>NC_091286.1:676313059-676648059 GCF_032444005.1 Ranitomeya imitator | reverse complement strand
TTTTGATAGGGCATATCTGCCCTTCTTTAACTTTCTTCTGAATCTCGAGATCTTTGACTTTGATAACAAATTATTTTATGATAGAAGAGATCTGTCCTTCCTCAACTTTCTCCTGAATATAGAGATCATTGACTATGAAAACAAATGATTTTGTGAGAGAACAGATCTGTCCTTCTTTAACTTTCTTCTGAATCTTGAGATCTCTGACTATGAAAACAATTGATTTTGTTATAGAACATATCTGTCTTCCTTAACTTTCTCCTGAATCTAGAGATCATTGACTATGAAAACAAATAATTTTGTGGTAGAACAGATCTGTCCTTCCCGAATTTTCTTCTGAATCTCGAGATCTTTGACTATGAAAACAAATGATTTTGTGATAGAACAGATCTGTCCTTCCCGAACTTTCTTCTGAATCTCGAGATATTTGACTATGAAAACAAATGATTTTGTGATAGGACAGATCTGTACTTCCCGAACTTTCTTCTGAATCTCGAGATCTTTGACTATGAAAACAAATGATTTTGTGGTAGAACAGATCTGTCCTTCCCGAACTTTCTTCTGTATCTCGAGATCTTTGACTATGAAAACAAATGATTTTGTGATAGAACAGATCTGTCCTTTGTGGCACCCCTAGGGGTATTTGCCACAAAAATAGTTACTGACAGAAAGTACAAATACTAAAATAGCAAGACTGCACTACCACCTCCGGCCAGAAGGGGGAGCTCCAGAGACTCCCCTTGATCCATTCTGGTCTGAGAGAAGAAATGGCAGTTGGGCCAAGGAGCTGAAAGTGAGAGGTCATACAGTTGAATCTCTAACAGCCCTGTGACTGTTACCAGGCCTAAATCACCAGCCTGAGGAGAAGAGGGATAGAGAAAAAGGACATTGTGAGAACCGGGTAGCATTAATCACTACCCAGAACAGGTGCAAAGACGGATACCGGATCCGTGGCTGTATTCATTATATATAATACAGCAACCGGAAAAACGTGAGGTGATATCAGCTTCACTAGGGCCGGACGCAGCAACAGACACAGAGTTCAGCGGTACTCCCAGAGGGGGTAAACCGATAAAAGGACTCGGGTTGCCCGTCGAACCAGGACCCGGAGGGGACAGATTGGGCCGGCAGCCAGTTCACATACAGCAGCAGGGCCACACAGAAATTGCGCACAATAAGAGGCGAAGACCCCGGCAGGGTCAAAGTAACTCAGAGTTCCCATACAGACTCCGGTGACAGGACTGGTTGTAAATCCTTTTATGTTAAAGTAAACTGGTTAAACGTTTCAGTGCCTCAGTCTTTCATTTGGACAATAGCCATCTATCCAGGATCGGGATCGTCACCGCTGGGAGAACCTGCTGCTGATCAAGTAAGTGCCTGTCCCCTCATGATACCCCTTACACTGTGCATTGCCTGAGGCCACAGCACCGGGTCAAGCCACCCGTGACATCCCCCTCAAGAGACAGACTCCATTGGTCCGGTGCTGGGTATCCCGGTCTCCTGGGCGTCACACCTTCTTGAACTTTCTCCTGAATATAGAGATAATTGACTATGAAAACAAATGATTTTTTGATAGGGCATATCTGCCCTTCTTTAACTTTCTTCTGAATCTCGAGATCTTTAACTATGAAAAAATGATTTTGTGATAGAACAGATCTGTCCTTTCTGACCTTTCTCCTGAATTTTGAGATCTTAAACTTTGAAAACAAATGATTTTGTGATAGAACAGATCTGTCCTTCTTTAACTTTCTTCTGACTCTCGAGATCATCGCCTTTGAACACAAATGATTTTGTGATACTCTGACATGAGATGTTAATGTTCTGTGTGTTCTGTAAATTCTTTGATGGGCTATTGCTCATGCACACGATCATACAATTTGGTAAGACTGTTCTTCCTCAATTTGGCAGATAACATCATGTTATTTTATGGAGCAGTGAACAAGTTCATTTCATTCCTCAAACCGACTGGTTTCAAGGCAAAAAAAAATCACAGCATCCCATTTTCGGATCGCACTCAGCCTTTCACGTCTTTTGAAAAAAAAATCTGTCTGCACTCATATAACATTCAAATGTAATCCGATTATAATGGACTGCCAGAATGGAGAAGGTGGTGAATTCTTTTTTTTTTAATTCTCCTCATCTGGGAGATCACGCTCTGATCAAACTCTGATCAGAGTGTGATTAGTACAATCTGACCGCTTTTTTGGGCGGTGAGAGAAAATCATTCATGTGATTCTAGCCTTAGGGAGATTAGCTCACGGGTTTGCCATCTTCTGTATCATAAAGGCACTTCAGGCTCTCAAAGACACAATTCACACGCAAGTTTGATGCAACTGGTGTAAGCAGTCTTCTTGGCTCCATATGTAATTCAGCAAAAGCCAAGCAAAATCGATGCAAAACAAAATCCTAGGCCAGCTAGTCCCTAATTATACAGGAAAATTCTGAGTCAAGGTAATTGGGCCAAGAGCACAGCATCCCAAACAAACAATTGCTTTACTCCAATAGCAGATTTCCTAAGGAACCCAGAGAGTCATCAGGTTGTGAATCATCTGCCTTTTATACTAGACCTGAAAATTGCAGGTGATTAGCTGATATTATATCAAACACTAGGAGTGGCTCAAAAAAGCAGGGAAAATACAATTTTCTGCTACTAAACTGCCCGACTGGTCTATTTGCATAGTATAAAGCAAAAACCTGGGGAAAATAGGCACACCATCCAACACTTTTCCCCTGGCCCCGTTACACTGCCCAGTGCTAAGGGTGGGAATGAAAGTCTAACGAGGATTTACCAGCATATTACAAAATTGGAGTCAAGTACATTTTCTGAATGATAAAGGTGTACACATCTGTGTATGCCATATAAGTCATTATCATATGTAAATGTAGAGGGTGTGTCGTCTATCCCTTTTCTCGAAGACGGTATCCACCAGGGTTGATTCGTCTTTCTGAATAAATGAGCAAATGATGAAAAGTGGAACCTATTATTTTTACTGTCGTAATTCAAAACTACTGAAACACAGCGCCTACTGTACAATCTACAATGGCCAACCAGTTAACTTCCTCGTGGTTGGCTGCAAATTTTACCAGGATCCCAATTTTCATAAGTATCACAGTCGGCAGGAAGGAGAAAACTATTCCTATGGGGAAGTGTTGAGGGCTGTGATGGCATCAGCTTGAATGTGAGATGGTGATGAGTGGAAATTTGTCAGTTTGCGCAAATTTAGCTAGGACATTCAATTCGCAATAATTTTATTTTTCATTCTTATACCGTGAGGTCTCGCCGTACCCCAGAGAATGACGAAAGTATAAAAAAAAATTAAACTGAATTTGCCCTCACTCTTCAAGCTGCACATCCCCACTCTTCTCCAGTTGTCTTCTTTAGTTTGTCACAGAAGCGCTATTGACGTAGTGATCTAGTAAGTGCAAGCAACACCAAAGTGGACATATTCTGGAGAACGCTAATTCGTTTACTATTGTTTGTAAGTACATCAATTCAAGGACTGGACATCACCACACCAAGATATCCCTATTGAGATGTGACTGGCTGCAGTGGTCAGGTTATTAGGACAGTGTGTAAGATGCCCAAATGAGGTAGTCATGGGCTAGCTTCTGTTCCCACTCGCTTTGGCATCCTACAGACATCTCGTCTTCCAGTCCTTGTGTGCTGCTACTGTGTAAGGGGCATCACACTTTTCTTTAGGGATGCAGGCCTCTTCTTCAGGAATACCTTTTCTGGAATCAGGGCAGAAAGTAATCCAGGAGACACAAGGTTCATAAAAACAACCAAACCTTTACAGTATTTACAGTATTTACAGGCAGACATAGAGGATATGGCCAAGGGGTTGTCAGATACAACTTGAGCCCTGGTTCTCACTAGACTGCCCTCTGACTGGATTCTCTAGGCCTAGGGAGTCTTCTCCACCGCTAGCAGTATATTCGGATTGCAATGCCTTCCATCCCATGTAGTCTGACTCCATATTTCCCTGTAGCTTCACAGGGTGAGTTTGCCCCAGGCCATTAGACGGAATAACTCGGAAGGGCATTTTTGGCAATCCACTGCCCCAAGTATTAGGCCCACAGTGTCCCTAGCAGCCTCTTGACTCAGGTCTGCTACTTCACACACTGCTGTCCACACACTGACTGCCCTGTCACTTCCTGGACTGGCCACTAACGCTCAGGTCCCCCATCCAAACTGGGCCAGCCTTTACAGTTAACCCTATCTAAGCTAACTGCAGCCCCATTGGGTATCATTCTTTTATAACATAGATAAAGAACAACTGCATTTAACCCTTGGAGTAACCCACCAACACTCATCACTGCTACATACTATTTCTTCCTTCTAAAGAAGAGCTAAATGGTTTACTACTGTTTGTAAGTACAATAAATCAAGGACTGGACATCACCACACCAATATCCCTATTGAAAAGTGTATGGCTGCAGTGGTCGGGTTACTAGGACAGCGCGTCACCAAAAAAAACGTCTAATAGCATTTATGAGGCATCAAAACAGCCAGACAGTGACATATTGGAATATTCTCAATAATTCTATATAAGATTGAAGACCTTTGGAGATAGAGAAGGTCCACAGGAGTCCACATCTACTGATTCCTCCCACTGTCACAGCATGAGCCCAGTGTGTCAGGCTGCGCCATGTGTTGTACCATGTGTTGGGACAACCGGGAAGACTCTGCAGCATTTATGTGGTAACAGTCCTGAGGACGGCAGAAGCCAGAACAAGGCTGCACAGCGACATTCCTTCACTCCGCAGGACCTGACAGGTGCCGGATTATAAAATATGCCGGATTATGTGATGGATTCTGGAGTCAATACTAGAGATCCTCAAACAATAAGTGAAGCAAAACGATTAGATTCTTCCTAATTGGTTCTTAATTTTTCAGAAAATAAGGAGACCTGCCTGTATAATTTTTATATTCTGGTACACATAGTATTATGACTATAGCTGGGGTGTGTATGATGATATTCTGCAATCGCTGAGGTGTGTATGATGTTCTGCAGCAGCTGAGGTATATCGTCAGGTTCTGCAGCAGACGTGTATTATGAGGTTCTGCAACAGCTGAGATGTGTATGATAAGGTTCTGCTGCAGCTGGTGAGTGTATGATGAGGTTCTGCAGCAGCTGAGGTATGCATTATGAGGTTCTGCAGCAGCTGAGGTGTGCATTATAAGGTTGTGCAGCACCTGAGATGTGTATTCTCAGGTTCTGCAGCAGCTGAGCTGTGTATTATGAGGCTCTGCAGCAGCTGAGGTGTGTATTATGAGGTTCTGCAGCAGCTGAGGTGTGTATTATGAGGTTCTGCAGCAGCTGAGGTGTGTGATGGGGTTCTGCAACAGCTGAGATGTGTATGATAAGGTTCTGCTGCAGCTGGTGTGTGTATGATGAGGTTCTGCAGCAGCTGAGATATGCATTGTGAGGTTCTGCAGCAGCTGAGGTGTGCATTATAAGGTTCTGCAGCAGCTGAGGTGTGTATTCTAAGGTTCTGCAGCAGCTGAGCTGTGTATTATGAGGCTCTGCAGCAGCTGAGCTGTGTATTATGAGGCTCTGGAGCAGCTGAGGTGTGTATTATGAGGTCCTGCAGCAGCTGAGGTGTGTATTATGAGGTCCTGCAGCAGCTGAGGTGTGTATTATGAGTTACCTGCCATTGCCTGTAGTGATCATGTGTTGCGTTGTGTGATGGCCGCAGAGGTGGTCACAGCGCGGAGACCTGCACAGTGACAGGCAAAACCCACCCACCTGTGTCTGTCATGTTTGCTGATAGCCTGGCCCCAGTACAGGCGACCTGCGCAGGTCTCTGCTGCTCGCGGTTCATTTACTTATTATTAATGCTGCTGAGGTCGGCTGTCATATAAAGGAGAGCGGAGACCCCAGACTGCAGGGTGGAGGGAAGTGCGGCTGCAGAAGACAGGAGCAAATGTGGGATAGATTATCTCCCCACTGGTGCTGCCCTCACAGGCGGAGGCTGAGCCCACTCCGTCCATGCGGAAGCAGACCGCCAGCTGATGCCCACCATCTCCGAGGAAAAAACACCAGTGTCCCCTCATCTGAGAGCATTGGAGACAGTGGGCTTTATATCAGCCATAAGCCATCACAAGTAGGTCGCCACAGACGAGGAGGCAAAGTGTCTGCAGTCACTGCACAGTGCACCAAAATACTATACCGTGACACTATGTAATAATTATATAAAAGTATAATAAATATACAAAATATTATACAGTGGCACAGTAAAATGTGATACAATACAACAAAGTAACACAATATAATAAAGTAACAAAATATAATAAAAAACACAATATTATAAAGTAACACAATATAAAAAAAGTAACTCAATATTATAAAAAAACACGGTATTATAAAGTAACACAATATAATAAATGAACACAATATTATAAAGTAACACAATATAAAAAAGTAACACAATATTATAAAGTAACAATATTATAAAGTAGCGCAATGTAATAAAAAACACAATATTATAAAGTAACACAATATAAAAAAAGTAACTCAATATTATAAAAAAACACGGTATTATAAAGTAACACAGTATAATAAAGTAACACAGTATAATAAATGAACACAATATAAAAAAGTAACACAATATTATAAAGTAACAATGTAATAAAGTAACACAATGTAATAAAGAAACACAATACTATAAAGTAACACAATGTAATAAAGTAACACAATATTATAAAGTAACAAAATGTAATAAAGTAACACAATATTATAAAGCAATACAATATAAAAAAGTAACACAATATTATAAAGTAACACAATATTATAAAGTAATGCAATATTATAAAGTAACACAATATTATAAAGGAACACAAGATAATAATAAAATAACAATGGAGAATTACAAAACAGAGCAAAAATAATATACAAAATACTATAATAATAATAATAATAATAATAAAATATATCAACAAAAAGCGGATTTAGATCCCATTAACCGCACGAAGAGAACCATATGAATAAAAGAAGAATATCTTTATTAAATAATAAACATAAAAAACAAAAACAAGACCTGATGATGATATAATATAATAAAGTGTCCAGAGAGAGATGAACCTACATACTATCCCTTAAAATTAGCGGCTATATTAGCCAATTATAGTAGTATCTCCATATATATTGCCATAAAAAAAGCTAGTAAAGTGAGCTATAGTGCATGCAGATAAACAATAGTATGATCCACAATACAGAAATACAGGGGGAAGTGGTAATACTCCCAAATGCCTAAATAATAACCCCGTCCATACGTGAGATCCTAAGTAACCAACACAATCCTCCTTCTATCTCCTATAATGTGCATCTTAGATAGACAATAAATATATATGGATAGGAAAGTACCGTAATGAAGTAGGTCCCTTCTCTCACGTGCGCCCCGACGCGCGTTTCACCCAGAGCTTCTTCCTGGGGCGTGAATAATAATAAAATGTAGCATATCATAACACAATACAACAAAATCAAACAATTCAGAAGTAATGAAATATATAAATATATATATACAGTATATATATATATATATATATATATATATACACACAAAAAATGCAAAAATATTTCCAATAAAATATAATAATATATTATGTAGTATATCACTATTCAATCACACAATAATAAACAATACCACACTCCTCCTGTTACTGGTCAACTTTGCATTACTTTAAAATATCATTATTGTCTGTACATTGTAAAGTGCTGAGGAATATGTTGGTGCTATATAATAAAATTATTCTTATTTAGTCTACTATAATACAATACAACAGTACAAAGGATTAATAAAACTGTATATTAAGATGATATAGTACATCATAATATCAAAATTTAATTTACTACACCATAATACAACAAGTGATATCATTAGAACACACTGCTATATAATACAATGCACAGAAATATATTGTAGCACTTTAAAAATAAAATACTATTTTTATAGAATGTAATGCAATATAGGGATCAAATAAAATATATTGCACAAATCACGACATAATAAAATACTGCAATACAAAATAATATTATATATACAGTAAATATGTGTGTGCGTGCGATCGAGCGCGGTATTGTTTTTCTCTCTCTCTGTATATGTAAAGTTATAAATTATTCTTTATTATAATATTTTACAGAATTATTTTATATTGTGTGTGTGCACATAACTCTCTCTGTATATATGTAGATACCTACGGTACATATATATATGTAGGTATCTACATATATCTATATCTATCTATCTATCTATCTATATACACTGGTCAAAAAAATAAAGGGAACACTTAAACAACAGAATATAACTCCAAGTAAATCAAACTTCTGTGAAATCAAACTGTCCACTTAGGAAGCAACACTGATTGAAAATCAATTTCACATGCTGTTGTGCAAATGGAATAAACAACAGATGGAAATTATTGACAATTATCAAGACACCCTCAATAAGGGAGTGGTTCTGCAGGTGGGGACCACAGACCACATCTCAGTACCAATGCTTTCTGGCTGATGTTTTGGTCACTTTTGAATGTTGGTTGTGCTTTCACACTCGTGGTAACATGAGACGGACTCTACAACTCACACAAGTGGCTGAGGTAGTGCAGCTCATCCAGGATGGCACATCAATGTGAACTGTGGCAAGAAGGCTTGCTGCGTCTGTCGGCATAGTGTCCAGAGGCTGGAGGTGCTATCAGGAGACAGGCCAGTACACCAGGAGACGTGGAGGGGGCCGTGGGAGGGCAACAACTCAGCAGCAGGACCGCTACCTCAGCCTTTGTGCAAAGAGGAACAGGAGGAGCACTGTCAGAGCCCTGCAAAATAGCATCCAGCAGGCCACAAATGTGCATGTATCTGCACAAATGGTTAGAAACCGACTCCATGAGGATGGACTGAGTGCCCGACGTCCACAGATGGGGGTTGTGCTCACAGCCCAACACCGTGCAGGACATTTGGCATTTGCCACAGAGCACCAGGATTAGCAATTTTGCCACTGGCGCCCTGTGCTCTTCATAGATGAAAGCAGGTTCACACTGAGCACATGTGACAGACGTGACAGAGTCTGGAGACGCCATGGAAAGTGATCGACTGCCTGCAACATCCTTCAGCATGACCAGTTTGGGAGTGGGTCAGTAATGATGTGGGGTGTGCTCGCCAGAGGTAGCCTGACTGCCATTAGGTACTAAGATGAGATCCTCAGACCCCTTCTGAGACCATATGCTGCTGTGGTTGGCCCTGGGTTCCTCCTAATGCAGGACAGTGCCAGACCTCAGTAATGATGTGGGGTGGCATTTCTTTGGAGGGCCGCACAGCCCTCCATGTGCTCGCCAGAGGTAGCCTGACTGCCATTAGGTACTAAGATGAGATCCTCAGACCCCTTGTGAGACAATATGCTGGTGCGGTTGGCCCTGGGTTCCTCCTAATGCAGGACAGTGCTAGACCTCATGTGGCTGGAGTGGGTCAGCAGTTCCTACAAAATGAAGGCATTGAAGCTATGGACTGGCCTTCCCATTCCTCAGACCTAAATCCAATTGAACACATCTGGAACATCATGTATCACACCATCCACCAACGTCACATTGCACCACAGACTGTTGAAGAGTTGGCAGACGCTTTAGTCCTGGTCTAGGAGGAGATCCCGCAGGAGACCATCCACCGTCTCACAGGAGCATGTCCAGGCATTGTAGGGAGATCATACAGGCACGTAGAAGCCACACACAATACTGAGCATCTTTTCCTTGTCTTGAAGCATTTCCACTGAAGTTGGGTCAACCTGTAGCTTCATTCTCTACTTTTGAGCATCATTCCAACTCCAGACCTCGGTGGGATATTAGTTGTGATTTACATTGATAATTTTTAGGCTTTATGGTTCTCAACACATTCCACTATGTAATGAATAAAGATTTACAACTGGAATATTTCATTCAGTGAAATCTAGGATGTGTGATTTTAGTGTTCCCTTTATTTTTTGAGCAATATATATATATATATATATATATATATATATATATATATATATATGTATATATATATATATATATATATATATATATATCGATGTATGTATATATATATATATATATATATATATATATATATATATATATATATATATATATATACATAAACAGAAATCTGTGCACACACAAAATACAAAATAACTTCATAAAATACTATACAATTTAATGGTAAAAACATAATAACAAATAAATATGTTTGAATAATTATTCAAAATATAATACTAGAGATGAGCAAATTAACTCTCAGGACCCTGGTGCAGTGGCCAGATCAGTAGTCCACAGCCAATAGATGGGTGCCCTGTGGACCACCTTATATCTGCCAGAATCCTCGGCACAAAGTCATTGTTGTGGCATGATGTTGCGCCGGATATAATCATCACAGGAGGTGCTGGAGATGCTGGACGGTCAGAGATAGTTTGCACAGGTTCCGGTCATCAATCACAAACCATGGACACTAATCAATGTTCTTGTTAATCAGTTTGCACATCTCTACATTGTATCTTACAATGCATTTTAATAATAAAGTTTCGGAGTTTGTTAGCACTATATAAAATTATTAATATTAATATAATGCTGCGTGTCACTGTACAATATCCTGATGTAACGTAACACTAAAGCTTACAGTGATTGCAACTATAATAGTAAATGATAAAGCAACGTAAACTAATGAATGATAGAAATCTAATACTATATATAACAGTATATTATACTACAGAATTATACTATATTCATAGAATATAGAGTAAAATAATAGAAAGCAATAAAACACAATGTCGTAATAGAACGCATTGCTCTAACCTTATATAATCTGCGGCATGTTTCATTAACCTGACTTCACACTACTAGCTGTGATTTAAAGCGGGAGCATGGAAGGCATAAATAATAATGTATCACAGTCAAAAGCGGTGGTGCGCTTCACTATGCTAAACATGTTTAGCCTCAAGCTAAGAAAATTGAGAGTTGATATGATAGCATTTTATAGATTCTCTGGTGGATCACATAAAATGATCTGATCCGGTAAAATCTAATTCTCTCCACTTGTACTATAGAACATAAAAGAAGAGACCCCCTCCTAGTATAGGGGGTGCTAACACTTTCCGGGAAGTTAGACGCTAAATTCTAAACTCTTACTGATAGAGCAGATGTTAGTTTAGAAGAAGTGAGAAGACAAATTATATCGCACAAGCGTCCGTATGCTTCACTGTACAGGAGAGAAGGCATCAAATATCCGAGAATTCTAAGACTATCAATGTCATCCATATGTAGTGATAAAATTCCGATTTTATAAACTGTCATGTGCCCCTAACAGCCGCGGGTGGAATCGCGATCTACCCATGGCTGTTAACATGTTAACTTCTGCTGTCAATTAACATGATCACGCCAGTAGCACATCACTAGCTCCGCTGATCGACGCCACTATCACATGACCACAGGGCGCCGATGAGTGGGCATGACTGGAATTGCACTTTTTATTGCAATTTCACTTGGAATTTATTTCCCGTTTTTCAGTACGTTATGGGTATGTGCACATGTCCGGAAAGTATGCAGAAATTTCCAGAGAAAATCCTGAGGTTTTCTGCAGGAATTCTGCACGCATTTTTGTCGTGATTTTATTGTGTATTTTGCGCCTACTTTGCGCCTTTTTTGTGCGGATTTTTCCCGTTTTTTTCCGGAGATTCCCAATGCAATAATATAGTGGGAAGTCCGCTTAAAATCTGCAAAATTAATGAACATGCTGCGCATTTTTCCGCATGCTTTTTTTTGGCTGAAAAAAAACCGCAACATTTGCAGAAAATTTGCAGAAACCATTAAAAATGATGGGATGCTTAATGTATGAATTTCTTAAGCATTTTTGCCACAGAAAGCCGCCGAAAAGATGCGCAAAAAGCGTGAAAAATCCGTGAATAATCCGGAACGTGTGTACATCGCCTATATGGTGAAAGCAATGGTGTCTTTCAAAAGTACAATTTGTTCTGAAAATGACAAGCCCTCACACAGCCATATTGAAGGAAGAAGAAAACAAATTGTTGCTCTGGAAAAAAAGAAAAGGAACATGGCCCGGGGGTGAAGGGGTTAGGAAATGGCAGTAAACAGGAACAGTGGAGGTAAAGATAAGATCTGGAAAACAAAGCAAAATTTCAGTGAAAGCTGCTCATAGGATTGCTAATGAGGCAAATCAGAACCCCCTCTTTACAGCAAAAGACCTTCAGAGATTTTCAGCAGACTCTGGATTTGAGGTACATTGTTCTACTGTTCATAGACACCTGCACAAATATGGATGAGTCATCAGAAAAAAACCTCTCCTGCATCATCACCATAAAATTTTTCAGCTTCCAAAATGTGCAAAACAACATCTAAACAAGGCTGATGCATTTTGGAAACAAGCAGATGATGTAAAAATAGAACTCTTTGGCCACAATGTTGAAAGAAATGTATGGAAAAAAAAGGGCACATAATTTCAGGAAATGAATATCTCGCCAACCGCTATGCATGTGGGTGGCTTGTGCTGCAGCCAATGGCACAGAGAACATTTCATGGGTAGAGAGAAAATTTGTTCAATGAAATTTCAACAAATTCTTAATACAAAAATAACACCATCTATAAAAAAAGCTGAAGGTGAAAAGGGGAAGAGGATGGCTTCTACAAATGGATAATGATCCTAAACAGTAAAAATCTTCAATAGACTACTTCAAAATACACAAGCTAAAGATTTTACAATGGCCCTCACTATCCCCTGATCTGAACATCATTGAAAATTTGTAGATAGACCTCAAAATAGCAGTGCATGCAAGACAACCCAGGAATCTCACAGAACTGGAAGAATTCTCCAAGGAAGAATGGATGAATATCCCTCAAACAAGAATTGAAAGACTCTTGGCTGGCTACAAAAAGCATTTACAAGCTGTAATGCTTTCAAAAGGGGGTGTTACTAAGTAGTAACCATGCAGGGTGCCCAAACTTTTGCATCAACCCATTTTTCTTTTCATAATTTTTAATACGTAAAAGATGAAAAAATATATATTATTGCCTAAAATGCAAAAGAAATGTGTCATGTTTAACTTTAGGACTCTTAGGGATCATTTCATCTTCAACTTGCTTAACTGCTCACAATAACAGTAATTTTGACCAGGGTGCCCAAACTTTTACATTCCACTGAGTTCATGTACATAGGGGGCTTTATTATAGCAGTAATATTCCTGTATATAGGGGGATTATAGTAGTTATATTATTGTACATATGGGGCAATATTATATTATTTATATTCTTGTACATAGGAGCAGTATTATAGTAGTTATATTCATGTACATAGGGGCAGTGTTATAGTAGTTATATTCTTGTACATAGGGGGCAGTATTATAGTAGTTATATTCTTGTACATAGGAGCAGTATTATAGTAGTTATATTCATGTACATAGGGGCAGTGTTATAGTAGTTATATTCTTGTATATAGGAGCAGTATTATAGTAGTTATATTCTTGTACATAGGGGCAGTATTATCGTAGTTATATTTTTGTACATAGGGAGCAGTATTATAGTAGTTATATTCTTGTACATAGGGGCAGTATTATAGTAGTTATATTCTTGTACATAGGGGCAGTATTATCGTAGTTATATTCATGTACATAGGGAGCAGTATTATAGTAGTTATATTCTTGTACATATGGGCAATATTATAGTAGTTATATTCTTGTACATAGGGGCAGTATTATAGTAGTGATATTCTTGTACATAGGGGCAGTATTATATTATTTATATTCTTGTACATAGGAGCAGTATTATAGTGGTTATATTCTTGTAGATAGGAGCAGTATTATAGTAGTTATATTCTTGTACATAGGGGCAGTATTATAGTAGTTATATTCTTGCACATAGGGGCAGTATTATAGTAGTTATATTCTTGTACATAGGAGCAGTATTATCGTAGTTATATTCTTGTACATACGGGCAGTATTATAGTAGTTATATTCTTGTACATAGGAGCAGTACTATAGTAGTTATATTCTTGTGCATAGGGCAGTATTATAGTAGTTATATTCTTGTACATACGGGCAGTATTATAGTAGTTATATTCTTGTACATAGGAGCAGTACTATAGTAGTTATATTCTTGTGCGTAGGGCAGTATTATAGTAGTTATATTCTTGTACATAGGGGCAGTATTATAGTAGTTATATTCTTGTACATAGGGGCAGTATTATCGTAGTTACATTTTTGTATATAGGGAGCAGTATTATAGTAGTTATATTCTTGTACATAGGAGCAGTATTATAGTAGTTATATTCTTGTACATAGGGGCAGTATTATAGTAGTTATATTCTTGTATATAGGAGCAGTATTATAGTAGTTATATTCTTGTACATAGGGGCAGTATTATCGTAGTTATATTTTTGTACATAGGGAGCAGTATTATAGTAGTTATATTCTTGTACATAGAGGCAGTATTATAGTAGTTATATTCTTGTACATAGGTGCAGTATTATCGTAGTTATATTTTTGTACATAGGGAGCAGTATTATAGTAGTTATATTCTTGTACATATGGGCAGTATTATAGTAGTTATATTCTTGTACATAGGGGCAGTAATATAGTAGTGATATTCTTGTACATAGGGGCAGTATTATATTATTTATATTCTTGTACATAGGAGCAGTATTATAGTGGTTATATTCTTGTAGATAGGAGCAGTATTATAGTAGTTATATTCTTGTACATAGGGGCAGTATTATAGTTGTTATATTCTTGTACATAGGGGCAGTATTATAGTAGTCATATTCTTGTACATAGGGGCAGTATTATAGTAGTTATATTCTTGTACATAGGGGCAGTATTATAGTAGTTATATTCTTGTACATAGGAGCAGTATTATCGTAGTTATATTCTTGTACATACGGGCAGTATTATAGTAGTTATATTCTTGTACATAGGAGCAGTACTATAGTAGTTATATTCTTGTGCGTAGGGCAGTATTATAGTAGTTATATTCTTGTACATAGGGGCAGTATTATAGTAGTTATATTCTTGTACATAGGAGCAGTATTATCATAGTTACATTTTTGTATATAGGGAGCAGTATTATAGTAGTTATATTCTTGTACATAGGAGCAGTATTATAGCAGTTATATTCTTGTACATAGGGACAGTATTATAGTAGTTATATTCTTGTACATAGGGGCAGTATTATAGTAGTTATATTCTTGTACATAGGAGCAGTATTATAGTAGTTATATTCTTGTACATAGGGACAGTATTATAGTAGTTATATTCTTGTACATAGGGGCAGTATTATAGTAGTTATATTCTTGTATATAGGAGCAGTATTATCGTAGTTATATTCTTGTACATAGGAGCAGTATTATAGTGGTTATATTCTTGTACATAGGTGCAGTATTATAGCAGTTATATTCTTGTGCAGAGGGGAGAGTATTATAGTAGTTATATTCTATTATATAGGGGCAGTATTATAGTAAAAAAAGAAGCAACAAAGATCAGCTCACCTCCTCTCCAGTCCCACCGCGCGGATCATGTAGTTCTGTGAGTAGTATGAAGGTGAAGCAGAAGTCCACGCTGGACTTCTGCTTCACCAGTATTATAATGGTTATATTCTTGTACATAGGGGCAGTATTATAGTAGTTATATTCTTGTACATGGGTGCAGTATTATAGTAGCTATAGGAGATATGTTGAACAGCTGTGCTGCCCTCCTCTTCAGCTACTCATAATAGAACTTGGCCTGCCATGGCTGATTAATCCCTCTTAGCACATGACATGATGGAGCAAAACTTCCAGGTTTATATCACGGAAGCTAATAACTTCAGTGAAACATATCTCCCCTTCAGTACATTGCCAGTGGCCCTCTTTTATATTCCCCCTCTGCCCAAAGCTGGAGGGTTTGGCACCTTCATTCAATAGATAGGGAAACTTCGACAGGGTCTTTGCATTAGCCTGTAGTTTACCTGGCCTATACTCCACATGGAAGCTATAGTCCTGGAGTGCCAGAAACCGCCTAGTGATCCTGGCATTCTTCTGGTTCTTTTCCCTCATTCATCTCAGGAGCACGTAGTCTGACACTAACCTGAACTTTCAGCCCAGCAGGTAGTACTTCAAAGTGTTAATCGCCTATTTGATGGCCAAGCATTCTTTTTCCACATTTGCATAATTTTTCTCTCACAGCAGGAAAGTTTCCTACTTAGGTAAAGGATTGGCTGTTCCTCCCCATTTATTTCATGTGACAACACAGCTCCCAACCCAATTTCTGAAGCGTCTGTGTAGACCATGAACTCCTTCAGTTAAACCAAGACTGACTGTTTACACAGGACTAGCTTCAACTCCGGGAACGGAGTGGGGACTCCTCTGTCAGCTTTACCTGCGCTGGTTATCAAGAATAATTATTATTAATTTTTTCACATTACTTCTCGACCAATCACAGCCATGCCAATACTTTACGTGGCTGTGATTGAGCTGGAAGTGACCAAACAGTAAAGGCTTGTTGATTGGCTGCACTGTAGCCTTTCAACAAACTTTTTCAGACTGCCAAACCTGAACTGTAACATGGACTTTCCGGGAGAAGTCTATGTTCAGCGTCCATGCACGGACAGTAGATGTCTGGTTCGGACCTCGAACTTTACCTTGCGGGTTCACCCATCTTTATTTATCAGGTCTACTATGTCAACCTGCTCAGATCATGGCATGATAAAGAGCTAGAGGAAAGCTCCTTGTCTGGGGTCTAACCCCAGAGCCAATGTCGAGGATCTTGAGATGGCAGAGACACTATATTTTGCACTGAAACAACATTGTCGAAAACCTCTCTACCAAAACTGATGATGAGAGCATTATACTGCCTCTGTACAAATCCCTAGTTAGACCGCACATGGAGTACCGTGTCCAGTTTTGGGCACCGGTGCTCAGGAAGGATATAATGGAACTAGAGAGAGTACAAAGGAGGGCAACAAAATTAATAAAGGGGATGGGAGAACTACAATACCCAGATAGATTAGCGAAATTAGGATTATTTAGTCTAGAAAAAAGACGACTGAGGGGCGATCTAATAACCATGTATAAGTATATAAGGGGACAATACAAATATCTCGCTGAGGATCTGTTTATACCAAGGAAGGTGACGGGCACAAGGGGGCATTCTTTGCGTCTGGAGGAGAGAAGGTTTTTCCACCAACATAGAAGAGGATTCTTTACTGTTAGGGCAGTGAGAATCTGGAATTGCTTGCCTGAGGAGGTGGTGATGGCGAACTCAGTCGAGGGGTTCAAGAGAGGCCTGGATGTCTTCCTGGAGCAGAACAATATTGTATCATACAATTATTAGGTTCTGTAGAAGGACGTAGATCTGGGGATTTATTATGATGGAATATAGGCTGAACTGGATGGACAAATGTCTTTTTTCGGCCTTACTAACTATGTTACTATGTTACTATGTAAAACTGAGACCTGTTTTCAAAGTTGCCAGGATGTATCCAGACCGTGGAGAACTAAATTATGACAGAACCGCACTTGTGAGTAAACGTTAAGCCATATCAAATCGCTGAAGCCCATCACAATGTGATTTTGAAAGAGGTCAAAAGAATGTTGAGCCTTGGCATCATTGAAGAGTCGAAGAGCAGCCAGTCCAGTACCTTTGTACTAAAGCTAAATGGAGAATGGCGGCTTTGTAATGTCTACTGTAAACTGAATGACTTGTTCAAGATTGATGCATATCCAATGCCCTGGGTCAATTAGCTCATTGAAAGCTTGGATTCATCAATTCAAGATACATCGCCACCTTTGACCTAACGAAATTGTACTGGCAAATTGTCATGTCCCAAATGGGCAAAGAGAAGATGGCCTTCTCTTCACCTGATGCGTGTTTCCAATACATCAGGATGCATTTTAGTCTGCAAGAAGCTCCAGTCACTGTCCAGTGGGCCATGTACCGGGTCCTAACGCCTTACAAGAAATACACCAATGCTTACCTAGACGATATTTTGATCTTCATCTTGGATTGAGAAAGAGATTGCATCAGAGTGAGTGCAGCAGTCTGTGTCAGAGTGCAGCAAACAGGTTTTGTGTCAGAGTGCAGCAGATAGGATCTGCATCAGAGTGCGGCAACCAGGATTTGCACTTAGAGCACAGCAAGCAGGAATTGCACTAGAGTGCAGCAGGCAGGATTTGCATCCAAGTGCAGCAGGCAAGATTTGCAACCGAGTGCAGAAGGCAGGATTTGCATCTGAGTGCAGTAGGCAGGATTTGCATCCAAGTTCAGCAGGCAGGATTTGCATCCAAGTGCGGCAGGCGGGATTTTCACTTACAGAGCAGCAGGCAGGATTTGCACTAGCGGGCAGAAGACAGGACTTGCACTGGTATGTAACCTTGCACAACATATACTGTAAACAGGAAGGTTACTCAGGCACCTCCCCAGTGGGGAGGAAGCAATATATACACAATGTCCCACAGCCATTGGCAAAGGAGGAAATAGTGAGTGCATGTGCTGGCAGTTTAAGAGGGCGGGAGTGCCAGCGCACGTGCCCTAAGGACATGGCTAGAGGACAGGCTGGAAGCATGAAGAGCATGGGGAAGGGAAGAACTGTCTGCAGCATGGGTGAGTGAAGAGACACGCCGAAGACCCTGCCTGTCATGGCAGGGATCCGACGTGGTGCTAACACCATGGCCTTTTAACCCCTTAAATACTGCTGTCAATGGTGACTTCAGCATCTAGATGGTTAAGAAAGTGTGGGGGCTCTTTATTTAATCCCATCAGCACCCTGAGATCTTAATCGTGGTCTGGTGTTTGCTATAGCAATCCATAGACAAATAACGGCCTTAGTGGCTTCTGGCTACATGGGCATGTTAGAAAATTTTAGATGGTAAAAATACATTTTTTCATTCCTGTTACAGGGGGGAAAAAGTATTTAGTCAGCCACCAATTGTGCAAGTTCTCCCATTTAAAAAGATGAGAGAGGCCTGTAATTAACATCATAGACTGCAACTATGAGAGTCAAAATGAGAAAACAAATCCAGAAAATGCCTTGTTTGATTTGGCAAAATGTATTTTGCAAATTATGGTGGAAAATTAGTATTTGGTCATTAACAAAAGTTGATCTCAATATTTTGTTATATATCCTTTGTTGGCAATGACAGAGGTCAAACGTTTTCTGTAAGTCTTCACAAGGTTGGCACACACTGTTGATGGCATGTTGGCCCATTCCTTCATGCAGATCTCCTCTAGAGCAGTGATGTTTTGGGCCTTTTGCCTGGCAACATGGACTTTCAACTCCCTCCAAAGATTTTCTATGGGGTTGAGATCTGGAGACTGGCTAGGCCACTCCAGGTCTTTCATATGTTTCTTACGAAGCCACTCCTTCATTGCCCTGGTGGTGTGCTTGGCATCATTTATCATGCTGAAAGACCCATTCACATTTCATCTTCAATGCCCTTGCTGATGGAAGGAGGGTTGCACTCAAAATCTCACAATACATGGTCCCATTCATTCTTTCATGTACAATGATCAGTCATCCTGGTCCCTTTGCAGAAACACAGCCCCAAAGCATGATGTTGCAACCCCCATGCTTCACGGTAGGTATGGTGTTATTTGGATGCAACTCAGCATTCTGTCTCCTCCAAACACGATGAGTGTTGTTTCTACCAAACAGTTCTACTTTGGTTTCATCAGACCATATGACATTATCCCAATACTCTTCTGAATAATCCATATGCTCTTTAGCAAACTTCAGACATGTACTGGCTTAAGCAGTGGAACACGTTAGGCACTTCAGAATCTGAGTTCCTGGCGGCGTAGTGTGTTACTGTTGGTAGCCTTTGTTATGGTGGTCCCAGCTCTATGCAGGTCATTCACTAGGTCCCCCATATGCTTCTGGGATTTTTGCTCACCGTTTTTGGGATCATTTTGACCCCATAGAGTGAGATCTTGTGCGGAGCCCCAGATCGAGGGAGATTATCAGTGGTCTTGTATGTCTTCTATTTCTTATTATTGCTCCCACAGTTGATTTGTTCACACCAAGCTGCTTGCCTATTGCAGATTCGGTCTTCCCAGCTTGGTGCAGGGCTACAATTTTGTTTCTGGTGTCCTTCGACAGCTCTTTGGTCTTTACCATAGTGGAGTTTGGAGTCAGACTGTTTGAGGGTGTGCACAGGTGTCTTTTATACTGATAACAAGTTCAAACAGGTGCCATTACTACAGGTAATGAGAGGAGGACAGAGGAGCCTCTTGAAGAAGAAGTTAAAGGTTTGTGAGAGCCTAAAATCATGCATATTTTTAGGTGACCAAATACTTGTTTTCCATCATAATATGCAAAATAAATCTGCCAAAATAGGACAATGTTATTATCTGGATTTGCTTTCTCATTTTTGACTCTCATAGTTGTGTTCTACCTATGATGTCAATTACAGACCTCTGTCATCTTTATAAGTGGGAGAACTTGCACAAATGGTCGCTGACTAAATACTTTTTTCCCCACTGTATTTGAATGTCAAATAATCCACTCATCTCCAATGTACAGTGTAATTTTTTGCAGTGTACAGTATGTCAGCAGCATCAGTGTACAGCCTTAACATTAGGCTATTGTACAGAAGTCTTATTTTGCTAACCTATCAAACTGATATTTGGTCATTATACTATATTGCACGGCAACGTCTCTGTATTTAGTAATTAATACAGTGACTAAAGGAGATATTCAGTAAAAAAAATTAATTTGTATTTAAGGCCCAGCCATCCTAAGCACAGGTATAACAGAATGGGCTTATGATCAGTTCTCATCAGTTTCAACATCACCACTCATGATGAAGCCTCAGATGGGGAAACGCGTCAAGGCATGAGACGACCATCTCTACATACAGTCATACGATAAGTTATTGATTTTTGATAGTCTCTATGGTGGGCTTCCCCTGCACAGTTGCACTAATGTCAACTATAGTCTACGTATTTATATTTATCAATCTGATCTGAATAGGGATAAGTAGGGTGAGTGAGGATAAGCCACCATTGAGCGGAAGTGTCATATATATTTTATCTAGGGTGCCAACCTCTACTGATCGGCAGCCTAGAGGAGGATTATCCAGGGTCTCATAGGTCTATTCTCTGGGAGGACCTGGCAAATTTCTATTAACCAGCATATCTGACCTATTCTTTCATATTGTGCATGTCCATGAAATTTGTCAATTTGTACTCATCATTAGCTTGAGTTATATGCATTATGTTGAGATAGTTCATACTGGTATATGGTGTCATATTGGTCTATTGGATTTATTAATGTTCACCTGTCAAATACTCCCTTAATTATACGGATTCCTAATATATAACTACACTGTACCAAAAAAAGCCCTACTGCTCTTATATAGTTAAAAATGTATAAAACGCCTCCCATGGTGCGATACAGTAAGTAATCTCCTTCAACTAAACATATACATACTTACATAAATGGAACATGGAGTAAGCAGGGCCGCTGGGTTTTCAGATAGATATCTTGTTAAAGCCAGCAGATTACAGTTGCAGTAATGGTGATGTTACGTCCTGTGGTGCGTTCTCCGTGAAACCCACTCATTAAACTACTGCAAGTATTGCTAGCTGTCATTAGCCTCTCCATTTCAATGGGTTTATCTGGATACAAATGTACAAGCTACAGCTCGCCCTGATTATTGCGGACCACATGCATTTCATGTCACCGGTTTGTATGCCATCAGAGTTGAAATTTTACTTATTTTTAAGGGAACGGATAGAATATAATGTTTTGGACTACAAGGGAAAAAATACAAACTGCATAATATATACACTGCTCAAAAAAATAAAGGGAACACTAAAATACCACGTACTAGATATCACTGAATAAAATATTCCACTTGTAAATCTTCATTCACTACTTAATGGAAAGCATTGAGAACAATAAAACATAAAAATTATCAATGTATTTCAAAATTAATATCTCACGGAGGCCTGTATTTGGAGCGATACTCAAAATCAAAGTAAAAAATCAAATTACAGTCTGATCCAACTCGAGTGGAAATGCCTCAAAACAAGGAAATGATGCTCAGTAGTGTGTGTGGCCTTAACGTGCCTGTATGACCTCCCTACATGCCTTGGAATGCTCCTGACGTGGCGGCGGATGGTCTTCTGAGAGATCTCCTCCCAGACCTGGACTAAAGCATCCGCAAACGCATTGACAGTCTGTGGTGCAATGTGACGTTGATGGATGGTGTGAGACATGATGTATGAGAAATTTTCAATTCAGGTCTGGGGAATGGGTGCGCCAGTCCATAGCTTCAAAGCCTACATCTTGCAGGAATTGCTGATACACTCCAGCCACATGAGGTTTAGCATTGTCCTGCATTAGGAGGAACCCAGGGCCAATCACACCAGCATGTGGTCTCACAAGGGGTCTGAGGATCTCATATCGGTACCTAATGGCAGTCAGGTTACCTCTGGCGAGCACATGGAGGGCTGTGCGGCCCTCCAAAGAAATGCCACCGCACACCATTACAGACACATTGCCAAACCGGTCATGCTGAAGGATGTTGCAGGCAGCAGATCGCTCTCCACGGCATCTCCAGACTCTGTCACGTCTGTCACATGTGCTCAGTGTGAATCTGCTTTCATCTGTGAAGAGCACAGGGCGCCAGTGGTGAATTTGCCAATTCTGGTGTTTTGTGGCAAATGCCACAAAGTCCTGCATGGTGGTGGGCTGTGAGATCAACCCCCATCTGTGGATGTTGAGCACTCAGACATCCTCATGGAGTCGGTTTCTAACTGTGCAGACACATGCACATTTGTGGCCTGCTGAATGTAATTTTGCAGGGCTCTGGCAGTGCTCCTCCTTGCACAAAGGCTGAGGGAGCGGTTCTGCTGCTGGGTTGTTGCCCTCTTATAGCCCCCTCTACATCTCCTGGTGTACTGGCTTGTCTACTGGTAGCAGCTCCAGCCTATGGACACTATGCTGACAGACACAGCAAACCTTCTTGCCACAGTTCACATTGATGTGCCATCCTGGATGAGCTGCACTACCTGAGCCACTTTTTTGGGTTGTAGAGACCGTCTCATGCTACCACGAGTGTGAAAGCACAACCAACATTCAAAAGCGATCAAAACATCAGCCTGAAAGCATTGGTACTGAGATGTGGTCTGCAGAACCACTCCTTTATTGAGGGTGTCTTGATAATTGCCAATAATTTCCATCTGTTGTCTATTCCATTTGCACAACAGAATGTGAAATTGATTGTTAATCAGTGTTGCTTCCTAAGTGGACAGTTTGATTTCACAGAAGTTTGATTTACTTGGAGTTATATTCTCCTATTTAAGTGTTCCTTTTATTTTTTTGAGCAGTGTATATATATATCTATATATATATATATATATATATATATATAAAACAACATTGCATACATTTATCAATTAATGTTGAGTGATCAAGTATGATAATAGAGCCCTATTGAAAACTTAGACTACATTATTGCTTTAGCTTTAGCGACAGCCACCTGACCTTGGCCTCTCTTGTATTACGTTAGTACTTAGTAGAGATAAGTACATCCTTCTGTGGAGTCAAATTTCTTGACATTCAAAGTTCCACAAGAATTTTAACCCTTTGATATTTGATTTGCTTAAAAAAATATACCGCCACCATTTCCCACCCAGGAGAAGCATCAGAGGGCGGGGTTATGTAATTTTGCATGGCCGAGCAAGCTTCTCTATAATCTCCAGCAGCTATGACATCACATCCTAATTAGTGTTGAGCGATACTTTCTGATACCCAGAAGTATCGCTGATACCGATACCCGATACCAATGCAAGTCAATGGGACACAAATATCGGAATGTAAATAAGCCCTTTCTGTCCTTAAACATCCTGTTCCGGAGGGGGGAAGAGTGTGGGCGGTGCATGGGCGGACACTGTGCGTGTCTGTGTGTGCGTGTGAAGTCTGTGCGGGCCTGCCAGGGATGTGTACCTGCCTACCGGGGCTCTCTGGGGCTCTGCACAGCATGCGGGGTGTCTCTCTGCGGCGTGCGGGGTGTCTCTACGGCGGGCAGGGTGTCTCTGCGGCGGGCGGGGTGTCTCTGTTGGAGGCAGGGTCTCTGTGCAGTGGGTGTGGTCTCTGTGGGGTGGGCGGGGTCTCTGTGTGGCGTGCGGGGTGTCTCTGCGGGGCATGCGGGGTGTCTCTGTTCGGCATGTCTCTGTGCGGGGTCTCTCTGTGTGGGGTCTCTGCGGGGTGTTTCTGTGTGGGGTCTCTGTGGGGTGTCTTTGTGCGGGGTGTCTGTGCAGCGTATCTCTGTGCGGGGTCTCTACGGCATGTCTCTGGGCGGGGTTTCTGTGGGGTGTCTCTGTGCAGGGTCTCTGCGGCGTGCGGGGTGTCTCAGTGCGGGCATCGTCCGATGGGAAAACATGTTCCATCGGACGATGCCTACTACACTGACAGTGATTGACACATTAGCCAATGATGGGACAGTAATAGTCACATCATCCGGCTAATGTGTTGAATAAAAAAAAAATACTCCATACATACTTCATACATCCTCCATACATCCTCCATACAATACATTCATACAGTACATACATACATTACATATAGACATACAGTACATTAAACATAGAGTTCATACTGACCATTGCTTGTCATTTTGATCCCCGAAGCCAGTGTCATCTGTAAAAAAGGTGAAAAAAAACAAACAACCAATATACTCCCTGTCTGCAGAAATCCATGGGTGTCCCAAGACGATCTCCCATGGACAACGGCAGCAACAGCTATGGCGACCGCTCTCCAGGGGCCCCAGAAACACAATGACGGGAGGAAGGGATTCCTCCGCCGCTGTAAAAAAAATAGTCCCTAGTCTCACTTATGGCATTGCTGTATGAGAAATTTTCCCACGCAGCAATTGCCATAAAGTAAGACTTTGAACTTTAGTAACCTCAGTGATGCACTGCAAGAGCCATTGTCTCCTGTCAGTGTGTCACTGAGGGTCCTATAGAGCAGTGACATCATCCAATGTCACTGTTCTATAGGGGAGATCGTTGTGGGACACTCATTATTAATTGGACTACAGCGGACAGGTAGTATATGGTTTATTATTTTACGTTATTTTGCAGGCGCTGAAGTATGGTAAGTATGGTTAAATGAAGAATATTAAAATACTTTTTTCCAAATGTGTGCGTGTTTTATTAACCCTTTCTTATTATAGGATTAATATGGATAGGCGTCTTATTGACGCCTCTCCGTTATTAACCCGGCTTAATGTCACCTTACAATAGCAAGGTGACATTAACCCCTTATTACCCCATATCCCACCGCTACACGGGAGTGGGAAGAGAGGGGCTAAGTGCCGGAATTGGCGTATCTTAAAAAACGGATCCTGCAAATGTGCTCGCAGGATGCGTTTTGTACCCATAGACTTGTATTAGCGACGTATCGCGACGGATGGCCACACGTCGCGTCCGTCGTGCAACGGATATGTCATGTTTTGGCGGACCGTCGGCACAAAAAAACGTTCAAGTGAATGCACGGCAGAAACTCCGCCACCTCCTCTCCGGACTTCAGAATGGGCAGCAGATGCATTGAAAAACTGCATCCGCTGCCCACGTCGTGCACAAATTTCACAATGTGCTTCGGTACATCGGCCCAAGGCATAGCATCGGACCCGTACTGACACAAGAGTGAAAAAGGCCTTAATGGGCATTGAATGTAAAAAAAAAAAAAAAAAAGCGGAAAAAACGGCATGGGCTCCCGCGCAATTTTCTGCGCCAGAGGGGGAAAGCCGACGGCTGGGGGCCAATATTTGTAGCCTGCTATGAATATCAGCCCGCAGCTGTCTGCGTAGCCTTTACTGGCTATTAAAATAGGGGGACCCCCCCAAAAAATGACGTGGGGTCCCCCTATATTTTGCAGCCAGAAAGGCTACGCAGACAGCTGCGGGCTGATATTTATAGCCTAGAGAGGGGCCATGGATATTGGCCCCGCCGGCTACAAATACCAGTCCACAGCCGCCCCAGAAATGGCACATCCGTAAGATGCGCCAATGCCGGCATTTAGCCCCTCTCATTCCACTCCCATTTAGCGGGGGGATATGGGGTAATAAGGGGTTAATGTCACCTTGCTATTGTAAGGTGACATTAAGCCGGGTCCACGGGAGATCGTCGTGGGACACTCGTGGATTTCTGCGGACAGGGAGTATATTGGTTTTTTGTTTTTTTTCACCTTTTTTACAGATGACACTGGCTTCGGGGATCAAAATGACAAGTAATGGTGAGTATGAACTCTGTGTTTAATGTACTATATGTCATGTATGTAATGTATGAATGTACTGTATGGAGTATGTATGGAGTATGTATGGAGTATTTTTATTTATTTTTTTTATTCAACACATTAGCCCGATGAAGGGACTACTACTGTCCCATCATTGGCTAATGTGTCAATCACTGTCAGTGTACTAGGCATCGTCCGATGGGACTTGTAGTCCCATCGGACGATGCCCGCACTGAGACACCCCGCACGCCGCAGAGACCCCGCAGAGAGACACGCCGCAGAGACCCCACACAGAGACACCCCACACAGAGACACCCCGCAGAGACCCCGCACAGAGACACCCCGCACAGAGAGACCCCGCAGAGAGACACCCGCACGCCCCGCATGCCCCACAGAGACCCCGCCCGCTGCACAGAGACCACGCCCAATGCAGAGACACCCCGCCCACCGCAGAGGCACCCCGCACACCCCGCAGAGACCCCGCACGCTGCACAGAGAACCCGCACGCCGCATAGAGCCCTGGCACACACGCAGAGAGCCCCACGGTCATGCACAGACACCGCCGCACACACACACACGCAGTCTCCGCCCACGCACCGCCCATGCACCGCCCACACTTCATTATACTGCATAATTGCACTATAGGAACTTCCGATTCCGATTTCCGATATCACAAAAATATCGGAACAAGTCTTTTAAGATGGACAAGTCCTTTAATGGTACCTATACACCTACTACTGCGCATTCGACCAACTGCTATCTCTCCTGACTGCACCATGTGATCTCTATGGCTATAGCAGAATAAACTTGTAAGGGAAAAAAACAAAATAAGTATTAGAATTTCACCAATCCTTCCAGATGAATCGGACAGTCCTCATATACATTACACGATCCACATATCCTATAAATTTGTTAATCTCGTCAATTTTAATGTATTATCTTTGGGCATCTAAAGGTAGATAACCAGGCCTACGATATTAAAACAGCACTCCCACCAAAGTTTTTATCCTCTTATTATATGGCAATTATCATTTTATATGACACTATGTACTGTGTACAATTGCTTATTTTGCCTTTCTACTCAGATATAATTATTCTCTCTTCTCTGCTCTATGTAGAAACAGGAAGTCTCTTTTCTCTGCATGAGTCACCCCCCTCTTTAACTCCTGACACAACTGCTCCGCTCCTTTCCCTGCCAGGGACTTTTGCAGTGACTTATGATTCGCTCAGGGAAAATGGACCTCCTGTTTCTACATAGAGCTTAGAAGGATTCAGCTAGGCATCTTTTAATCAAGTGATGTCATAGACCTAATGGAAAAGAGAAGAATTAGCTGGGTAGAAGAGCAAAATGAACAATTGTAAGACTGCTTCTTGAATGTTCCTCTCCATGGATAGGACATCAATTTCATATCACGTCGGGTCTGGCACTTTGAACCTTACTGATCAGCAGTTTGCAGGTCACACAGAAAAAAAAACTGTGTGTGGTGTCGGCATACCAGCACTCCGTACTATGATTAGTGGTCATTGTGTGGTACCGCAGCTCAGCTTCTATCAAAATTAATCACTGTCAAACTACCACCTATAGTATGTCCTATCCTAAGGAGATGTCAACAATATGGTGGTCCTCAACAACCCTATAAAGATTTGACAGCATGGTCTACATAGCAAACCGTGAACTGCCGGAGTAGAAGAATGGCCGTAATAGTCATATTCTACAAAAACGTTTAGAGTATGAGACATTAAAATGTTTCATGCAATAAATAATATCAACACAAAAGACACTTAATTGAGTTAATGAACTCATTACCGGTGTTTACCGCATATAATTAATTATACCATCTAGCCAGTCTTTTATAGATAAAGAGCAGATGGACATGAAACAAATGAATTTTTCAACTCGCAAACAACATGGAACAGATACAATATTTTTTAGGACACGTGTGGTACATCAAACGCTTGAAATTATCCTTTCATGTGCGGGGAACTATTGAAAGGGTTTGTTTTACTTTAGATTTTAGTCATCTGGAAAAATCAAATAGTATTAAATCAGAAGAATCGGCAAATATCATAGAAATGAATGTATAAAGAGTCAAATATATTTGCAGAAATTTCATGAAAAATAAAGTGAGCTTGGGAAGAATTCTAAATTTAATGCAATGCTTATCCATAAACTTCCTTCATCACGAGGAGTTTCCTATTCACGGATGACCACTCTACTATGGCATTACACTAGACTGGCAAAACACTTATTGAATCGGGCATCCTGGGCTTTGTCCAAGGCAAATGACAAAGAAACTTCTCCACATATGTGGTACAACCCACAGTTACAGTTATATGAAAAAGTTTGGGCAGCCCTATTAATCTTAAGCTTAATGTTTTATGAAAATTGTTTTTTTTTGCAACAGCTATTTCAGTTTCATATATCTAATAACTGTTGGACACAGTAATGTTTCTGCCTTGAAATGAGGTTTATTGTACTAACAGAAAATGTGCAATCTGCATTCAAACAAAATTTGACAGGTGCATAAGTATGGGCACCCCACCAGAAAAGTGACATTAATATTTAGTAGATCCTCCTTTTGCAAAAATAACAGCCTCTAGTCGCTTCCTGTAGCTTTTAATGAGTTCCTGGATCCTGGATGAAGGTATTTTTGACCATTCCTCTTTACAAAACAACTCCAGTTCAGTTAAGTTTGATGGTCGCCGAGCATGGACAGCCCTCTTCAAATGATCCCACAGATGTTCAATGATATTCAGGTCTGTGGACTGGGATGGCCATTCCAGAACAGTGTAATTGTTCCTCTGCATGAATGCCTGAGTAGATTTGGAGCGGTGTTTTGGATCATTGTCTTACTGAAAGATCCATCCCCTGCGTAACTTCAACTTTGTCACTGATTCATGAACATTATTGTCAAGAATCTGCTGATACTGAGAGGAATCCATGCGCCCCTCAACTTTAACAAGATTCCCGGTGCCGGCATTGGCCACACAGCCCCAAAGCATGATGGAACCTCCACCAAATTTTACTGTGGGTAGCAAGTGTTTTTCTTGGAATGCTGTGTTTTTTGGCCGCCATGCATAACGCCTTTTTGTATGACCAAACAACTCAATCTTGGTTCTATCAGTCCACAGGACCTTCTTCCAAAAAGAAATTGGCTTCTCCAAATGTGCTTTTGCATACCTCAGCCGACTCTGTTTGTGGCGTTCTTGCAGAAACGGCTTCTTTCACATCACTCTCCCATACAGCTTCTCATTGTGCAAAGTGCGTTGTATAGTTGACCAATGCACAGTGACACCATCTGCAGCAAGTTGATGCTGCCGCTCTCTGGAGGTGGTCTGAGGATTGTCCTTGACTGATCTCACCATTCTTCTATTCTGCCTTTCTGATGTTTTTCTTGGCCTGCCACTTCTGGCCTTAACAATAACTGTACCTGTGTTCTTCCATTTCCTTACTATGTTCCTCACAGTGGAAATTGACAGGTTAAATCTCTGAGACAGCTTTTTGTATCCTTCCCCTGAACAACTATGTTGAATAATCTTTGTTTTCAGATCATTAGACAGTTGTTTTGAGGAGCCCATGATGCCACTCTTCAGAGGAGATTCAAACAGGAGAACAACTTGCAAGTGGCCACTTTAAGTAGCTTTTCTCATGATTGCATACACCTGGCTATGAAGTTCAAAGCTTAATGAGGTTAGAAAACCAAAAAAAAGTGCTTTAGTAAGTCAGTAAAAAGTAGGTAGGAGTATTTAAAACAAGAAACTGATAAGGGTGCCCATACTTATGCACCTGTCAAATTTTGTTTGAATGCAGATTGCATATTTTCTGTTAGTACAATAAACCTCATTTCAAGGAAGAAACATTACTGTGTCCAACAGTTATTAGATATATGAAACTGAAATAGCTGTTGCAAAAAAAAAAATTTTTATTAAACATTAAGCTTAAGATTAATAGGGGTGCCCAAACTTTTTCATATAACTGTAAACATTGAATACAGCTGTACTGTAAGTGCTATATAGAACCTCAACTCATATCAGTGTAGATCTCATGGACATGTGTAATGGAGTAGGGAGATGAAGTTGCGGTTCACCTGATTTCTACGACACGTGAGACCAAATATTGCCATCTGTTGAGCAAGCCAGGTGATTTGGAACCAGAAGTTACAGGAAACATTTCTGAGGGGATGACGAATCAGGAAGCAGCTGTGGCTCAGTTTTCTAATATAAAAAGGCAAAGTGGCAAGGCGGTGAAACGGTGAGGACATGTAAGTGGTATAATTCAGCGACTGAGACCAGTGGAACATCGTAGGTCAAGCCCCTAAATCCAGACCATGCCGGTCAAGACCAGGTGCCCAGATGACGACAGTGAAGAAACAATGTCCAGTTGCTGCAGGTCAAGCTCCAAAGGTCGAACTTGGGCTATTGAGTGGAGCTGACACTTACCATGGTGGCCAAAAGGTGCGAGTGAATTGGGCCGTTATTTCCATCGTAGACGCATTTTACTGGGTGTGGGATGGGGCCACCTGGCATAAGGGAACGGGGCCAGCCTATGTGAGGAGTACCTAAACATGGCTACGTGGTTGACTACTAGAGGACTGTGACCAAGCTAGAAATGTCAGTGACCCCAGTTTAGTGCCAATATAATTACTTAAAATAATTGAAAGACTTGCTGCAGTGATGGGAATACTGTTGTGAGCGTTACCCCTGCAAGGTAAAAGCAGAAAAGCATTAAAGTGCTGTTAACACTGAGAGATAGTTAGATAGAATAGTGAATAAGATATTGAAGCTCCTTCATTGCTATAATTTCCATTACTGCTGATATTATATGACTTGCTTGCATTGAACCCAAATAACTGAACTCCTCGTGTTCTCTCCCTCTATTAACCTACCTTTGCCTGACATTGCCATCTCCGTGTGCGGTTCCACCATTACTCCAAAGCAACATGCCCGCTGCCTTGGGGGTCATCCTTGATTCTGACCTTTCATTCACCCCCCACATCCGATCACTGGCTCGCTCTTCTTATCTGCATCTCAAAAACATTTCTAGAATTCGCCCTTTTCTTACTTTCGACTCTGCAAAGACTCTTACTGTTTCACTTATTCATTCTCGTCTGGACTATTGTAACTCTCTACTAATCGGCCTCCCTCTTACCAAACTCTCCCCGCTCCAATCTGTCCTGAATGCTGCAGCCAGGATCATATTCCTCACCAACCGTTACACCGATGCCTCTACCCTGTGCCAGTCATTACACTGGCTACCCATCCACTCCAGAATCCAGTACAAAACTACTACCCTCATCCACAAAGCACTCCATGGCTCAGCACCACCCTACATCTCCTCTCTGGTCTCAGTCTACCACCCTACCCGTGCCCTCCGCTCCACTAATGACCTCAGGTTAGCATCCTCAATAATCAGAACCTCCTACTCCCGTCTCCAAGACTTTACACGTGCTGCGCCGACTCTTTGGAATGCACTACCTAGGTTAATGCGATTAATCCCCAATCCCCACAGTTTTAAGCGTGCCCTAAAAACTCATTTGTTCAGACTGGCCTACCGCCTCAATGCATTAACCTAGCGATCCCTGTGTGGCCTATTTATATAAAAAAAAAAAACATAATTGGGTTCCTCGCATCATGTTCTCATACACTTTATGCAGTTATTAGCCCTCTGTGTCTGTACTGCTACATACTTAGGCAGTTAACTGGTTCATGCAGCTTTACATGAACACCTGAGCCTTACACTATGGCCGGTCCGAATAACTAAAGCAATTGTTACCATCCACCTCTCGTGTCTCCCCTTTTCCTCATAGTTTGTAGCTTGCGAGCAGCAGGGCCCTCACTCCTCCTGGTATCTGTTTTGAACTGTATTTCTGTCATGCTGTAATGTCTTTTGTCTGTACAAGTCCCCTCTATAAATTGTAAAGCGCTGCGGAATGTGTTGGCGCTATATAAATATAATTATTATTATTATTATAACTGACTGTCTCCGCAATTAACCTCTTCACTTTTGTAGAAAAAAAAAACTTAGCGGATGACTGCCGCCTTATTTACATCTGCGTGTGGCATCTTAGTAACCTGTTCACTTATCCACCAGCCTGAGACGTCATCAATCATAATCATAACTGGATGGTGACAGAAGTCATAAGACAACCAATGAGAACAATATTAGTAATAACAGCAGAGCTGCCATGTAACATAACAATAGCAAATGGTCATGAAATGCTTGGTGATATGGACAGTAGTCAATTAGCTTCAATTATTAGGCTTGAGATAATCAACCCCTTTCTGACATCCGACATACTATCCCGTCCATGTGAGCTGGGCATGTCTGACCATGGACGGGAAAGTACGTCATAACCGATCAGCCGCGCACATGGGTGCTATGCAGCCGATCGGGGCCAGGTGTCAGCTGATTATCACAGCTGACACCTGTGCCAGTAGCGGTTACGGACCGCTCCGGGCACTTTAACCCCCAGAACACTGTGATCAAACATGATCGCAGCATTCCAGAGCCGGCAAAGGGGCTAACAGCCCCTCTGTGCCTATGGATCGGAGACCCCATGATCGCTGCCATGGAGTCTCGGACGATCTCATGAAGACATCCGGGTCTCCAGAGCAGAGAGACTCCTTGTCATGCGCAGTACATGTCAGGAGGTCTGTAAGGTTAGTGCAGAGAAGCTGCAGCGCTGACAGCTTCTATACGATGCAGATTTGCATGATATAGAAGTGATCAGCCTGCACAAAATGAGTGCAAAACTTAGTGTAAAACTAAGAATGAAATTTAAAAAAAATGTTAAAATAATTGTAAAAATATTTTAAAAATAATAAAAAAAAATAATTAAAAAATCCATATTTATTCTATCATTAAATAAATATTTGAATGAAAAAATAAAGCTTAAACAACAAAAGTACACATATTTGGTATCCCCACGTCCATAACGACCCGCCCTATAAAACTATAACAATACTTAACCCCTTCAGTGAAAAAAAAAAACAACCAAATGCTTTATCATCATACCGTCGAACAAAAAGTGGAATAACACAATCAAAAAGACAGATATAAGTAAACTTGGTACCGTTAAAAATGTCATCTTGTCCTGCAAAAAACAAGCTTTCATCGGAAAAATAAAAAAAAAGTTATATAGCTCTTAGAATAAAGGGGTGCAAAAATTATTATTTTTTCTATAAAATAGTTTTTATTGTACAAACGCGCCAAAACATAAAAAAAACGATATAAATGAGGTATCGCTGTTATTGTACTACTGACTTGAAGAATAAAACTGCTTTATCCATTTTACCAAACGCGGAACGGTATAAATGCCTCCCCCAAAAGAAATTCATGAATTGCTACTTTTTGTTCATTCTGCCTTCCAATAATCGGAATAAAAAGCGATCGAAAAATGTCATGTGCCCAACTCATCCCGCAAAAAACAGACCTCACAAGACTCTGTGGGCTAAAATATGGAAAAATTATCAATGTGGTCTTTTAGTGTGTGACAGCTGCCAAACAAAAAAAACAGCTATAAATAGCAAATCAACCCCCCCCCATTGTCACTCCCTTAGTTTGGGAAAAATAATAAAATACAAAAATGTATTTATTTTCATTTTCCCATTAGGGTTAGGGTTAGGGTTAGGGTTGGGGTTAGGGTTAGGGTTGGAGCTAAAGTTAGCGCTAAGGTTGAGGCTAAAGTTAGGGTTACGATTGGGATTAGGGTTATTGGGGTGTGTTAGGCTTAGGTTTGTGGTTAGGGTTATGGTTAGGGTTGGTAATAGGGTTAGGGGTGTGTTGGGGTTAGGGTCGGGGTTAGAATTGGGGGGTTTCCACTGTATAGGCACATCAGGGGCTCTCCAAACGTGACACGGCTTCTGATCTCAATTCCAGCCAATTTTGCATTGAAAAGTCAAACGGCGCTCCCCTTCCGAGCTCTGCCATGTGCCCAAACAGTGGTTTACCTGCATACATGGGGTATCAGGACAAATTGCACAACAACTTTTGGGGTCCAGTTTCTCCTGTTACCCTTGGTGAAAAAAAAAAAGCAAATTGGATCTGAATTAAATTTTTGTGAACGAAAGTTAAATGTTCATTTTTGTTAAAACATTCCAAAAATTCCTGTTAAGCACCTGAAGGGTTAATAATCTTCTTGTATGTGGCTTAGAGCACCTTGAGGGGTGCAGCATTTAGAATGTTGTCAATTTTGGGTATTTTCTATCATATAGACCCCTCAAAATGACGTCAAATGTGATGTGATCCATAAAAAAAATGATGTTTATGGAGATGGAAACGTAATTCTCCAGCAGGACTTGGCCCCTGTCCACACTGCCAAAAGTACCAATACCTGGTGTAAAAACAACAGTATCACTGGGCTTGATTGGCAGCAAACTCACCTGACCTTAACCCCATAGAGAATCTATGGAGTATTGTCAAGAGGAAGATGAGAGACACCAGACCCAACAATGCAGACGAGCTGAAGGCTGCTATCAAAGCAACCTGGGCTTCCATAACCTCTCAGCAGTGCCACAGGCTGATTGCCTCCAAGCCATGCCACATTGATAATTGATGCATAAGGAGCCCCGACCAAGTACTGAGTGCATTTACTGAACATCCATTTCAGTAGGCCAACATTTCGAGATTTATAATATCATTATTCAAGCTGGGGTTATAAAGTATTCTGATTTACTGAGATAATGACTTTTGGGTTTTCATTGGCTGTAAGCCATAATCATCAACATTAACAGAAATAAACACGTGGAATAGATCACTGTGTAATAACTCTATATAATATATGAATGTCACTTTTTGCATCGAGGAATTGAAATAAATTAACTTTTTGATGATATTCTAATTTTGTGAGAAGCACCTGTATATAATCTGGGTCCTGGCTAGCACTCATTGTCAGAGTAGCGTTTCCTTCATGGCTGGAGGTTGTTGGTGGTTATTATTGTAGAAGGTGTTTGGTGGATTTATCTGTGACTGTTGCCAGGTTTTGAGTGTGTGATAATTCACTTTCTTCTCCTACTTTGTTTTAACCTCATCGTCCACTCCCCAGTGCATTTGTCTGCTTTCTGTGTGAGTATATTTCCATGATAGGCATTTTTTGTTATCTTTTTTCGTATTACCTTGTTAGTCTGGTTGTTGTATTACAGTACACCTCTACTCCCCTCTTCCCTGGGTGGGGAAAGGGTAGAGACTGAGGGCGGATTCAGGAGCTAAGTCAAGATACTTAGCCCGGGCGTCTTCACCATCAAAAGCAATCTGGGGAACAGGATGAGATAGAGTGCCCCTAGATTTAGGGACAGGGAAGGAGCCCCTGGTCCTGGGACATCCGACAACAGAGTCGGTACATTATGTACTCAGTGACTGCACCAGCAGAATAGTGAGTGCAGCTCTGGAGTATAATACAGGATGTAACTCAGGATCAGTAATGTATGTACACAGTGACTGCACCAGCAGAATAGTGAGTGCAGCTCTGGAGTATAATACAGGATGTAACTCAGGATCAGTAATGTAATGTATGTACACAGTGACTGCACCAGCAGAATAGTGAGTGCAGCTCTGGGGTATAATACAGGATGTAACTCAGGATCAGTAATGTAATGTATGTACACAGTGACTGCACCAGCAGAATAGTGAGTGCAGCTCTTGGGTATAATACAGGATGTAACTCAGGATCAGTAATGTAATGTATGTACACAGTGACTGCACCAGCAGAATAGTGAGTGCAGCTCTGGGGTATAATACAGGATGTAACTCAGGATCAGTAATGTAATGTATGTACACAGTGACTGCACCAGCAGAATAGTGAGTGCAGCTCTGGAGTATAATACAGGATATAACTCAGGATCAGTACAGGATCAGTAATGTAATGTATGTACACAGTGACTGCACCAGCAAAATAGTGAGTGCAGCTCTGGAGTATAATGCAGGATGTAACTCATGGTCAGTAATGTAATGTATGTACACAGTGACTGCACCAGCAGAATAGTGAGTGCAGCTCTGGAGTATAATACAGGATATAACTCAGGATCAGTACAGGATCAGTAATGTAATGTATGTACACAGTGACTGCACCAGCAGAATAGTGAGTGCAGCTCTGGAGTATAATACAGGATGTAACTCAGGATCAGTACAGGATCAGTAATGTAATGTATGTACACAGTGACTGCACCAGCAGAATAGTGAGTGCAGCTCTGGAGTATAATACAGGATATAACTCAGGATCAGTACAGGATCAGTAATGTAATGTATGTACACAGTGACTGCACCAGCAGAATACTGAGTGCAGCTCTGGGGTATAATACAGGATGTAACTCAGGATCAGTAATGTAATGTATGTACACAGTGACTGCACCAGTAGAATAGTGAGTGCAACTCTGGGGAATAATACAGGATGCAACTCAGGATCAGTAATGTAATGTATGTACACAGTGACTGCACCAGCAGAATAGTGAGTGCAGCTCTGGGGTATAATACAGGACGTAACTCAGGATCAGTAATGTAATGTATGTACACAGTGACTGCACCAGCAGAATAGTGAGTGCAGCTCTGGAGTATAATACAGGATGTAACTCAGGATCAGTAATGTAATGTATGTACACAGTGACTGCACCAGCAGAATTGTGAGTGCAGCTCTGGGAAATACTACAGGATGTAACTCAGGATCAGTAATGTAATGTACAGTTAGGTCCATATATATTTGGACAGAGACAACATTTTTCTAATTTTGGTTATAGACATCACCACAATGAATTTTAAACAAAACAATTCAGATGCAGTTGAAGTTCAGACTTTCAGCTTTCATTTGAGGGTATCCACATTAAAATTGAATGAAGGGTTTAGGAGTTTCAGCTTCTTAACATGTGCCACTCTGTTTTTAAAGGGACCAAAAGTAATTGGACAGATTCAATAATTTTAAATAAAATGTTCATTTCTAGTACTTGGTTGAAAACCTTTGTTGGCAATGACTGCCTGAAGTCTTGAACTCATGGACATCACCAGACGCTGTGTTTCCTCCTTTTTGATGCTCTGCCAGGCCTTCACTGCGGGGGTTTTCAGTTGCTGTTTGTTTGTGGCCTTTCTGTCTGAAGTTTAGTCTTTAACAAGTGAAATGCTGCTCAATTGGGTTGAGATCAGGTGACTGACTTGGCCAATCAAGAATATTCCACTTCTTTGCTTTAATAAACTCCTGGGTTGCTTTGGCTTTATGTTTTGGGTCATTGTCCATCTGTAGTATGAAACGACGACCAATCAGTTTTGCTGCATTTGGCTGGATCTGAGCACACAGAATGGCGGCTCTGAAGACCTCAGAATTCATTCGGCTGCTTCTGTCCTGTGTCACATCATCAATAAACACTAGTGACCCAGTGCCACTGGCAGCCATGCATGCCCGCGCCATCACACCGCCTCCGCCGTGTTTTACAGATGATGTGGTATGCTTTGGATCATGAGCTGTACCACACCTTCACCATACTCTTCTCTGTCCATCATTCTGGTAGAGGTTGATCTTGGTTTCATCTGTCCAAAGAATGTTCTTCCAGAACTGTGCTGGCTTTTTTAGATGTTTTTTAGCAAAGTCCAGTCTCGCCTTTCTATTCTTGATGCTTATGAGTGGCTGCACCGTGCAGTGAACCCTCTGTATTTACTTTCATGCAGTCTTCTCTTTATGGTAGATTTGGATATTGATACGCCGACCTCCTGGAGAGTGTTGTCACTTGGTCGGCTGTTGTGAAGGGGTTTCTCTTCACCATGGAGATTATTCTGCGATCATCCACCACTGTTGTCTTCCGTGGGTGCCCAGGTCTTTTTGCATTGATGAGTTCACCAGTGCTTCCTTTCTTTCTCAGGATGTACCAAACTGTAGATTTTGCCACTCCTAATATTGTAGCAAATTCTCGGATGGGTTTTTTCGGTTTTCGCAGCTTAAGGATGGCTTGTTTCACCTGCATGGAGAGCTCCTTTGACTGCATGTTTACTTCACAGCAAAACCTTCCAAATGCAAACACCACACCTCAAATCAACTCCAGGCCTTTTATCTGCTTAATTGAGAATTACATAACGAAGGGATTGCCCACACCTGTCCATGAAATAGCCTTGAAGTCAATTGTCTAATTACTTTTGGTCCCTTTAAAAACAGGATGGCACATGTTAAGGAGCTGAAACTCCTAAACCCTTCATCCAATTTTAATGTGGATACCCTCAAATGAAAGCTAAAAGTCTGAACTTCAACTGCATCTGAATTGTTTTGTTTAAAATTCATTGTGGTAATGTCTATAACCAAAATTAGAAAAATGTTGTCTCTGTCCAAATATATATGGACCTAACTGTATGTACACAGTGACTGCACCAGCAGAATAGTGAGTGCAGCTCTGGAGTATATTAAAGGATGTAACTCAGGATCAGTAATGTAATGTATGTACACAGTGACTGCACCAGCAGAATAGTGAGTGCAGCTCTGGAGTATAATACAGGATGTAACTCAGGATCAGTAATGTAATGTATGTACACAGTGACTGCACCAGCAGAATAGTGAGTGCAGCTCTGGAGTATAATGCAGGATGTAACTCAGGATCAGTAATGTAATGTATGTACACAGTGACTGCACCAGCAGAATAGTGAGTGCAGCTCTGGAGTATAATTCAGGATGTAACTCAGGATCAGTAATGTAATGTATGTACACAGTGACTGCACCAGCAGAATAGTGAGTGCAGCTCTGGAGTATATTAAAGAATGTAACTTAGGATCAGTACAGGATCAGTAATGTAATGTATGTACACAGTGACTGCACCAGCAGAATAGTGAGTGCAGCTCTGGAGTATAATACAGGATGTAACTCAGGATCAGTAATGTAATGTATGTACACAGTGACTGCACCAGCAGAATAGTGAGTGCAGCTCTGGGGTATAATACAGGAGGTAACTCGGGATCAGTAATGTAATGTATGTACACAGTGACTGCACCAGCAGAATAGTGAGTGCAGCTCTGGAGTATAATGCAGGATGTAACTCAGGATCAGTAATGTAATGTATGTACACAGTGACTGCACCAGCAGAATAGTGAGTGCAGCTCTGGAGTATAATACAGGATGTAACTCAGGATCAGTAATGTAATGTATGCACACAGTGACTGCACCAGCAGAATAGTGAGTGCAGCTCTGGAGTATAATACAGGATGTAACTCAGGATCAGTAATGTAATGTATGTACTGTATACAGTGACTGCACCAGCAGAATAATGAGTGCAGCTCTTGGGTATAATACAGGATGTAACTCAGGATCAGGACAGATTCAGCAATGTAATAGTGAGAATAGTGAGTGCAGCTCTGAGGTACAATACAGGGTGAATCTACAATAAGTAGAATATGGGTAATATTGTTTATCTGTATGGTGATTCAACTTTTTAGACTATATATATATATATATATATATATCTATATATATATATATATATAGATATATATATATATATATATATATAAATTATGCTCACAGGTGATCAATCAAGGTGAGAAAATAAACAGATATTAAAATGCAATATACAGGGAAATTGAAATTTATTTTATTAGAAGCATAATTTTAAGATTTCTTACATGAATATATAATCTGTGAAAGTACCCTTCTCATACAATATCATGCCGAGTGTCAAATTGACTAGTGTCAGGATCCAGGACTAAGATAAGAGGTGAGAGTCATCCCCAACTACTAGACCCCTTCTGAGACTCAGCTCTAAGCTGCTGTTTCCAGGCGTTTAGGGGTAAGTGAATTCATTATGTTGACTCTCATTCTCTTAATACCAGCATAAAAGCCCGTTCAGCTTTTCCTATCTATTGCTGTCTATTCCAAATCTCACTGAGTGCTAATCAATGGAACTAGACAATTTCCAACATTTTGTTTTAAAGTGCGTATTATACTATAAATTGTAATTCTAAGTAAGTCAAAGTATAGCCTTTTATAAATGAAGATTAATTTAAGCCAAGGCATCAAGTAGGATTAATTATGGCTCTTTAAAACTAAAGCTCAGGGAAAGCTCTACATTAATTGTAAGGATGGTAAATTTAGGCTGAAAAGTAGGCTATGATTATAGGCGGAAGTCCCTAATTACCGGCTCATTTCTTCTACTTTTTACTGTTTCTTTTGTACTTTTTTCTCTAGGGGTAGAGTTTTTTTGCACTACTTCTGATACTTAATTCTGTGGTTACAGCTATAGACATATCGATGTCAGGTCCATGAGCAAATTCATTGAAACATTGATAAGATTAGAGGTGGAACTCTCAGAGTCGACGTTAAAACCAAGAGCTCATTCAGACATCCGTGATTTTTCTTGTATACAAAAAACCATGTGGACAATTTGTTACGCAAAAATATATGGACATATGAACAGCCACATATACTAGGAATGTGTACGAGTTCTAAGAGTGAAATCATAGAACTCTTGGGGGGAAAAACTGACACCTAATCCAACTTTTGAAGAACCCGTAGATCAAAAGCATCATTAGTTGAAGGTTGGGGGCAGGACACACCCGGGCAAGTGCCAGGGCCCTGGAGAAATGGAGGGCCCACTGACCATCATGAAGTGGGGCGAGGTAGTTGTGGGGCGAGGTGGTCCTGTGGGCATTCATTTTGTATTCACGTTTTACAGAGGAAAATGTGAGCACTGGCACTTCGGAATCTTCTCACTGCCCGATGTGCAGCGTGACAAGGTCATCTCATCAAACTGAAGTCATCATGAATGCCCCGCAGAGGACCAGATGGTGTGGGTGCCGCAGCAGGAAGACGATAAGCGCTCGAGGAGCTGAAGGCATGGACATTGTACAGCCCAGATAAACAACAGAGCTACATCACCAAGTAATGATAACAGGCAAAGAATGGGAAATGAAGCACTCAATAAGGGTGCACAAACCAAACCAAGAAGCTTGAGGTCACCATACCTGAGAAAGCAGTCAGGTCATTAAGTCATCACCAGTTGTCTCTCCAGATTCCCCGACACACATGTATGAAGATGGGGCAGTATAAGGGGTATTCTGTACAGAGATGGGACAGTATAGGGGGGATTTTGTATGAAGATGGGGCAATATAAGGGAATTCTGTATGGAGGTGGGGCAGTATAGGGGGGATTCTGTATGGAGATGGGGCAGTATAGAATGTCCTGCATCAAGATGGGGCAACATAGGGGGCTGTATATATGGAGAAGGGATGGTATGGGGGACACTGTGTAGAGATGGGGCAGTATAGGAGGGGTCTGTATGGAGTTGGGGCAGTATAGAAGAAGCCTGTATGGAGTTGGGGCAGTATATGAGTTCTGTATGGAGATGGGGCAGAATAGGATGCCCTGGATCGAGATCGGTCAGCATAGAGGGCTCTTTATGTAGATGGGGAAATATAGGAGGACTCTATGTGGAGATGGGGCAATATAGGGGGCTTAGAATGGTGATTAGGCAGCATAGGGGGGCATTATATAGAGATGGGTCAGTGACAGGGTTTTGGTGTGGAAATGGGGCAGCATAAGAGGCTCAATATGGAGATGTGGCAGTATAGGGGGCTATAGCAATCGGGCAGTATTGGGGGATCTACATGAAGATGGGGCAGTGTTGGGGGTCACAGTGCAAAGAAGACAGTATGATGGGCTCAGTATGGAGTTAGGGCACAATGGGGGGCGCAGCTCTGTATAGAGTTGAAGCAGCATGTGAGGAGACAACATTTGGTGCCCCATATAGAAAATGCAATAGCACACAGTAGATTCCTCATATGATGATGCCACAACTCCCCTCTACTAAAAAAGTAGCTTATAGTCCCCTTTTCCTGGTTCCATCACAGCCAGTGGCGTATCTAGGGGGGGGGCAGCCGGGGCATGTGCCCCGGGCGCAGCCGGCAGGGGGGCGCAGTCGGGCCGCCTGGTTCGGCGGTCCGCAGTGTCTCCCCCGGCGGCTGCATTCTGTCACCCCCGGTCTGGGAGTCAGCTGTTCTCTGTGTCGACTGTCAAGCTGACAGCCGGCACAAAGAAGCTGCAGAGCGCCGGCTCCCAACGTGTGCAGAGGTGGAGGGGAGCCCCTGCAGAGTGGCTGCGGTGGGCAGGCAGAAATCCCTGCAGCTCCGCTGCCCAGCGATCGGTCTTCCTGCTTCCTCTCACACAGACACGCCGCTGGATGACGTCATCATTCAGCGGCCGGCTGTGTCAGAGAAAGGCGATGAGATGCTGCGGCAGAGTGCAAGGAGAGGTGAGAGGGGTGTGTGAATGTGTGTATGTGAATGTGTGTGAATATGTGTGTATGTGAATGTGTGTGTGAATGTGTGTGTGTGTGAATGTGTGTATGTGAATGTGTGTATGTGTGTGTGAATGTGTGTATGTGAATGTGTGAATGTGTGTATGTGTATGTGTGTGTGTATGTGAATGTGTGAATGTGTGTGTGTGTGAATGTGTGTATGTGTGTGTGAATGTGTGTATGTGAATGTGTGTATGTGTGTGTATGTTAATGTGTGTATGTGTGTGTGTGTATGTGAATGTGTGTGTGTGAATGTGTGTATGTGAATGTGTGTGTATGTGTGTGTGAATGTGTGTGTATGTGAATGTGTGTGTGTGTGTGTGTGTGTGAGAATGTGTGTGTGAATGTGTGTGTATGTGAATGTGTGTGTGTATGTGAATATGTGTGTGTGTGTGTGTGTGTGTGAGAATGTGTGTGTGTATGTGAATGTGTGTATGTGTATGTGTGTGTGGCTCAGTATTGGGTGTGTGTGTGTATCGCGCTGCAGGGGAATGTGCAGAGAAGTGAATGGTGTGTGTGTGTGTGGGGTAGGAGGAGAGGGCAATGATGGGGCTGACGGGGAGAGAGCAATGATGGGGATGGTGGAGGAGAGGGCAACGATGGGGCTGATGGGGGGCATATGTCCTTGGGGAGGGCGCCGAAATGAATTCTTGCCCAGGGTGCCAGAAACCCTAGATACAACTCTGATCACATCCTCCACATCCTCTCCTATCTTGTTTAAACTAGAGCTGACACGATTCCTCTACCCGCCGACCCCAACAGACCGCAGGCTGGAAGTATTCTGCGGCCTTCTGGAGTAAGTGACAGCAGGGAGCAGACGGTTCTCTGCTCCTCTGTAGCTGTTAACAGTATAGGCATCCTAAGGATGTCAAAAGTGTTAAAAGTTTTACTGGTTGATAGGGATCATTTACAAATTGGCCCATCTGGCATTTGACAGATTCGCCCAATGCCCAACCTGGCCCTTCCTATAACAAAATTATTTGGTCACTGGGAAGTGTTTTGTTAGCTCTCAATGTGACACACAGCTCATGGCCAGTAGCCCTCCTTGTTATACCCCGTTTAATTGCCGCGATGCAAATGGCTAGTGCACTTTCTTCTTACCTTGCTTGCACTGACCCATTCCTCTAGTAAAGTCTGTCTCCAATATTATGACAGCATCAGTCACCAGTTGGAATAAAAAAAAGTCTATTTAAGCCTCATGGCTGAATCTTACCTGCTACATCCTGATTGGAATTCAGTCCTACCTTTAAATCAACATCACAGGATACAACTCAGCGTGTTCCAGAGCTTTGTATACACATCAAAGGGAGAACACAGGCAGACAGTTTGATAGATATATAACTAATCACTTGCAAATACATCTTTCCTGTCAGTAGGTGCTTAACCTCTTTGTTTAATACTACTGTGGAAAAAATGCCTCCATTCCATTCTGCCAGTTTTCTTTAACCCCTTCTCTCCCCAGCCCATTTTCACCTTCCCGACCAGGCCAATTTTTTCAATTGTGACCAGTGTCACTTTATGAGGTTATAACTCTGGAATGCTTGAACGTATCCCAATGACTCTGAAACAGTTTGTTCGTGTCAAATTTTGGTCAATATGATTTACGCTTATCTATGACAAGATAAAAACTTTTACAATCAAATTTGAACAATTTGTAATTTTTCGCAATTTGAATTTTTATGCCCTTAGACCAGATAGTTTTATATCAAACAAAATCTACTATATAAAGCTGAATGCGTGTGTGTATGTACAGTGGGGCAAAAAAGTATTTAGTCAGTCAGCAATAGTGCAAGTTCCACCACTTAAAAAGATGAGAGGCGTCTGTAATTTACATCATAGGTAGACCTCAACTATGGGAGACAAACTGAGAAAAAAAATCCAGAAAATCACATTGTCTGTTTTTTTTATCATTTTATTTGCATATTATGGTGGAAAATAAGTATTTGGTCAGAAACAAAATTTCATCTCAATACTTTGTAATATATCCTTTGTTGGCAATGACAGAGGTCAAACGTTTTCTGTAAGTCTTAACAAGGTTGCCACACACTGTTGTTGGTATGTTGGCCCATTCCTCCATGCAGATCTCCTCTAGAGCAGTGATGTTTTTGGCTTTTCGCTTGGCAACACGGACTTTCAACTCCCTCCAAAGGTTTTCTATAGGGTTGAGATCTGGAGAATGGCTAGTCCACTCCAGGACCTTGAAATGCTTCTTACGAAGCCACTCCTTCGTTGCCCTGGCGGTGTGCTTTGGATCATTGTCATGTTGAAAGACCCAGCCACGTTTCATCTTCAATGCCCTTGCTGATGGAAGGAGGTTTGCACTAAAAATCTCACGATACATGGCCCCATTCATTCTTTTATGTACCCGGATCAGTCGTCCTGGCCCCTTTGCAGAGAAACAGCCCCAAAGCATGATGTTTCCACCACCATGCTATACAGTAGGTATGGTGTTTGATGGATGCAACTCAGTATTCTTTTTCCTCCAAACACGACAAGTTGTGTTTCTACCAAACAGTTCCAGTTTGGTTTCATCAGACCATAGGACATTCTTCCAAAACTCCTCTGGATCATCCAAATGCTCCCTAGCAAACTTCAGACGGGCCCGGACATGTACTGGCTTAAGCAGTGGGACACGTCTGGCACTGCAGGATCTGAGTCCATGGTGGCGTAGTGTGTTACTTATGGTAGGCCTTGTTACATTGGTCCCAGCTCTCTACAGTTCATTCACTAGGTCCCCCCGCGTGGTTCTGGGATTTTTGCTCACCGTTCTTGTGATCATTCTGACCCCACGGGGTGGGATTTTGCGTGGAGCCCCAGATCGAGGGAGATTATCAGTGGTCTTGTATGTCTTCCATTTTCTAATTATTGCTCCCACTGTTGATTTCTTCACTCCAAGCTGGTTGGCTATTGCAGATTCAGTCTTCCCAGCCTGGTGCAGGGCTACAATTTTGTTTCTGGTGTCCTTTGACAGCTCTTTGGTCTTCACCATAGTGGAGTTTGGAGTCAGACTGTTTGAGGGTGTGTACAGGTGTCTTTTTATACTGATAACAAGTTTAAACAGGTGCCATTACTACAGGTAATGAGTGGAGGAAAGAGGAGACTCTTAAAGAAGAAGTTACAGGTCTGTGAGAGCCAGAAATCTTGATTGTTTGTTTCTGACCAAATACTTATTTTCCACCATAATATGCAAAAAAAATGATAAAAAAACAGACAATGTGATTTTCTGGATTTTTTTTTCTCAGTTTGTCTCCCATAGTTGAGGTCTACCTATGATGTAAATTACAGACGCCTCTCATCTTTTTAAGTGGTGGAACTTGCACTATTGCTGACTGACTAAATACTTTTTTGCCCCACTGTATGTGTGTATGTCCGGGATTGGCATCTGAACCGTCGCATCTATAGCCACAAAATTTTGCACAGTCACACGTCTGGACCCCGAGAGCGTCATAGGCTATGTTGTAAGGTGAAATTTTAACCCCGCGCTTTCCAATTCACCAAACAATTTTGCCCCTATCTACATAATGGGAAAAAATGAAAGGAAAAGTGTTGGAGGCAAATTGACAGCTGCCAGATGTGAACAAGGGGGACTTAAAGAGTGAGAGCGATGGCGCCAAAGAGTATATACCGTACAGTTGCTAAGGTGGGGCCCCGACATGGGATACTCACCACACACGGGGATATGAACACACACAAAATGCGCCACACACTACCACGTGATTGAACACATATTACCCTCAGCACACATTACACCACAAATACACCAACCTCGCCACATAAAAGTCAAAACACAAAAGTCGCCGCTCAAAACTCGCCACGCGCAGAACTCACCACATGCAAAAACTAGGCTCTTGCAAAACTCGCCACAAGTGCAAAACTCACCTCATGGAAAACTCGCCACATGCAAAACTTGCACACGCGGAAAAATTGCCACATGTACAAAAGTTGCAACACATGCAAAAGTTGCCTCACACAAAACTTGCACATACTCAAAAGGCACCACACATAAAACTCGCCACGCGCAAAACTCGCCATGCGCAAAACTTGCTGCACACAACTTGCTACACTAACCTGTTAAATGCAACTCGACACACAAAAAGTTGCTACACGCATGTTGCCACACAAAACTCATCTCACAAAAGTCGCTACATGCATGTCGCCACACGCAACTCAACACACACAACTTGACAAACGAAACTCGCCCTAAAACACACACAAGTCTGGTATTATCCTTCAAAAATAAAAATCTGATTAATAAGCAGACAAACTACAAGAGCAACAAATGTACCATATAGGAAATACAGCAGCTGTCAGTCACATGACCTGTCTATTATATGTATGTGTGAGCTAATATATACTGCCAGGGGGAGGGCTTCCTGTTGGCTGGGGATTTATCAGGCTGCCAAATTAGCTTACAAATACTGAGGTAAAAATACTGAGCAAATAACGTGCGAACGAGGTCTAATACAGGAGGAGATGACACACAGGTATATACTATATACAGGAGAGATGACACACAAGTATATACTATATAGAGGAGGAGATGACATACAGGTACATACTATATACAGGAGCAGATGACCTACAGGTATACACTATATACAGGAGGAGATTACACACAAATATATACTATATACAGGGGAGATGACACACAGGTATATACTATATACAGGAGGAGATGACATACAGGTATATACTATATATAGAAGGAGATGACATACAGGTATATACTATATACAGGGGAGATGACACAGCAGGTATATACTATATACAGGGGAGATTACATACAGGTATATACTATATACAGGAGATGACATACAGGTGTATACTATATATAAGGGAGATGACAAACATGTATATACTGAGGTGAAAATGAGAGGTGTGAGGTGAAAATGAAAAGGTGTGAGTGCAAAATGAGAGGAGTGAGGGAAAATAGTGGAGTGATCGGAAAATGACAGATGTGAGGTCGAAATGACAAGTGATAGGGGGGAATGAGTGGAGTGAGGGAGAAAATGAGAGGTGTGAGGGAGAAAATGAGAGACGTGAGGGGAAAATGAAAGATGTGATTGGGAAAATGAGAGGTGTGATGGGAAAATAAGAGAAGTGAGGTGCTATAACTAACCACAGATATTTACTATGCCCAGGCAACGCCGGGCTCTTCAGCTAGTAGTTAATAAATGACATTTAAAACATGTCTACTTTACATCAGCATCATTTTTTAAATGTTTGTTTTTGTTCGGAAGGGTTAAAATTGTATGAGCGATTTCTAATTTTTCCAACACAATTTACAAAACCAATTTTTTTAGGGACCACATTCCATTTAAAGATACTTCAAGGGGCCTACTGTGTATGACAGAAAATACCCCAAAGTGACAACGTTTTAAAACCTGCACCCCTCAAAATGCTCAAAACCACATTCAAGGAGTTTATTAACTCTTTAAGGGCTTCACTAGAATTAAAGTAATGTCGAAGGAAAGAATGAAATTTTTCCTTATATCAACAAAAATATTGCTTTACCCCCATTTTGAAATTTCCTATTTCTCTGCACTGCATCCTGCAGGCAGTGTCAGTTATACTTCCTGCCTACGGCGTGAGTAGCTGACTCTGGAGAAACCCGGATTTGTCCTGCTGTGTTTAGATACTTAGCCCGTGTCTGTTCATTCCCCTCTGCCCACCCCGACTCTATGTTTTCCTTCGGCTCTGACCTGGCTTTGTCTACTCCTCCGGTACTTCTGTTTTGGACTGGTACAGACCTCTTGGCACTCATTTGACTCTGTGTTTGATAATTCCCTTTGTACCACGCTATTCTCTGGCATCGACCCGGCTTGTTTGACTATTCTGCTGCCACCTTGTGGTAGCCTCATTGCAGTTCTGCTGGTCTCCTCTGAATGGGTTTTCAGTCTTCTGTCCGTTCTGCTGCCACCTAGTGGAGTTTGCATTTACCTGCAGAGCTGCAGCGTGACATTATAACTGACCATTGACATTTATGCATCCGCTCCGTACCCTGGTGGATCAGATGTCTAGTCTGACTCAAATAATGCAGGATTTTTCTGTGGAACATAGGGCACTGGCCACTTCCCATAATCAACTCCAGAGTAAACTTACTGAGAAGGTTAAGTCTTTTCAGGGTTCTACTACACAATCAGCCTGTAGACAGTTGGGGATAATTATTTCTTTACTCCCAAAATTTCATTAATGATGTATTTTTCGACTTCATTGGGTGCTTTATGGTGGTTTATTTAGATAGCATTCTGGTATTTTCATCTGACAAAGAATCTCACTTGGGTCATTTACGAGCAGTTCTCCATAGAATGCGGGAGAACTTTCTGTTCGCAAAACCTGAGAAGTGTTCATTTTGTGTCCAAGAGCTATCCTTTCTGGGGATCATCATTTCTGCCAAGTGGTTTCGTATGGACCCTGGGAAGATACAGGCTATTGTTGATTGGGTGCAACCCAGAAACCTCAAGGGTCTTCAGCATTTTTAGGGGGCTTGCCAATTACTATCGCAAATTTATTAAGGGGTTTTCTCTGGTGGTCAAGCCACTCACCGATCTCACTCATAAGGGGGCTGATCTTAAAAACTGTTCATCCTCGACAGTTGAAGCCTTTTCTACTTTGAAGAAATGTTTTATGTCTGCTCTTGTGTTGATCCAGCCTGATCCATCTGAACTATTCATTGTAGAGGTGGATGCTTCTGAAGTGGGAGTGGGGGTGGTGTTGTCTCAGGGATCTGTTACTTTGACTAACTTAAGAGCTTGTGCCTTTTTCTCCAAGAAATTTTCTCCTACTGAGAGAAATTACGATGTTGGGAATTGGGAGTTGTTGCCAATAAAGTTAGCTTTTGAAGAATGGAGGCTTTTTTGAAGGGGGCTGTTCATCGGATCATGGTGATTATGGACCACAAGAACCTGTCTTACATTGAGTCTGCCAAATTTTTGACTCCTAGACAGGCGAGGTGGTCGCTTTTTTTTTTACGTTTTCATTTTTCTATCACCTTTTGGCCTGGTTCCAAGAATGTCAAGGCTGATGCCCCATCTCGCAGCTTGGATCCGATATCTCCTCCCGAACCTCCTTCCTCCATTCTTCAGCATGGGGTGGTCATGGCTGGGGTGTCTTCTAAATTGGAATTTGAAATCCATATCGCTCAGTTTCTTGCTCCTCTGTCATTGCCTGATAACAAGCTCTTTGTCCCACTTCAGTATCAGTTGAGGTTTTTCCAGGAGTTCCTCGAATCTGCTCTCAGTGGGCACCCACTTCCGGCTATCCGGAGAGCTACTGCTAGACTGTTTTGGTGGCCCTCCATTTCTTATGACATTGATGTGTTTGTGTCTGCTTGTGATACTTGTGCCCGTGCTAAATCTCTCATAACCGACCGGCTGGGGAATTGGTGCCATTGCCAATTCCAGATAGACCTTAGGCTCATTTGTCCATTTGTCGAAAGGATTTTTGTCACTGATCTCCCAACTTCCAATGGCAAAACTGTTGTCTGGGTAGTGGTTGATAGATTAAGCAAACAGGCGCATTTTGCACCTTTGTTAGGACTACCTAAAGCTGAAACACTATCTAAGTTGTTTATTGAGCATGTTGTGCGGTTGCATGGCATGCCTCTGAATTTGGTGTCTGACAGAGGGGAGCAATTTGTGTCCAAATTTTGGAGGGCATTTTGTATGAGATTGGGTATTTGCTTGACCTTCTCCTCAGCCTACCATCCCAAGACCAATGGTCAGACGGAGAGGACCAATCAGTCTCTTGAACAGATTTTGCGGTGTCTTGCTACATCTCAGCTGGATGATTAGTGTTCCTCATTGCCCGTGGCTGAGTTCGCTTTTAATAACCAGGTTAATCAGTCCACTGACACTTCCCGTTTTTCTGTAACTATGGTTTTCACCCCTAATTTGGTGAATGTTCCAGGCAGGATTCGGGGTGTCCAGGGGCTGATGCGGCGGTTCAATGGTTGGGGGAGGTTTGGAGGGAGGTCCGGAAAAACATTGGGGTGGCTCAGGGCAAACAGAAAAATTTTGCTGATAAGCGACGATTCATAGGACCTAAATTTCTGGTAGGAGATAAAGTTTGGTTATCCACCAGGAACATTCATCTGAAACTTCCTTCTGTTAACCTGGGTCCCAAGTTTACTCTTCCTTACGAGATCATTGAGGTTATCAATCCAGTTGTCTTTCGTTTACGCTTACCTCCGTTGCTTCATATCCCCAATGTGTTTCAGAAGTCCCTTCTTAAGTAATTTTTACTTTCCTCAGCTGGGTCTCCATCCCCTCCGCCTCCTGTATCTGTGGCTTGACAAACTGAGTATGAAGTTGAACGGATTGTCGATTCTCAGATGGTTCACAGTTTGCTTCAGTACTTGGTGCATTGGAGGGGTTACGGTCCTGAGGATTGATCTTAGGTTCTGGGGTGATCAGCCCATGCTGATCAGTTGGTTCGGGCTTTTCATGCTCATTATCCTGGGAAACCTGGGGGTCCAGTGGTCCCTCTTAAGAGGCGGGTACTGTCATGATCCAGACGGAGTTTTGGGTTTAGTTTCTCCTTTCACCGATCTGGTCATGTCAGTGGTTAACTTTCTGCCGCAGTTCAGTTTCAGGTCTGCTATTTCTCTGCACTGCATCCTGCAGGCAGTGTCAGTTATTCTTCCTGCCTATGGTGTGAGTAGCTGACTCTGGTGAAACCCTGATTTGTCCCGCTGTGTTTAGCTACTTAGCCCGTGTCTGTTTCATTCCCCTTTGCCTGCCCCAACTCTGTGTTTTCCTTCTTGTCTTGATTCCCCGATAGTTGACTCTGCTTTGGCACTGACCTGACACTGTCTCCTCCTCCTGGTACTTCTGCTTATGACTGGTACACACCTCTTGGTGCTCATTTGACTCTGTGTTTGATATTTCCCTTTGTACTTCGCTACTCTCTAGTATTGACCCGGCTTGTTTGACTATTCTGCTGCCACCTGGCGGCAGCCTCACTGCAGCTCTGCTGGTCTGCTCTGAATGGGTTTTCAGTCCTCTCTCCGCTCTGCTGCCACCTAGTGGAACTTGCATTTACCTGCACAGCTGCAGCATGACAGGTGTACCCTGAATTATGTGTGGCAGCTCCAGAGGATGAGAGCCTAGAGGCAGCGGAGGCCTTCGGCCTACAAATGAGTGTGATGCACCCCACACATAACAGCACTGGAATTTTCCCTGTGATGCTGGGAAAAGCTGGTCAGGTGTAGAGTACAACTGGACTGGTCTGACCTTTAACCCCTTCACGACATGCGCCGTACTAGTACTGCGCATGCCGTGTCACCCCCTTTGATGTGGGCTCCGGCGGTGAGCCCACATCAAAGTCGCGACATGTCAGCTGTTTTGTACAGCTGACATGTGCGCGCAATAGCGGCGGGTGAAATCGCTATTCACCCGCCGCTATTAACCTGTTAAATGCCGCTGTCAAACACAGACAGCGGCATTTAACTACCGCATCCGGCCGGGCGGCCGGAAATGACGTCATCGCCGACCCCCGTCACATGATCGGGGGTCGGCGATGCATCAGGAAGGTAACCATAGAGGTCCTTGAGACGTCTATGGTTACTGATGCAGGCCTGCTGTGAGCGCCCCCCTGTGGTCGGCGCTCACAGCACACCTGCATTTCAGCTACAAAGCAGCGATCTGATGATCGCTGTTATGTAGCTGAGCCGATCAAGTGGTGCCAGCTTCTAGCCTCCCATGGAGGCTATTGAAGCATGGCACAAGTCAAAAAAAAAAATGTTTTTAAAAATATGAAAAAAATATAAAAAATATAAAAGTTTAAATCACTCCCCTTTCGCCCCATCCTAAATAAAACAATAAAAAAAAAAATCAAACATACACATATTTGGTATCGCCGTGTTCAGAATCGCCCAATCTATCAATTAAAAAAAAGCATTAACCTGATCGCTAAATGGCGTAGCGAGAAAAAAATCCGAAACGCCACATTGCATTAAAATGCAATAACGGACGAACAAAAGAACGTATCTGCGCAAAAATGGTATCATTAAAAACGTCAGCTCAGCATGCAAAAAATAAGCCCTCACCCGACCCTAGATCACGAAAAATGGAGACGCTACGGGTATCGGAAAATGGCACTTTTTTTTTTTTTTTTTTTTTTTTTAGCAAAGTTTGGAATTTTTTTTCACTACTTAGATAAAAAATAACCTAGTCATGTTAGGTGTCTATGAACTCGTAATGACCTAGAGAATCAAAATGGCAGGTTAGTTTTAGCATTTAGTGAACCTAGCAAAAAAGCCAAACAAAAAACAAGTGTGGGATTGCACTTTTTTTGCAATTTCACCGCACTTGGAATTTTTTTCCCGTTTTCTAGTAAAAGACATGGTAAAACCAATGGTGTCGTTCAAAAGTACAACTTATCCCGCAAAAAATAAGCCCTCACATGACCATATTGACGGAAAAATAAAAAAGTTATGGCTCAGGGAAGGAGGGAAGTGAAAAACGAAAACGCAAAAATGAAAAAGGGCCGCGACTTGAAGGGGTTAATATTTTCTCTGAAATGCTAAAACGCTTCAGAAAATAATATACCTGATTGCAATCATGCAGAAAGAATTTGAAAAGAGATGAGCGTATCGATCCATGGAGGATTGGGTTCAAATCAAGTTTCCTGAAATTCGCTGTTTCACGCGAATCTAAACACTTAAAGATTTGATCCACAAAGAAAAAAATTGCCTACCACCTTGTTCTACATTGCTGAAGCATTACCAAGTGAGCTAACATTATTTTTGTTGCGTAGTGGGCCTCCCCATAAAAACCTTCAGCTATGATCAGGGGCGTAACAGCTGTGGATAAGGGGCCTGCTGACCCCAGCCTCTACTTCAGCTGGATGTGCTTCCTTGGACATACATTCAGCTGTAGTATATTGCAGTGTACAGACCCATCAGGTCCATTCACTGCAGTACATGCTGCTCGCCAATCAGAGGCCAGCGGCTGTTGTCAGCGTGCACGTGACCGGAAGCACATGGCAGTGACAGCATGCGCTACCGTCGCAGGCCAAAATCAGCTGCTGCCTTCAGAACTGGATGCGGTGCTGCGTGGGAGTGCTGGAAAGGTGACTAGGAGCACTTATTGTTGTTTTCTGTGTATTGAACAAAAGGAGGACCATATACTATTATGGGGTCCATATATCAGGATGGTGCCCAGGTTGGGGCCATATACCAGGATAAAAGCCATATCCTGGGGGCCACTTGGAGAATAGTGATCACATAATAATAAGTTTTCATGTATCCTTTAATAAGATGTGTAGTAGAGGGGTTCCAAGGACACTAAACTTCAGGAGGGCAAATTTCCAACGGATGAGAGATGATCTTGGTGCAATTAACTGGGACGATATCCTGAGACACAAAAATACACAAAGAAAATGGGAGACATTTATTAACATCCTGGATAGGACCTGTGCACAGTATATACCGTATGGGAATAAACATACTAGAAATAGAAGGAAACCAATATGGCTAAATAGAGCTGTAAGGGGCGCAATAAGTGACAAAAAGAAAGTATTTAGAGAATTAAAGGAAGTAGGTAGTGATGAGTAGGGTTGAGCAAAACGGGTCGGCCATTTTCAGAAGTCGACGACTTTTGGCAAAGTCGGGTTTCATGAATCCCGACACGACCCCTGTGTGGGGTCGGCCATGAGGTCGGCGATCTTCTGAATCTGGTATCGGAATTCCGATACCGAGTTCCGATATGTTTGCAATATCGGAAATCGGTATCGGAATCCATATTTAAGTGTAAAATAAAGAATTAAAATAAAAAATATTGCTATACTCACCCTCTGACGCGCCCTGGTACTAACCGGCAGCCTTCCTTCCTTAGAATCAGCGCGTGAAAGACCTTAAATGACGTTGCGGCTTGTGATTGGTCGCCCGACCGCCCATGTGACCAATCACAAGCCGCGATGTCACCGAAGGTCCTTCAAGCGCTGATTCTTAGGAAGGAAGGCTGCTGGAAAGAAGCAGGGCGCGTCCGAGGGTGAGTATATTCCTATTAGGTATATACTCACCCTTGGACACGCCCTGCTTCTTTCCGGCAGCCTTCCTTCCTAAGAATCAGCGCTTGAAGGACCTTCGGTGACGTCGCGGCTTGTGATTGGTCGCGTGAGCGGTCACATGGGCGGTCGCGCGACCAATCACAAGCCGCAACGTCATCTAAGGTCTTTCACGTGCTGATTCTAAGGAAGGAAGGCTGCCGGTTAGTACCACATCGCGTCAGAGGGTGAGTATAGCAATATTTTTTATTTTAATTCTTTATTTTACACTTAAATATGGATCCCAGGGCCTGAAGGAGAGTTTCCTCTCCTTCAGACCCTGGGAACCATTAGAAACCCATTGCACTGCATTGGGTTTCGTGTTTCGGCCGACCCCGACTTTTCTATAGGATCGGCCGATTTCACTCGACCCGACTTTTGAGAAAGTCGGGTTTCGTGAAACACGACCCGATCCTATAAAAGTAAAAGTCGCTCAACCCTAGTGATGAGGCATTGAATAAATACAGAAAATTAAATAAATTCTGAAAAAGCAAATCAAGGCAGCAAAGATTGAGACAGAGAGACTCATTGCCAGAGAGAGTAAAAATAATCCCAAAATATTCTTTAACTACGTAAATAGTAAGAAACTAAAAAATGATAGTGTTGGCCCCCTTAAAAATAGTCTGGGTGAAATGGTGGATGAGGAACAAGCCAGTATGCTAAATGAAAAAAGTATTTACACAACAAAATCCCATGGCAGACAATATGATCAGTGATAACAAAAATTCCCCATTAAGTGTCACCTGCTTAACCCAGCAGCAAGTACGGCGGCGTGTAAAATTGACAAATCTCCGGGCCCGGATGGGATACACCCCGAGTAGTGTTGAGCGATACCTTCCGATATTCAAAGGTATCGGTATCGGATGGTATCGGCCGATATCCAAAAAATATCGGATATCGCCGATACCAATACCCAATACCAATGCAAATCAATGGGACACAAGTATCGGAAGCTATCCTGGATGGTTCCCAGGGTCTAAAGGAGAGGAAACTCTCCTTCAGGCTCTGGGATCCATATTCATGCAAAAAATAAAGAATAAAAATAAAAAATATTGATATACTCACCCCTGGCTGTCACCGCTGCAAGCGCCTGCCTCCGTCCCTAAGAAAGCAGAGAGTGAAGGACCTTCGATGACGTCGTGGTCAGGTGACCGGTCACCTGACCGCTCACCTGACCGCTCACCTGACCGTGACGTCATCGAAGGTCCTTCACTCACTGCTTTATAGGGACGGAGGCAGACGCTCGCAGCGGTGACAGCCAGGGGTGAGTATATCAATATTTTTTATTTTTATTCTTTATTTTTTACATGAATATGGATCCCAGGGCCTGAAGGAGAGTTTCCTTTCCTTCAGACCCTGGGAACCATACGCACCGCACACACCGAAGATGACTGGGAGCACTTCCGATTCCGATTTCCGATATCGCAAAAATATCGGAACTCGGTATCGGAATTCCGATACAGCAAATATCGGCCGATACCCGATACTTGCAGTATCAGAATGCTCAACACTAACCCCGAGTACTGCAGGAATTAAGTACAGTCATTGATAGACCATTATTTTTAATCTTTAAAGACTCCATAATAACAGGGTCTGTACCACAGGACTGGCATATAGCAAATGTGGTGCCAATATTCAAAAAGGGGACAATAACTGAGCTCGGAAATTATAGGCCATTAAGCTTAACCTCTACTGTGGGTAAAATCCTGGAGGGCATTCTGAGGGAAGCTATACTGGAGTATCTGAAGAGGAATAACCTCATGACCCAGTATCAGCACGGGTTTACTAGGGACCGTTCATGTCAGACTAATTTGATAAGTTTCTATGAAGAGGTAAGTTCCGGACTGGACCAAGGGAACCCAGTGGACGTAATGTATATGGACTTTTCGAAAGCTTTTGATACGGTGCCACACAAAAGGTTGATACATAAAATGAGCACAATGGGGATAGGGGGAAATATGTGTAAGTGGGTTAAGAGCTGGCTCAGGGATAGGAAACAAAAGGTGGTTATTAATGGAGCACACTCGGACTGGGTCGCAGTTAGCAGTGGAGTACCACAGGGGTCAGTATTAGGCCAGTGTAATGTGCTGCTGCAGTGCAGTATAGTGCAACCTCCACCAGGGGGTGCTGGTTAAGGAAAAGAGGTTGTACACACAGCAGCAATAGTGAACTACAACACAGGTGTCACAGGTAATGAAAGAGAAGTCAGGCAAGCCAAGATCATACACAGAGAGATAAGCACAGTACACAGGGGGAGTCAGAAGAATGGTCGGGGACAAACAAAAAAAATGAGCCTACCGGGAACGTGGTAACCAAAACGTGAGATGCAAGACGAAGTCGGGATACAAGCCAGAGGTCAGAACAAGTCATAAACGGGTACAGGCAGTCAGAGGCAAAAAGGAACACTAGTACAAGTAAACAGGTCAGGTGCTCAAGCCCTGTAACATGAACTATAGCTGACACTGGCCCACAGGCTGCAGGGGACTTAAATAGGTCAGCCAGCTTCAAAGTGAGGCAGAGGGGATTAACTACCACATGACCAGTCCAGAAACAAGACAGCTGAACATAAACTCAGAACTGGTCATGGCAGCCAGCTTCTATTTATTATATTTATTAATGACCTTGTAGGGGGCATACAGAGTGGAATTTCAATATTTGCAGATGACACTAAACTCTGCAGGGTAATCAATACAGAGGAAGACAATTTTATATTACAGGATGATTTATGTAAATTAGAAGCTTGGGCTGATAAATGGCAAATGAGCTTTAATGGGGATAAATGTAAGGTCATGCACTTGGGTAGAAGTAATAAGATGTATAATTATGTGCTTAATTCTAAATCTCTGGGCAAAACCGTCAATGAAAAAGACCTGGGAGTATGGGTGGATGACATACTCAGTACAAAGACCTTTCTGATGATCTTTTTAATCATAGACCTGAGACAGGGACAAGGGGGCATCCTCTATGTCTGGAGGAAAAAAGGTTTAAGCATAATGACAGACGCGGATTCTTTACTGTAAGAGCAGTGAGACTATGGAACTCTCTGCCGTATGATGTTGTAATGAGTGATTCATTACTTCAATTTAAGAGGGGACTGGATGCCTTTTTTGAAAAGTATAATGTTACAGGTTTTATATACTAGATTCCTTGATAGGGCATTGATCCAGGGAACTAGTCTGATTGCCGTATGTGGAGTCAGGAAGGAATTTTTTTCCCCAATGTGGAGCTTACTCTTTGCCACATGGTTTTTTTTTTGCCTTCCTCTGGATCAACATGTTAGGGCATGTTAGGTTAGGCTATGGGTTGAACTAGATGAACTCAAAGTCTTCCTTCAACCTTAATAACTATGTTACTATGTTACTATATACCAAGATGGGTGCCATATACCAGAGTGGGTGCCACATACCAGGATGGGGATTATATAAAAGGATAAGGCCCAGGATGAGAGCGATAAACCAGGATGGGAGCCAAATACCAGGATGGGGCCATATAACAGAATGGGGTCATACATTAAAATGGGGGCAATATACCAGGATCAGGGGGTCATATACCAGGATGGGGTTATGTATCAGGATTGGAGCCATATACAAGGATGGGGATCATAGAACAGGGTGAAGCCCAGAATAACAGACGCAAATAAGGATGGGGCCATATACCAGGATGAGGGCCATATACCAGCATGGGGGCCATATACCAGGATGGGGCCATATACCAGGATGGTAGCCATATTCCAAGATGAGGGTTATATACCAAGATGAGGCCCAGGATTAGGGGCATATACCTGGATAGGGGTGATATACCAGGATGGGAAACATGTACCAGAATGGGCCAGTGCATTATACTATATGGAAGACTATGGGCTGTGCATAATACTAAATGTAGGACTATGGGCTGTGCACTATCACTATACTGCATAGATGTATATGGGCTGTGCTTTATACTGTATGGAGGACTATGGGGACGCATTATACTGTATGGAGGATTATGGAGGGTGTATTATATTATTTGGAGGACTATGGGGTGCATTATACTATATGGAGGAGTATGGGGAGTGCATAATACTATATGGAGGACTATGGGGTGCATTATACTGTAGGGGTGACTATGGGCTTTACAGTATACTACATGGAGGACTATTATGGAGAGTGCATTAAACATCTGCTATGGGTTACATGACGTCTATGTTCACCCCTGGTGAGTATAGTGGTTCACTTTTTTCTATACATTAAATAACAGAGGCAAAATAGGGGATATATATATATATATATATATATATACATATATACTCTACATACAGTACACACCAAAAGTTTGGTGGACACACCTTCTCTTTTAAAGATTTCTCTGTATTTTCATGACTATGAAAATTGTACATTCACACGGAAGGCATCAAAACTATGAATTAACACATGTGGAATTATATACTTAGCAAAAAAGTTTGAAACAACTGAAATTATGTCTTATATTCTAGGTTCTGAACAAAATCGAGATGGTTTGGGGTGAGCTGGAACGCAGAGTGAAGGCAAAAGGGCTAACAAGTGCTAAGCATCTCTGAGAACTCCTTCAAGATTGTTGGAAGACCATTCCCGGTGACTACCTCTTGAAGCTCAACAAGAGAATGCCAAGAGTGAGCAAAGCAGTCATCAAAGCAAAAGTGGCTACTTTGAAGAACATAGAATATAAGACATATCTTCAGTTTAGGGTTAAGCGAAACGGATCGGACAAATTCAAAAATCGCCGACTTTCGGCAAATTCAGGTTTCATGAAACCAGACCTGATCCTAGTGTGGGATTGGCCATGAGGTCAGCGATCTTCACGCCAAAGTCGCGTTTCGTATGACGCGTTCAGCCCCATTTTTCAGCCAATGAAGGAGGACGCAGAGTGTGGGCAGCGTGATGACATAGGTCTCGGGCCTCACCATCTTAGAGAGGGGCATGACAGTAATTGGCTAGCTTTATGCGGTGTCACAGGGGCTATAAGGGGGCGTGCACGCCGACCGCCATCTTACTTCTGCCGATCATAGCATAGGGAGAGGTTGCCGCAGCTTCAACAGAAGAAGGGATATAGTTAGGGAGGGAAGATTAAGCCCCGAAACTGCTCGTGCTGTAGCGATTTCCAATGTCCAACACCACCTTTTGTTTGCAGGGATAGTGGAGTTTATATTTTTGTGCATCAGCTCTGTAACTTATTAGGCTGCCTTATAAGCTTTCCTGATAGCTGCATTGCTGTTTGCACGCCGCTGTGCAAACCAATTGCTTTTTTAAAAGCAAATATCCTGTTGCTCCTTTCTGCACAGTTATCTTGTTTATTTGTACACACTTTTGTGTGCAGCAGTCCTTTTTAATCCTGCCATACTTGTCCGGAGATCATTGTAGGGAGATTGAAATTATACTACAGTCCTTGTATTTTTTCATATATCTTCCAGCCACGTTCTGCCACTTACATTGTGTTGTTTTATGCACAGGGCCTGAGGTTTGGTTTCGTCTCCCCCCAAAAAAGTGAGATTTGAATTATCACAAAGTGGATATACTGCAGTCCTGTTAGTTTGCGGTATATCAGCCAGCCACTTTTTGCCACTTAGATTGTGTTGTTTTATGCACAGGACCCGAGGTTTGGTTTAGTCTCCCCCAAGAAAAAGTGAGATTCAAATTATCACAAAGTGGATATACTGCAGTCCTGTTAGTTTGTGGTATATCAGCCAGCCACTTTCTGCCACTTACATTGTGTTGTTTTTGCACAGGGCCTGATTTTTTGTTCAGTCTCCCCCGAAAAAAGGGAGATTTAAAATCTCAACACGTTTATATACACCTTCTACCTTGTTTTACAGTACCATATAACGGTTGTTATTTTGGTTAGATTTTCCAAAAAATTAGGAGGTCAGGTGGAAGAGGCCATGGGCGGTGGTGGCGAGCTGGTACTGATGGTGGTGGTGAATCTTGTGGTAGTGGCAAAAGCACAATAGCACCTAAGGCTGGAGGTGTTGAGCCAGCGTCATCGTCTGGCTTCACATGGCCTCGAAGGCTCCCTTATCTGGGAGTAGGAAAGCGGTTTTTAAAGCCGGAGCAGCAGGAAAAAGTTTTGGCTTTCCTTGCTGACTCAGCCTCTAGCTCTTTCGCCTCCTCTTCAGAAAGTTCCAAATATAAAAGCAGCGAGTCATCAGTGGATGCTCTCGGTCAGGAACAAAACATTTCTTTGTGTCCTTCACTCAAACCAAAATTTAAGGATGCGTCAGGCGACACTACAGGTTACTGCATGGAGCTCTTTACACATACCGTGCCTGGGTTAGAATGGGAAATTGTTAACTGCCAATTACAAGATGAATCGGACATGGAGTGCACAGATGCACAGCCACAGCTAGAATATTATGCTGTTCCATTGACTCAGATCACTACATTGCCCTCGCAGTGTACTGAGCCAGAATCTGACCCTGATGAGGCTATGGTGCCCCGTCACGAACGCTATAGCACCTTACACGGTGACGCAGAGGAAGGTGCACATGACATTGAAGAGGAGGTAATAGATGAGCCAGTTGTTGACCCAGATTGGCAGCCATTGGGGAAGAGGGTGCCGCTGTAAGTAGCTGAGAAGCGGAGGAGGATGATCCGCAGCAGCCATCTACATCGCAACAGCTGTCATCTGGCAGGCCCGAATCAGCCCAAAAACGTTTGTCATAAACAAAAACAGTTTTAGGATAGCGTGGCCATCCGGTGAAAGTAGCACAGCGTGCAATGCCTGAAAAGGTATTCCATAGTATAAAGAGTGCAGTGTGGCAATTTTTTAACCAAGATCCGAATGATCAGTCAAAAGTTATCTGTAAGAAATGCTCAAAGACCTTTAGCAGAGGGAAGAATCTTCAAAATTTAAATAAAATGTGCATGCTTAGACATTTAATCAGCATGCACTTGCAAGCCTGGACTAACTACCAAACATACCATACCATTGGTGCACCTGCTCAGAATGAAGGTAGTCAGTAACGCTACATTGCTCCCCTCACTGTAAGCCCACCGGTTAGGACATCACCAGCAGCAAATATGGAGGTATCGTCGCAAGGCCAAAGCAGTCAGGGAATCACTAGGTTATTGGTAGGAAACAATGTATGTAGGGCAACATCGAGAATACCATCACCAACCCTCTCTCAATTCGCCATGTCCACCACCACCACCGCCGCTAGTTCCACCATATGCACCTCTCCAGTCCAGCTCACCCTATAAGAGACTCTCGTTAGGAAAAGAAAGTACTCATCCTCTCATCCGCGTACACAGGGTTTGAACGCCACATTGCTAGACTAATCTCGTTAGAGATAATGCCCTACTGGTTGGTTGAAAACTAAGCTTTCAAAGCCCTGATGGCCTATGCAGTACCACGCTATGACCTACCCAGTCGACACTTGTTTGCAGGAAAAGCCATCCCAACCCTCCACCAGCATATCAAAGACCGCATTGTCCATGCACTGAGGCAATCAGTCAGTAGAAAGGTGCACCTCACAACAGATGCATGGACCAGTAGGCATGGCCAAGGACGTTACGTGTCCATCATGACGCACTGGGTTAATGTGGTGGATGCAGGGTCCACAGGGGACAGCCATCATGGGACAGTTCTGCCTAGCCCACGGTCTAGAAAACAGTTGGCTGTAGGCGTTCACCACCCCTCTCGTCCATAGAGCGCAGTCGCACGACCACTCCATCCGCAGCTGCCAGTGTTGCACACGAGTTTCTGGTGTTTCTGGTTCTGTAATTGTTCTCTTGTTTCTACAAGACTAGGGAGTCAACCCCTCCTTATGGGTCATTTGCATCAAAGCTGTTCCATCCAGCATGTCCAAATGAAAATTCCCTCTTTGAACCCTGCTTATACAGGTACTATACAGATTATCAGGTTTTTAAATGCATCAGATAGGGATTATATACATTAGGTAGGACTGCTCTATATGGGTATACCTTGACGATTAGTGGAGCAGCTTAGTATACATTTTTTTGCAAAAAAGTATCACCATTCTGTCTTCAAGTTTCTTGGTGGTGTGTGAACAGGTTCCTACAGACTTGTTCGTTGTGCAAGTAGCCCATGTGTTTCTGGTTCTGTAATTGTTCTCTTGTTTCTACAAGACTAGGGAGTCCACCACTCCTTATGGGTCATTTGCATCAAAGCTGTTCCATCCAGCATGTCCTCATGAAAATTCCCTCTCTGAACCCTGCTTATACAGGTACTATACAGATTATCAGGTTTTTAAATAGATCAGATAGGGATTATATACATTAGGTAGGACTAGGGTTGAGCGACCTTTGCTTTTATAGGATCGGGTCGGGTTTCACGAAACCCGACTTTTTCAAAAGTCGGGTCGAGTGAAATCGGCCGATCCTATAAAAAAGTCGGGGTCGGCCGAAACGCGAAACCCAATGCAGTGCATTGGGTTTCCATGGTTCCCAGGGTCTGAAGGAGCGGAAACTCTCCTTCAGGCCCTGCGATCCATATTTTAGTGTAAAATAAAGAATTAAAATAAAAAATATCGCAATACTTACCCTCTGACGCGCCCTGGTACTAACCGGCAGCCTTTCTTCCTTAGAATCAGCCTTCCAAGACCTTGCGGTGACGTCGCGGCTTCTGATTGGTCGCGCGGCGGTCACATGGGCGGCCGCGCGACCAATCACAAGCGGCGACGTCACTGCGACGTCACCTAAGGTCCTTCCTAAGAATCAGCGCTTCCAGGACCTTCGGTGACGTCGCGGTGACGTCGCGGCTTGTGATTGGTCGCGCGGCCGCCCATGTGACCGCCGCGCGACCAATCAGAAGCCGCGACGTCACCGCAAGGTCTTGGAAGGCTGATTCTAAGGAAGAAAGGCTGCCGGTTAGTACCAGGGCGCGTCAGAGGGTAAGTATTGCGATATTTTTTATTTTAATTCTTTATTTTACACTTAAATCTGAATTCCGATACCAATTCCCGATATCTTAAACATATCGGGAATCGGTATCGGAATTCCGATTCCAGAATCAAAAGATCGCCGACTTCATGGCCGACCCCACACAGGGGTCGGGTCGGGTTTCATGAAACCCGACCTTGCCAAAAGTCGGCGACTTTTGAAATATTTCGACCCGTTTCGCTCAACCCTAGGTAGGACTGCTCTATATGGGAATACCTTGACAATTGGTGGTACAGCATAGTATACATTTTTTTGCAAAAAAGTATCAACTAAATACCGTTTTTTCCATCTTTTGACTAGCACTTGCTTAATACTGTGATTTTTTTTTTTTACAACAGAGTATTTTTGACCTCACTGTGCTCTTTTGTGTCTTCAAGTTTCTTGGTGGTGTGTGAACAGGTTCCTACAGACTTGCTAATTGTGCAAGTAGCCCATGTGTTTCTAGTAGATAGGTGCACCTCACAACAGATGCATGGACCAGTAGGCATGGCCAGGGACGTTACATGTCCATCATGGCACACTGGGTTAATGTGGTGGATGCAGGGTCCACAGGGGACAGCCATAGTGGGACAGTTCTGCCTAGCCTACGGTCTAGGAAACAGTTGGCTGTAGGCGTTCGCAACCCCTCCTCCTCCTCCAGAAGCAAAAGCTGGTCCACAGAGCGCAGTCGCACGACCACTCCATCCACAGCTGCCAGTGTTTCACATGAGGTGTCCCATTATCGAACAGCTAGTGGTAAGCGTCAGCAGACTGTGTTAGAAATGAAGTGTTTGGGCGACAACAGACATACCGCGGAAGTACTGGCCGAGTACTTGCAGCAACAAACTCAGTCATGGCTGGGCAGTGTACATCTTGAGGCAGGCAAGGTAGTTAGTGATAACGGAAGGAATTTTATGGCTGCCATAGCCCTTTCAGAACTTAAACACATACCTTGCCTGACTCACACCTTGAACCTGGTAGTGCAGTGCTTCCTCAAAAATTATCCAGAGTTACCAGCCCTGCTCCTGAAGGTGTGAAGACTTTGCTCGCACATCCGCCGGTCGCCAGTACACTCCAGCCGTATGCTGAACCATCAGCGATCGCTGAATCTTCCCAAGCACAGCCTAATAATCGACGTTGCAACAAGGTGGAACTCCACACTGCACATGGTTCAGAGGCTGTGCGAACATAGGCGTGCTGTGAATAATTTGTGGGAGGATACACATACACGGGCAGGCAGTTGGATGGCAGACATGGAGTTGTCTGGTGTGCAGTGATCGAAGCTCCAAGACCTCTGTCAAGTCCTTCAGTGTTTTGAGGAATGCACACGGCTGGTAAGTGCAGATGACGCCATCATAAGCATGAGCATCCCACTAATGCATCTGCTGATGCAAAGTTTGACGCACATTTAGGAGCTGGCGTCTGCAGCCGAGGAGGAGGGAAGCCTTGATGACCGTCAGACATTGTCTGCTCAGGGAACTCTCCTGGACGAGGTGGCGGACGAAGAGGAGAAGGAGGATGATGGGGATGAATATTTATGGGAGGAGGATGCTTCTCAGGGGGCAATAGAAACTGGTGCATTTGCAAGGTCAGGTACAGGGTTTTTGCGGGACACGAGTGATGTTGATTTGCAAGAAAGTGCTCCTCAACATAGCACAAGCAGTGAATTGATACCTGGAACATTGGCTCACATGGCTGAGTATGCCTTGCGTATCCTAAAAAGGGACCCCCGCATTATCAAAATGATGACCGATGACGATTACTGGTTGGCCTGCCTCCTGGATCCACGATATAAAGGAAAATTACAAAATATCATGCCACATGAGAACCTTGAGCAAATATTGGCTACCAAGCAACCAACTCTTGTAGACCGTTTGGTTCAGACATTCCCAGCACACAGCGGCGGTGATGGCTCTCACACGAGCCGTAGGGGGCAACATGACAGAGGTGTTAGAGGTGCACAAATCCAAAGTGGCGTTGCACAGAGGGGTTTTATGACCAGGTTGTGGAGTGATTTCGCAATGACCGCTGACACGACAGGTAGTGCTGCATCGATTCAAAGTGACAGGAGACAGCATTTGTCCAGTATGGTTATGAACTACTTTTCCTTCCTTATCGATGTTCTCCCTCACAGGTCATTCCCCTTTGATTACTGGACATCTAAAATAGACACCTGGCCTGAATTGGCAGAATATGCATTACAGGAGCTCGCTTGCCCTGCTTCTAGTGTGCTATCAGAAAGAGTCTTCAGTGCTGCTGGTTCAATACTGACCGAAAAAAGAACACGTCTGGCTACCCAGAATGTTGATGATCCAACCTTCATTAAAATGAACCAATCATGGATTTCAAATTATTTTGCCCCACCTTCTCCTGCTGACACTTAGCTTGCCTGAAAAATGTCTTGCTTTTGGCCTCCTCTTACTGACTTCTCCAATTCCTCCATTTGCAGCTGCTGAATGTCCACCATAGGCCATTTTTATACCTCCCTAAATGGGCTGACTCCCCCCACAGGGCCATGGTCACTACCTGGCACCCGTGCGAGTGCCGCTTGCCGGGACAGGTGGGTGCACCCAATCTTGGGCGACGGCACTGGCACAGGATCTCTCATAGTACAATGAAGTGTCTCTGATGGTGGTGGTGCACAACCAACGTCAGAGACACCGTCGTAATATGAGGGGCCCTGTGCCAGTACCGCCGCCCACGAGAGAGTGTTCCCCCCCAGCTCAAACAGTGCTCTACCACTTGCAATACTTACCTCTCCCTGCTGCACCACTGTGTAGTCTGTGCTGTTAAGTCCTTCAATGGCACTGCCAATATAAATTTGTTGAAATGATAGATGATAGTTAAAATATACAGGGGCACTGGTCTCAATTTAGACCAGTTAATACTTTGCGCCTACTACCACTGTCTGCTACTCAGCAGAGGAGCCCACCCCAGTATCTAGCTATGCCGCCTGTTTAGTCCTGTTACCAATTTTGAACTGCTTTTAACCTACTTTTGTATTTTGGGCCTACTACCTGTGTCTGCGCCAGTCATTACAATTGTCCTCCACAGAACAAAGCTATGCCGCCTGTTTAGTCCTGTTAACAATTTTGAACTTATTTTAGCCTACTTTTTTATTTTGGGCCTACTAACTGTCTGCGCCACTCGTTACAATTGTCCTAAACTGAACAAAGCAATGCCGCCTGTTTTGTCCTGTTACCAATTTTGAACTGCATTTAGCCTCCTTTTTTATTTTGGGTCTACTACCTGTGTCTGCGCCACTCATTACAATTGTCCTCCACTTAACAAAGCTATGCCGCCTGTTTAGTCCTGTTACCAATTTTGAACTGCATTTAGCCTACTTTTTTATTTTGGGCCTACTAACTGTGTCTGCACCACTCATTACAGTTGTCCTCCACTGAACAAAGCAATGCCGGCTTTTTAGTCCTGTTACCAATTTTGAACTGCTTTTAGCCTACTTTTTTATTTTGGGCCTACTAACTGTGTCTGCACCACTCATTACAGTTGTCCTCCACTGAACAAACCAATGCCGCCTGTTTAGTCCTGTTACCAATTTTGAACTGCTTTTAGCCTACTTTTTTATTTTGGGCCTATATCTGTGTCTCCTCCTCATCCTGCCCATTGCCCAGCCACTGCTAGATGAGTCTGCTGGTACATTGACCCAGACCACTACATTCCCCTTGCACTCTACACAGCCAGAATCTGACCCTGCTGAAAGTCAGGTTCCCATTCCCGCATACTATACCATCTTACACGGGGACAAAGAGGAAGGTGCAGATGAAAGTAAAGGTTCCTTCATCAGGTGTGGGGGGCATACTCGATGGCACTGGCACAGGGCCCCTCATAGTATGCAAAAGTGTCTCTGGCAGTGGGAGGCGCCACCCGCCGTCAAACACACCGCCGTTCTATGAGGGGCCCTGTGCAAGTGCCAACTAGCGGGCCCCCCCGCTTGCACAGGATCACAGCACTTGCAAAGTTCAAATACTTACCTCTCCCTGCTCCACTGCCGTGACGTATTCCGCGTTTGCTGGGCCCACAAAAATCTTGAGCCAGCCCTACCCCCCACAACTTTAGCCAAATGACCCCCTGTTTTCAATGCCTAACTATTATTATAAAGTAAATCAAGATTGACAAGCTTAAGAAATAAGAATTGATGTATTTGGCATTAAAATGGTCACTGTTGGTGTTTTCCTGTCCTCCACTCATTCCCGACTTTTCGAAACAATCGTCCGATTTCACCCGACTCGACTTTTGACAAAGTCGGGTTTCGCGAAACCCGACTCGATCCTAAAAAAGTAAAAGTCGCTCAACTCTAGCTGCCACATCACGAGCATGCTCAGGAGGGTGATTTCTGGACTTAAAGGGACACTGTCACCTGAATTTGGAGGGAACAATCTTCAGCCATGGAGGCGGGGTTTTTGGGTGTTTGATTCACCCTTTCCTTACCCGCTGGCTGCATGCTGGCTGCAATATTGGATTGAAGTTCATTCTCTGTCCTCCGTAGTACATGCTTGCACCAGGCAATCTTGCCTTGCGCAGGCGTGTACTATGGAGGACAGAGAATGAACTTCAATCCAATATTGCAGCCAGCATGCAGCCAGCGGGTAAGGAAAGGGTGAATCAAAAACCCCAAAACCCCGCCTCCATGGCTGAAGATTGTTCCCTCCAAATTCAGGTGACAGTGTCCCTTTAACCTCCAAAGCTCAGTCCTTCGCTGCCTACTGCTGGTTACCATAGACTTGGCTAAAGAGCCAGCAGTAACCAGACAAACAGCACGAGCCTGAGCAAGGCGCTAGGACCGACGTATTTTCTCAGTAGCACCCGCAGCGGCCAAAGCTGAATGGGAGACCGCTGATGCTGGCAAGGCTTGGGATCTCCCCTATGCAGCAGGAGAATCTCAGCACCTAACAGAGAGTGCCTCCAGTTCCTTCACTTTGTGTTCCACCGGGTGGCCTCAGTTCGAACACACAAGTTAATAGAAACTGAGTACAACTCCATTATTCCTAGCTGAGGTATTCAGGCATGGTTACCTTGAACACTCATTTTTCCTAAGGAAACACTTTGGGCCTCTGGGACCCAAAGGCAACAGCATTGGGGGTCCTAAGGTAAAAGGGCTGGGCCTTGGACTGGCGGTAACAAGCCTTGAGGTGAACCACCAGCTGTATCCAGAATCAAGCTGTGAGCTCATTATCTGCAGCTGCTCTACTGTATGCTACTGAAGATAAAAGTTTGGCTCTATGTGTGAAAATTGTTAAGCTGATTTTGTAGGCGTACTGTGTCCCATGCTCTGTGGTTGAAATTTTTAATTGAACTGCCAGTAGCAAGCCTCGCTATGGACCGCCTGCTCGATCCATGATCATACTAACAGCTTTTCATCAGCAGCATTTGTAATGTAAGCTACTGGAGAAGACATTTTGGAGCTGTGGAGGTAGGGTGCCCCATTGTCTAAATGTGAACTTTGTAATCAGCTTTTTCAGGGAAAAGTAAAAAGTGAAAACACGCTCTGTGGGTGAAATTTGTTATCAGCTTGAATGGAATAAATGTGGAAACATGCTATGTGGTAAATTTATTATCGACTTTTGTGGAATAAATGTGGAAACATGCTCTGTGGGTGAAATTTGTTATCAGCTTCTGTGGGATAAATGTGGAAGCATGCTATGTGGGTAAAATTTGTTATCAGCCTCACTCTTCCCACTTGCCCTGTGACGAAGGCAAGTGGGATAATAGGGTTGAGGTTAATGTCATCTTTATATTGTCAGGTGACATCAAGCCTATGGGTTAGTAATGGAGAGGCATCTATAAGACTCCCCCATTACTAACCCCACAGTAAGTATTGAAATAAACACACAGCAAGAATAAAACCCTATATTTGAAATAAAACAAAACATCCTGTTTTACACATTTATTTAAAAATAAAAAACACAGTTATACGACCCTTTACACCTAATCCATTGAAGCCCATGTCCCCTGTAAAAAACAAAAATAATAAACATTCATATCTCTCACCTGCCAGACTTGAAGATAATCCTCCGATGCTCATGTCCCCTGTAAATAAACAAAAATAATAAACAACCATATCCCTAACCTGTCCTAAGTAATGATAAGCAATACTGTCCCATGCCGTATTCCATCTCTCCGACATCTGATTTTCAACATGAACGGTGCCTTGATGCGACTGTTTAGGCTGAAAAGCAGGACACAACCAGTTGCTGTGAGTGCAGTTCACTGTGAGATGCCCAATGAACTGTGGTGACCTCAATGAGATCACGGCAAGTCCCATGAGAAAATACTGTACTTGCGGTGATGTCATTGAGGTCACCAAAGTTCATCGTCTCTGCTCATGGTGAAATGAGCCTGGGAACGCACCTTCAGTGACCTTTGGGAACCTTTCTGACATCACCGCTCGTTAGTGAAGCTACGCTCACAGAACTTCATTGTCTCATGGTTTTCAACCTGGGCGGATGCATCATGGCACCATTCAGGTTGTAAACCCGATATTGCAGACATGGATTATGGACAGTATGGCTTATCTTCACTTTGGACATGTGAGGGATAAGGTTGGTTATTATTTAATTTTATTTTTAAACTGGACAGTGGCTTCAATTCATAAGGCATAAGATGAATATTTATTGTTATTTATTTTCTGTTTTTTTCAGGGGTTAAGGGCTTCAATGGAATAGGTGTAAAAAACTTTGTTTTTTATCTTTAAATAAATGTGCAAAACAGGGTGTTTTGTATTATTTCAAATAAAGGACTTTATTCCTGCTGTGTGGTTAGTTACTATATGACTATTGGGTTAGTAACGGATTTGTGTGGCACCCTAGGAGTTTGGGTACCACAGTAGTGCTGCCTTCCTCTCGGGGAGGGTAGTGCTATGCCTGGAGGCAAGAGAGATCCCTTTGGTAGGTAATCTCACACACAACACCTTCTGAATCCAGGCCAGGAGAGGGAGCTCAAAACCCGGTTTTAGGGCAGCTTCCCTATATCCATCCTGGTCTGCAGGAGGAGTCAGCCAGTCTGAGAGAGACAGTGGATAGAGACAGTTGGTCCCAGGAGACCAGAGAGTTCAGTTCAGTCAGTGAAAGACAAGAGAAAGGAAAGGAGCAGAGGACAGATTGTGGGCTCAATGGGGCGACAATTAGACCTCTAAGAGCCAGAGCGCAGAAACCGGGCACTGGAAGCCCGAGGTTGTGGATAGCTGAAAGGTCCACAGCAGACCCGGAGGGAATAGGACTATAAGTATACTGCCCACACTATACCTGAGGCAAAGCAGCAGATAGAGCCTGGAGTCACCATGTCAGAGACCTCCCAGAGTACAACTCAAGCTGCCTGCCATGTAGGTTCTGTCCAAGGACAGAAAAGAGAAAGGAGTGCTTTGTCAGCAAACCACACGTTGCAAGGTACTAGAAACCCAGCACAAAAAGGAAGGCTCCAAATAAGACCTGCCAAAGGGACTTCTTGTTCCTGGGCTGCCTGGACTCCTTATGTACCTGTTGCCATTACCCTGGACTGAGGCCTACTACAACTCCAGTAAACCAGGTAAACACTGCAACCCTGTGTCTTCTATCATTTTCCAGCAACCTACCATCCCTGCCATACACCTTGAGAGCCCTGGGGACCCTGCTTCACCTGTGGGAAGCGTCACCATCTTCCTGCGACAACAGCACCCCAGAGGACCCCTTTAAGCAGCGTTGGTACCCTCTGACCAAAAGCCACAGGTGGCATCACAAATAGACTTTATTAAACCCTTTAAAATATTACCCCACTTGCCACTGCCACAGGGCAAGTGGGAAGAGCAAGGCAAAGCGCCAGGAATTGGCACATCTTGGGGATGCACCAATTCTGGGGCATGTGAGGGCTGATGTTGGTAGCCTGGGGACATAACCATGACCTCTTCCCAGGCTATTAAGGTCAACCCAAAGCTGTCTATTTAGCCTTTTTTCGTTTGAATTTTATTTCCTGTAAATTCACCAGGAAAGGCAAAGCAAATAGCTGTGCACTGCTATAAATTGCTTGGGAACCTTATGGGATATTGTCCCTTGTCCCAGATTATTAATATCAGTCCACAGCCGTGGGCTTTCCCTCTGCTGGTTTTAAAAATTGCGCAGGAGCCCACAACATTATTTTATTTAATTATTTATTTTACACAGATGCTGCTCCATACAACACCTCTCATTATCACCTGGTTGCTCTGATCTCACCGCAAGCAGGAGACAATCATGAGAGAAGCCTTTATTGGCTGACACCTGGGAACAGTGACAACTGTACCGCTTTATCCCAGGCTCCAGAACGTGTCATCCGTGTGTCATCAGTGTGCACGTGTGCAGCACGTATTTTGTCCATGCTGTACATAAAAACCTGACACGTCTGTGGATTTTTCACATGGACTCACGGTCTGCGTAAAAAACCTGACATGTGCGCACCACCATTGAATACAATGGGTGCGCGTGTGTCCATATTTGCGGCCCTTAAAAAACTGACCACATATGAACATAAAAAACGGACTTGTGAAGAAGGCCTTAAACATACTTCTCAGAGAAATGATCACATAAGGAAAGTGGAGATCATCATTCTCCCTGCACTATAATATGCCCACATAAAGCCAAAAGGTTGTTGTATCTTACCCACATAAAGCAATTCATTGCCCACATTATGTATGACAGCGCCCAGATAGTGCCATACATTCGATACTGTGGATCATCAGCTCCTCCTCACTATGCTCCGCTCCATCGGCCTCAAGGACACCGTTCTCTCCTGGTTCTCCTCCTATCTCTCTGACCGATCCTTCATTGTATGTTTTGCTGGTTCCTCCTCCTCTCACCTTCCCCTTACTGTTGGGGTTCCTCAAGGATCAGTCCTAGGCCCCCTCCTCTTCTCGTTGTATACTGCCCCTATTGGACAAACAATCAGTAGATTTGGTTTCCAGTACCATCTCTATGCTGATGACACCCAATTATACACTTCTGCTCCTGATATCACACCGACCTTTTTAGAAAACACCAGTGATTGTCTGACCGCTGTCTCTAACATCATGTCCTCCCTCTATCTGAAACTAAACCTGTCAAAAACTGAACTCCTCGTGTTCTCTCCCTCTACTAACCTACCTTTGCCTGACATTGCCATCTCCGTGTGCGGTTCCACCATTACTCCAAAGCAACATGCCCGCTGCCTTGGGGTCATCCTTGATTCTGACCTTTCATTCACCCCCTACATCCGATCATTGGCTCGCTCTTCTTACCTGCATCTCAAAAACATTTCTAGAATTCGCCCTTTTCTTACTTTCGACTCTGCAAAAACTCTTACTGTTTCACTTATTCATTCTCGTCTGGACTATTGTAACTTTCTACTAATCGGCCTCCCTCTTACCAAACTCTCCAATCTGTCCTGAATGCTGCAGCCAGGATCATATTCCTCACCAACCGTTACACCGATGCCTCTACCTTGTGCCAGTCATTACACTGGCTACCCATCCACTCCAGAATCCAGTACAAAACTACTACCCTTATCCACAAAGCACTCCATGGCTCAGCACCACCCTACATCTCCTCTCTGGTCTCAGTCTACCACCCTACCCGTGCCCTCCGCTAATGACCTCAGGTTAGCATCCTCAATAATCAGAACCTCCCACTCCCGTCTCCAAGACTTTACACGTGCTGCGCCGATTCTTTGGAATTCACTACCCAGGTTAATACGATTAATCCCCAATCCCCACAGTTGTAAGCGTACCCTAAAAACTCATTTGTTCAGACTGGCCTACCGCCTCAATGCATTAACCTAACGATCCCTGTGTGGCCTATTTAAACAAAAAAAAAAAAAAAGGTTCCTCGCATCATGTTCTCATACACTTTATGCAGTTAATAGCCCTCTGTGTCTGTACTGTTACATACTTAGGCAGATAACTGGTTCATGCAGCTTTACATGAACACCCGAGCCTTACACTATGGCTGGTCCGAATAACTAAAGCAATTGTTACCATCCACCTCTCGTGTCTCCCCTTTTCCCCATAGTTTGTAGCTTGTGAGCAGGGCCCTCACTCCTCCTGGTATCTGTATTGAACTATATTTCTGTTATGCTGTAATGTCTATTGTCTGTACAATTCCCGTCTATAATTTGTAAAGCGCTGCGGAATATGTTGGCGCTATATAAATAAAAATTATTATTATTATTATTATACATTGTCTAGATAATGTGCAGCGTATAATACCCTTTTAATGTCTACCACATTCCCGTATAACAAAGTTGACACCGCTCTGTTGTGATTCTTCTGCACTTTATATGGGAATTATGTTGCCCTCTGCTGGCATTTGGTAGTAAAGTTAGTAATTTCCTATTGACTTTAGTACCATAGTTTTACTGTATTGCTTAATCTCCGGGTGCAGATATAGGAGGCTATGGTCACACCCAGGCCGTGGTGCTTGAAACGGCCAGGATTTTATGTATTTTAGATAGGGGACCAGGAGCTTCAAGTTCTGCCTCTGCTTAAAGGTGTCCAGGACTTAGAGGTTGATGACCTATAGATCAACAATATCAGATCGGTGGGGGTCTGACACCCTGTGCACTTATGATCAGCTAACATGTGCCATAATAGGCAGAAATCTACAGCATATGGAGTCATAGAACAAAATACTGAACCAAAGCAATACATACACATCAACCAATTTGTACTATTGTGAAATTGTAAATCGTGATGTATATGTGCTCATGGATGAATGGCAGACCGTTCGGATTGAAGTAGACCCAATACAGAAACTACCGAATAAAGGTCAAAGGAAGGATATATCCAATAAAGGAAAAGTGAAGCAAGAAGTTATGTATTTAAACACTTTTATTGTGGATGCATGGTGAAATGGTGGCACAACTAACAAGGGGTGCCTAAACAGCAAAAAATGAGGTCATAGGGGTTATACAAGAAATTACATTAATTAAAAGAACAATGAAGTAGGTTAACAAGACCTGACTAAAAAAGTAAAAAAGGTGAAAGCCAGGTTATAAGCATATATAGAAGGTAATGTACAGTGATATAATCATGGCTGGACAATTACAGGACACAAGTCAGACTATCCATAAAATACATGCTAAAGTGATAAAATGCTTAAAGCCTAAATAGAGTAGTATTAGCAAAGCAATAGATAAGTATATGGAGCGCCCCCAAGGGCTAGGGGTGACTCGGAGCCGGGCCCTTCTGTTCTCGGTGGGGATGTCACGGTGGCTGACCCGGTCCGTGGCCCTAGGGGACGTTCGTTGTAAAATGGGGAAAGGTCTTTAAAGGGATAATGTTCGTGACGCCACCTGTGGTATTCGGTCAGGATGACCGACGCTGCTCAGGGGTCCGATGGGGTGATGTTATGGCAGCAAGATGGTATACCTTCCCACAGGTGAAGTGTGTCCCCAGAGCTTCCCAGAGTGGAGATGGTGGATGGCGGATGATGTAAGGCGCAGTGAATAACGAGGACACAAGGTTGCAGTCTCTTTACCTTTACTGAAGGCTTCAGCATCCACAGTCCAGAATAGGGACCACAGGGTAGGCAAAGTCCGGCTGGTTTGAAGGCAATTCCAGAGTCCTCTTATCCAGGTGGAAATCAGTAGCTTTCCTCTAGTGCCTGAGTGTTGTAGTCCCTCCCTGCTGAGCTTCTCGGTGAGGTCCTCACAACTGTTGTTGGTGTTCTAGATGTTAAGTCTTTCTCTCTGTCCCCCAGATGGATAGGAACAACCTGTATCACTGATGGCCTGAGGCTTTTTACAGGGACTCTAGCACGCCCCAGCCCTCACAAGTTGCCATCGTGCCTCCTGGGTATAAGGTCGGGCAGCCAACGTGGAATGAACTGTCCTGCCAGTCTCTGAAGTAAAGCGTAGAGATCCTTACTCCCTCGGTGTTCTGGCTACCGGCTTCTGCGCCTCAGAGGGAGGCAGCCTATTGCAGGGCAGAACTCCCTCTGGATTCCTCTCCTTGCGCTATGACTTTGTTTCTCACTCTCAGCAATGCAATTCTCTTTGTTTCCTTTCTTAGGATGCTGCCACACGTTGGGGCAGGTGCAGCTCCGTTACCCTCTATCTAGGCCTCTGACAGGATCCCACCCCTGTCAGGGACCTCTCTGTCTGCAGCTGTTTGATGTTCCTCCTTTCCCCTGTCTGCCTGACAGGTGCTGCCTGGGTGAAGCCCAGTCAGATTCTGTCTAACTTCCTATCCCGCCCACCAGTTTTACCCAACTGTGAGGAGTGCCCTATTAAATAGGAGTATAGCTTTCCCCTGGTGGACTGGAGTGTGAAGTGTGTTGTGTGGTTTGTGATACCTGGTAAGGTGATCTCCTTTATTGCCATCAGACGTAACATCACTCCCCCTAGTGGAAGAATGACACTACTGCAACGACCAGGACCCTGGGGCTCTGCATATAAGGTGCCAGGAGATACATGAATACACATGAAAATCAGTTGTTTGTATAAATGAAGTAATAACATGGTGCCTGCGGCATTAGCCCTGAGTATAGAACATCAATAGTTCTTGGACTAGTTCATGGTCCATGTGTTAGAAACGAAGGACTTTGTCCAATACGCGTATCGGGGTGCGTGGCATTCACAACCAGAAAGCCAGATAGTACCACCTTATTCTAATTCCATTCTAGTACCATTCTTATTCTCCAAGAGCAAACCGTGTAATAATCTGTGAGGTCACAAAGGAACCCAAGGTAGATTCTAAGTAACTAAAGGCCTTTCTCCCATTAGCTAATGTTAGTGTTCATGAGTCCACCATCAGGAGGACACTGAACAACAATGGTGAACAAGGAAGGATTGTAAGGAGAAAGCAGATACAAAAACCGTGTGCACTACTGGAGAAGAATGGTGCTAGGTTAGGTTCCCACACCTTCATAGACTATAAAGAAAAAGAACCCAGCACTCAACTGATGCTTTAGTGCAATTTTAATCGTAGTAGTACCCAATAAACGTTTCGGTCCTTGAATGGACCTTCGTCAGTAACTACATGTGAAAACCAAAAACAAGTGTAAACAAAAATTACAGAAAATAAAGATGCATACAAAATAAAGTATATACAAGGTATTTTGGAAAAGGACAATAGCATCGATACAAAACTCTGGTCAATCTATACATAGAGTATATGCTGGGGAGAAAATAACCCGAATATCTAGGCTGAATTATGTTCCACTCAGGATGAAATAAGGAAAGATACACCAGAAAGATAATAGTGGGAGAGGAGGTACATACCGTACTGTATAATAATAGAATAGACCGTATGGTCATAGGGTACAAAAAAGCAGCGTCTGTAAGTGTAAGAAAGTCCCATAAAATTCCCATGGACCGGTAAGCACATGGTGTCAGGGGATATAAGGTAAAACATACCTTATGTGTGAGTCAGATAGGAGCGGTACTGTGGGTGGATAATGAAAAAGAAATTACATACCGAAGAGAAAAAAAAAAAAAAAAAAACCGGCCGATCAGAGAAACGCTCTAGTGCAGGGGATTTACCTGAGGAGACCGAGCTGGATGGTGGTGCTGTCAGACGCGGTGTCCACCGCTAGTCTGATCAGAAGTAAGTGCGGCCGCCATCTTATAAGAAAGGGGCGGGACAAGCCAGCTCCAACAGCCAATCAGCGGCTGGGTGGCAGACAGGAAGTGACGGCGCGCTGTGAGGACTACCTCAGTGTGCAGCTCAATGAGAGTTCCTGTGTATGGTGACCGGAAGTGACATCACGTTGTCATAGGGATAGGGCAATACAATGGGAAAGAAAAAAAAAAAAAAAAAAACCACGAGCGCTACGGAAAGCGCGGCAAGGAGAAAGTAGAAAAGGAATGACAATACAGGCAACATAGGACAAGTGATATGGAGCTGAAGTGCCTATACGGAGATGATATGCTGGGTGAACAATCTCCATGGTGATAGGTGCTCCTATGGTCTATAGGTCTGATTAGTGATATGATCAGCTAGGTGAGGATAACCAGCTTGGTCCAGTGAGGTGTGCGGGTAGACCGAAGTGATCAGTACAGACGACTCTAGAGGTAAAAGAAAGGAAGAATTAGACCATGGTAAAAATTGCATCAATGACTTACAATGGTAAAAATAACAAAACCAGTAAGATAGAAGAAGTCCGTAATGACCTGTGGGAAAATAACATGATACCACATTGCAGAGCAAATCACCCGATAGTACCATACAGTCTCAGAGAAAAGAGGCTAAATCATAGTCTCTATTGAGTCCCAGTGGGTGGAGGGTCTCCAATGTGTGGATCCAAAACGCTTCCCTCCGCTTTAGGCGAGCAACCCGATCACCACCCCGCCGGATGGGGGGGATATGTTCTATTACCTGGAACTGTAGCTGTGAGATATTATGACCCAAATTATGGAAGTGGAGGGGGATGGGTAACAACAGGTTCTTACAGCGGACCGTGGATTTATGTTTGGAAATCCGATCGCGAATAGGTTGCGTTGTTTCACCTATGTATAGAAGTCCACAGGGACATTTGATTAAGTATATAACCCATGATGAAGCGCATGTGAAATACTCCGGGATTCGGAATGACTTTCCAGAGCGAGGATGATGGAAGCGGGGTCCTTTAAGGACATTATGACATTGAGAGCAGTTCAGGCATGGGAAGGTCCCGGTACGTGGACTCTGTAAGAACCGTTGGCGGGGGGATGGAATACCTGATCCCAAATCTGCCCTGACCAACGAGTCCTTTAAGTTGGGTGGACGTTTGAAACAGGGAAGAAAAGGGTTCTGAAACTCAGTAACGTTGGGGTAACCCTTGGACAGCAGGTGCCAATTCCGGCGTATTGACCTATGTAGAATGTACGCAAACGGGTGATATGAATGAACAAACGGGATCCGATTAGAGGCTCTATTGGGTCGTGGGGTAGGGGGGGCAGCGGCTTTTTCCAGTATTGCTGGCGGGTAACCCCGTTGAGTGAACTTAGAAGCCATTTCCTGGAGGCGGATCGATCTAAGCTCTGTGTCAGACACAATCTTAGAGACCCGATAAAATTGGGACTTAGGTACTGAATTTTTTGTGGCCGGAGGGTGGAAACTCGTAAAATGTAACAAACTGTTACGGTCAGTGCTTTTAGTGTAGAGGTCGGTAGTGAAAGAGCCATCAGGTTGTAGAATGACTAAGGTGTCTAGGAAATTGATCTGTGTAGTACTGTGAGACATGGTGAAAGAGATACCTGGCCAGGCCGTGTTCAGCCAGTCGAAGAAGAACGCGAGGGCTTCCAACGAGCCCCCCCATATGCAAAAGACGTCGTCGATGTAACGTTTCCATACAAGGACGTGGTCACGAAATAGTGGGTGAGGGTATATCAGACTCTCCTCAAAATCGGCCATGTAGCAATTAGCATACGGGGGTGCTACGTTGGAGCCCATCGCGGTACCACGGATTTGTAGATAAAAGTCATCCTGGAACAAAAAATAATTACGGGTAAGAATGATGGTTAGTAGGTCAATACACAAGTTGATCTGGTTGGGTAGCAAGCCGGACTGGGTCAGGAGTTTATGGACCGAATTGATGCCTTCTATATGGGGGATAGATGTATACAAGTCTTTTACATCCATTGTTACCAGAATTGAGTGTGGAGGAATGGGACTTATGTCTTTCAGGATGTTAAGGAAGGATCCTGTGTCCAGGATAAAGGATTTTGATGTCCTAATCAATGGGGTGAGAATTTTTTCTAGGTAAATGGCCAGTGGGGAGAGGATAGAGTCGGTAGAGGCGACTATGGGCCTCCCTGGGGGTTTCTCTAAGTTTTTGTGGATTTTGGGAATGGTATAAAATACTGGGGTGATAGGGTGTAGTTTGGTGAGGAAGTCCCGTGTCTTAGGGTCTAGGACCCCTAACTCAATATATTTCAAAAGAGTGTCCGAGATGATTTGACGAGTCACGGATAGGGGGTCGTGTGGTAATTTAACATAGATCGTGGGATTACCTAGTTGGCGTTTGATTTCAAGAAGGTAGTCCGATCTATTCATAATCACAAGGGCGCCCCCTTTATCTGCAGGTTTGAAAATGAGGTTGTTGTCGTTTTGTAGGCCCCGTATGGCTTGTCGTTCCATGGGAGAGAGATTGGGGGGAAAAAACAATTTACCCTTTCTGATATCCTCACATAGTAATTTAAATGATTCTTTCACAAAACCTATGAAAGATTCCATGGCGTGTGAGCCTTGGGGAGGTCTGAAATGACTTTTGGTGTAGAGCCCTAGGCTCCGTGAAGAGAGAGGACCGTCAGATGAGCCCGTGGAGGGTAGGGTAGAAGAAGATTCGGGAGATGTGGAGAAAAAGGCCTTAAGTCTAAGTGATCGAAAGAATCTCTGAAGATCCATTTCAAGATCAAATGTATGACATTGGTATGATGGACAAAAAGACAAACCCTTCTGCAGGACTTTGTATTCCGCTACACCAAGTAATCTATCAGAGATGTTAATTACCAATGGATTGGTACCTGAGATCTCGTTATCCTCCCTTGGGCCGAGTCTCCTCCTATGTCCGTGGCCGCGCCTCGTGGTCTTCTTCTCGGGAAGCGTTGTCGTTGGCCTAAAAAGGAGAAAGCAACTGCTCTTCAAAGAGAACATTGCTGCCAGTCTGCGTTATGTACAGATTACCTGGACAAGCCACAAGGCTTTTATAAAAAATAATAACAATCTTTATACAGTGCTAACATATTCCACAGCGCTTTACAGTTTGCATCACATCATCAGTATGTCTTTGGAGTGTGGGAGGAAACCGGAGTACCCGGAGAAAACCCATACAAACTCCTTGTAGATGTTGTCCTTGGTGGGATTTGAACCCAGGACTCCAGCGCTGCAAGGCTGTAGTGCTAACCACTGCGCCACCGTGCTGCCCTAAGATGTAAAGATGTTGTGGACACGAGACCAAAATAGAGATTTTTGGTTTAAATGAAAAGGGTTATGTTTGGAGAAAGAAAAAAACTCTATTATCGTCATGATTTTGATCTTAATCGTATGGAATTGTTGTGTATGGACCCTAAGTGAAAAGGAGAAAACCCACCAACATAACAGAGTTGAAGCTGTTTTGTATGGACGAATGGGAGACAATTCCTTCATCCGATGTGCAGGAATAATCAGCATTTACTGGAAATGTTGTGATGCAGTTATTGCTGCACAAGAGCATCACACGAGATTCTAAGAGAAAGGGGTTCACAAACTTCTGCCACTCACAGACATCTGATATTAGATCATTTGTTTGATTTGTTTTTTATCTACTTTCACGACTTGTGTGGAAATATGATGTAGTTTTTATGCAGAAGTCTGAAGAGTTCACAAACTTTCAAGCATCGGAGTAATAATAATAATATTAATAATAATAATAATTTTTATTTATATAGCGCCAACATATTCCGCAGCACTTTACAATTAAGCGGGGACATGTACAGACAATAAATTCAGTACAAGTTAAGACAATTTAGAGAGTGACATTAGGAGTGAGGTCCCTACTCGCAAGCTTACAATCTACAAGGAAATGGGGGGACACAATGGGTGAAAAGTGCTCGTTATTTCAGGTCTGGCAATTATAATAAATAGGGATTTTCATATAAAGCTGCATGATCCGGTCATCAGCCCGTGTGTTTAAGTGCAATAGTCAAGTATCAAGTGCAGTTATCATGTGCATGGAGGGTGTGGGGACAGATGAATAGTAGGGTGCAGATTCAGAGTAATAATTTAAGGAGGGAACAGGGCAAAGTTAGTTTACAGAGTAGTTGATTTGGTAGGCTTGTTTGATGGGATGGGTTTTTAAAGCGCGCTTGAATAGATCGGGGCTAGGTATCAGTCTGATCGTCTGGGGAAGTGCATTCCAGAGAGCTGGTGCAGAACGAGAGAAGTCTTGGAGACGGAGGTGCGAGGTTCGGATTACGGGGGATGGTAGTCTTAGGTCATTTGTAGAACAGAGGGCACGTGTAGGGCGATAGACAGAGATGAGAGAGGAGATATAAGGCGGTGCAGAACTGTGGAGAGCTTTGTGGGTGAGAGAGATGAGTTTATACTGGACCCTGTAGCGAATGGGTAGCTATTGTAATGACTGGCACAAGATGGAGGCATCGGTGAAGCGGCTGGACAGAAATATGACCCTGGCTGCCGCATTCAAGATGGATTGGAAAGGAGAAAGTTTGGTAAGAGGGAGACCGATCAGAAGAGAGTTGCAGTAGTCCAGATGAGAATGAATAAGAGCAACAGTAAGAGTCATAGCAGTTTCAAAGGTGAGAAAAGGTCGGATTCTGGAGATGTTTTTAAGATGCAGGTGACAGGAGCGAGTGAGTAATCAGATATAGGGAATAAAGGAAAGTTCGGTGTCGAATATGACCCCAAGACAGCGGGCATGCTGCTTGGGAGTTATGGTTGAACCCTCCAGGGTGATTTCGATGTTGGGTAGAGTGAGGTTAGTAGAAGGAAGAAACACAAGTAGTTCAGTTTTGGAGAGATTTAGTTTCAGGTAGAGGGAGGACATGATGTTAGAGACAGCAGACAGACAATCCTTGGTATTTTGAATTAGGGTGGGGGTGATGTCAGGGGAAGAAGGGTATAATTGGGTGTCGTCAGCATAGAGAAGATACTGGAACCCAAATCTGCTGATTGTTTGTCCAATAGGGGGAGTGTATAGAGAGAAGAGGAGGGGGCCTAGGACTGAGCCCTGCGGAACCCTGATAGTAAGAGGACTAGGAGAGGAAGAGGAGCCGGATACAGTGAAGGAGCGGTCAGAGAGGTAGGAGGAGAACCAGGAGAGGGCTCTGTCCTTGAGGCCTATGGAGTGGAGCATAGTGAGAAGGAGCTGGGGATCCACAGTGTCAAATGCGGCAGATAGATCCAGGAGAATCAGCAGGGAGCTTTGAATTTAGCAGTTATTAGATCATTAGAGACTTTAGTGATGGCAGAATCAGTGGAGTGTAAAGAGCGGAAACCAGATTGTAAGGGGTCAAAAAGAGAGTTATCCGAGAGATAGCGGATTAGACGGGAGTGGACCAGCCATTCCAGGAGTTTAGAGATGAAGGAAAGGTTAGGGACAGGTCTGTAGTTAGCCGTGCAGTTCTGGTACAGGGATGGCTTTTTAAGTAAAGGGGTTATGATCGCATGTTTAAATGAGGAGGGAAAGATACCTGAAGAAAGAGAGAGGTTAAATATTTTAGTCCGGAGAGTGGTGACCACTGGTGAGAGAGACTGCAGGAGATATGAAGGAATGGGGTCACTGTTGCAGGTTGTAGGCCGAGCAGAAGCGAGGAGCTTGGAAACTTCTTCTTCTGAAACAGGCTCAAAGATGTCTAGTGAGCTTGAGGTGCAGCAGGGAAGGGGATCCAGGCACTTAGGAGATTGGGCTGAGATATCCTGATGGAGTATATACAGTTAGGGCCAGAAATATTTGGACAGTGACACAAGTTTTGTTATTTTAGCTGTTTACAAAAACATGTTCAGAAATACAATTATATATATAATATGGGCTGAAAGTGCACACTCCCAGCTGCAATATGATAGTTTCCACATCCAAATCGGAGAAAGGGTTTAGGAATCATAGCTCTGTAATGCATAGCGTCCTCTTTTTCAAGGGACCAAAAGTAATTGGACAATGAACTCTAAGGGCTGCAATTAACTCTGAAGGCGTCTCCCTCGTTAACCTGTAATCAATGAAGTAGTTAAAAGGTCAGGGGTGGATTCCAGGTGTGTGGTTTTGCATTTGGAAGCTGTTGCTGTGAGCAGACAACATGCGGTCAAAGGAACTCTCAATTGAGGTGAAGCAGAACATCCTGAGGCTGAAAAAAAAGAAAAAATCCATCAGAGAGATAGCAGACATGCTTGGAGTAGCAAAATCAACAGTTGGGTACATTCTGAGAAAAAAGGAATTGACTGGTGAGCTTGGGAACTCAAAAAGGCCTGGGCGTCCACGGATGACAACAGTGGTGGATGATCGCCGCATACTTAATTTGGTGAAGAAGAACCCGTTCACAACATCAACTGAAGTCCAGAACACTCTCAGTGAAGTAGGTGTATCTGTCTCTAAGTCAACAGTAAAGAGAAGACTCCATGACAGTAAATACAAAGGGTTCACATCTAGATGCAAACCATTCATCAATACCAAAAATAGACAGGCCAGAGTTAAATTTGCAGAAAAACACCTCAAGAAGCCAGCTCAGTTCTGGAAAAGTATTCTATGGACAGATGAGACAAAGATCAACCTGTACCAGAATGATGGGAAGAAAAAAGTTTGGAGAAGAAAGGGAACGGCACATGATCCAAGGCACACCACATCCTCTGTAAAACATGGTGGAGGCAACGTGATGGCATGGGCATGCATGGCTTTCAATGGCACTGGGTCACTTGTGTTTATTGATGACATAAGAGCAGACAAGAGTAGCCGGATGAATTCAGAAGTGTACCGGGATATACTTTCAGCCCAGATTCAGCCAAATGCTGCAAAGTTGATTGGACGGCGCTTCATAGTACAGATGGACAATGACCCCAAGCATACAGCCAAAGCTACCCAGAAGTTCATGAGTGCCAAAAAGTGGAACATTCTGCAATGGCCAAGTCAATCTCCAGATCTAAACCCAATTGAGCATGCATTTCACTTGCTCAAATCCAGACTTAAGACGGAAAGACCCACAAACAAGCAAGACCTGAAGGCTGCGGCTGTAAAGGCCTGGCAAAGCATTAAGAAGGAGGAAACCCAGCGTTTGGTGATGTCCATGGGTTCCAGACTTAAGGCAGTGATTGCCTCCAAAGGATTTGCAACAACATATTGAAAATAAAAATATTTTGTTTGGGTTATGTTTATTTGTCCAATTACTTTTGACCTCCTAAAATGTGGAGTGTTTGTAAAGAAATGTGTACAATTCCTACATTTTCTATCAGATATTTTTGTTCAACCCTTCAAATTAAACGTTACAATCTGCACTTGAATTCTGTTGTAGAGGTTTCATTTCAAATCCAATGTGGTGGCATGCAGAGCCCAACTCGCGAACATTGTGTCACTGTCCAAATATTTCTGGCCCTAACTGTACAGTGTCTGTATATATAGATGTATACAAATATGCATACACACATTTTTTTTCTTAGATTTTCTTCTTTTATACTGCTTTATGTCTTTTGGTATTATTTTTATATATTTCACTTTCACATCAATTTTTTTTCTTTATCTTCATTAGTAGGATTATTTTATAAGCAGCCGAGAAGCCGAAACTTTTTACTTTGTGATCTCCGACATGAAGCCAGTTTGTGAGTTAAATATGATGCTGTGATAATAAAAGCTGGCCCGACTCTTTGAAATGATGCATTGTGTACAGGCTTTGTGTGCTGTAATGTGTTCCGCATTGATTTCTGCCAGCGTTTCATTCCCGTCTCCTGATACCGGCAATTCACAGGAGAGTCTGAGAGAAGTTAATTGGCGCATACAGCAAATCCCACAATCTATATGTGATGCTTTTAATTTGGATAGGACAGATTATGGATGAAAGTTTGGTCACCTGCGAGGATCAGTGGGCTTTAAGACATCAAAGCCTATCAAAAAGCAGACGGCAAAGCTGCAACAACAAAACAAAATGGATACAGAGGAGTATGTGATATGACAATGAGGCTCACGTCGTGCCAGGGACCAGTCCGGAGAATATGCCATCGTGTTGAATCGCCAAATGTATCAACACAGTTTGCACTTGTTAGTTTGTGAATATGATATTAAGTAAGAATATCACCCCCAAATTTTTTTTTCGGACTTACAGACAAAATCTGTTGACCACGTTTTTTTTTTGTTCCTCCCTGTAATAGTATGAAATATGTACACTTTTTTGCCTCCATCATTGTCAATCACAACAGTATTAAAATGTATACAGGTACACAGAGCCAGCCTTAAACTTAATGGTGCTCCATGTAAATTTGCCTTTTGGTAACCCACCCCATTATTTGTTTATTCAGAACATATGAGTGGGCATGCGAGAACATGAAAAAAAAACACTACAGTGTATGGAGTCATGGAATGCTTCATTTTTGGACCAGCAAGCAGCTGAACATGGGGGTGACAGGTATCAGACCCAAAAGCAGTCTTCTGTCTAATAGATAGAAGCATGGAAATTAAAACAAATTGGGATATGAGAATAAAGGATGCCACACTCAAGAAAAACTGAATGAGGCTTTACTGTACAGGTTGAGTGACAATGTTTACTCTAATTCTGTCATTGTAGAAGACTTAAAGGAGTTTTCTTATTTTAGGAAAATTGTATTTCCTGGCGTAGGTTGCTTAAAAAACAAACAAATTGCGCTTTACTCACACTTTCCAGGTTAAGTGCCGAGCACCTGCTGCTGCTCCCAGTATCTGCTATTGTTGTAAAGAAGTGGAGAAGCTGCCCATACTTCCCCTTATGTTATCTTATGACTATATAATGCATTGCTATGTTTAAAATGTTGTTTATCTATTTTGTGCCCAGCAACAGTGAGTCAGCAGCAGACAGGGTTAATAAATGAACTAGCCCAGGATGGGAGGTGTCACATGGGGACATAGTCATGTAGTTTCCTGTTGATTAGGTAGATAGGGAAGGTATTGAGAAGTGAACACACCTATGGTCTAGTTGCTCGTAGACCTGCATTGTAAAAGGTGTTCATGTGCGAAGAGTAGGGTTGAGCGAAACGGGTCGGCCATTTTCAGAAGTCGCCGACTTTTGGCAAAGTCGGGTTTCATGAAACCCGACCCGACCCCTGTGTGGGGTCGGCCATGAGGTCGGCGATCTTCTGATCTGGAATTGGAATTCCGATACCGAGTTCCGATATGTTTAAGATATCGGGAATCGGTATCGAAATTCATATTTAAGTGTAAAATAAAGAATAAAAATTAAAAAATATTGATATACTCACCCTTGGACGCGCCCTGGTTCTCACCGGCAGCCTTCCTTCCTAAGAATGAGTGCCTGAAGGGCCTTCGATGACGTCGCGGCTTGTGATTGGTCGCGTGAGCGCCCATGTGACTGCTCACGCGACCAATCACAAGCCGCGACGTCATCGAAGGTCCTTCAGGCGCTCATTCTTAGGAAGGAAGGCTGCCGGTGAGAACCAGGGCGCGTCCGAGGGTAAGTATATCAATATTTTTTATTTTGATTCTTTTACACTTAAATATGGATCCCAGGGCCTGAAGGAACCCTGAATCCTTCAGACCCTGGGAACCATTAGAAACCCAATGCACTGCATTGGGTTTCGTGTTTCGGCCGACCCCGACCCCGACTTTTCTATAGGATCGGCCGATTTCACTCGACCCGACTTTTGAGAAAGTCGGGTTTCGTGAAACCTGACCCGATCCTATAAATAGAAAAGTCGTTCAACCCTAGCGAAGAGGGGAGACCACCATATTTCAGGCAGTACCTTTTAAAGGAAACAAGGATTAAATGGCAGGATCTAAGGTGGAGGGCCTAGTAAAGACAAGAGGATAAGAGGAGGACAGGCTTCTAATCTCAGGCCAGGACGTCAAACTAAAGTGATGGACTATTGCTCAAGTGAGCATCAGGCTAGGAGCCTAAAGTGAGGACTTTAGCCAAAGGAAGAATTCCTAATCTTAGGCAAGCGGAAATTAAGCAAACAATTAGCTATACGATATAAGAAGCTAGTTTGTTGCCACCTAAGAAGAGTTGAAGATGCAGTGGCACAGCAAGGAGCATGTGTAGTAGTGAGGAGTGATACTGATGCATCTCAGATTGTGACGGGCGAACCCGAACAGTAAAGTTCGAGTTCTGTACCGGACATCTACTGTTCGGATATGGACTCCAAACACAGACTTCTCCAGAAAGTCTGTGTTACTGTTCACATTCGGCATCCTGATCATCAGGTGTTTCCTACACTGTCACCTGCATGATAGTGATAGAAGCATCAGTGGTAAGATTATTACTGCCTGTCAGAGCACCAGCAGCTGTGAGTGGCAGTAAAAGATTTACCTCCAGTCACAGAGGTGTCAGATGATGAAAGTACTACTCCCATCAGCCCACGCCTGCTGCCGCTAATGACAGCGAGAGCAGGCACAGCTGATCGGAATATTCCTCAGCCAGCTCCTGTCCTGCACTACAGATAAATACATTTTTAAAATGGCATGTATTCCCCTCTATTTTTGATTACCAGCATGGCAAAACTGACAGTTGCAGGCTGCAGTCCACAGCTGTCAGCTTTATCATGGCTAGTTATTAAGAATAGAGGGGTCCTGTTATGAACTGGTGGTTTAGGAGCAACATGGGACGAGCTCTGAAGGAAGTGGTACCTGTACTGACGGCAGTCCCTAAGCTCAACACAACACTAGAAGTAGCCGTGGGATGTTCCTGACACTCCCTTGGCACCTCGTCACAGCCTGAGAACTAACTACCCCTAAAGATAGAAACAGGAAAACTATCTTGCCTCAGAGAAAATCCCCAAAGGATAGATAGCCCCCCACAAGTAATGACTGTGAGTGGAGAGGGAAAAGACATACACAGAATGAAACCAGGATGTAGCACAGGAGGCCAATCTAGCTAGATAGATAGGACAGGATGGAATACTGTGCGGTCAGTATAAAAACTACAAAAAATCCACACAGAGTTTACAAAAATCTCCACACCTGACTAAAGGTGTGGAGGGTAAATCTGCTTCCCAGAGCTTCCAGCTTCACTGAATTAATCCATACTGACAAGCAGGACAAAACATAGAAAGCACAGAACAGATAAGTCCACAACCTGTGGACAGAAAAGAGCAAGCAAGGACTTAACTTTGCTGAACTGGTCAGGATAACAGGGAAATCCAAGAGAGATGTGAATCCAACCAGGAACCATTGACAAGTGGCACTGGCTGAAGGGAAGAGCCAGGCATAAATAGCCGAGTAGAAAGACAATCAGTGGAAGCAGCTGCAGACTGCTAAATCCAAGGAGCAGCCATACCACTTAAAACCACCGGAGGGAGCCCAAGAGCAGAACTCACAAAAGTGCCACTTACAACCACCGGAGGGAGCCCAAGAGCGGAATTCACAACAGGGTCCCAAGCTTTTTTTAAATTCTTAAATAATAATTAAATAATTTTTTAAAAATTACATGGGTTACCTCCATTTTTGACAACCAGCCCAGCTAAAGCAGACAGCTGGGTGCTGGTATTTTTAGGTTGGTAAAGGGCCATGGATATTAACCCTGCTCAGTCTGCAGCTGCCCCAGAAAAGGCACATCTATTAGACACTTCATTTCTGGCGCTTTGGCGGTGACAAGTGGGGTTGATGTCATCTTTGTATTGTCACTTGACATCAAGCGCAGCAGTTGGTAATGGAGAGGCGTCTATAAGATGCCTCTCCATTACTAACCCCATAGTCATATTGTCAGTAAAAAACACCCAGAAAAAAAGTCCTTTACTTGAAATAAAAATACACACGCTTTTACAAATTTATTTAAAAATAACAAACAAAATTAAACTCTCCTTACACCCATTCCATTGAAACCCTGGTCCTCTGTAAAAAAAAAAAAAGGTAGAAAATAGTAAACAACAAAAATACTCACCTAATGCCCATTTCATTGAAGCAGTGGTCCCCTGTAAAAAAACAAAAATAACAAAAAATAATATCTCTCACCTGTCCTACATACTGTCCCACCCCCCAAGTCATGTCTGCAATAATTGGTTTTCAACCTGGATGGTGTCAAGATGTGACCGTGCAGGCCGAAAACCAAGGGAGAAGGAGCTGTTGAGAGTGCAGAGTCAGTGACAAGAAGTGACCTCAGCGACCTCAGTGACGTCACCGCTAGTTACTGACTCTGCTTGCAGCAGCTTATTCTTCCTTGGTTTTCAGCCTGGACTATCGCATCTTGGCACCGTCCAGGTTGAAAATCAATTATCCTAGATATAGATTAGAGTGTGGGACATTATGTTGGACTGGTGAGGTATGTTTATTGTTTTTTGTTTATTTATTTATTTTTTTTTACAGGAATCCAGGGCTTCAATAAAATGGGCATAAAGGCCATGTTCACACAGTGCGTTTTTTACCGCGGAACCGCGGCGGTTTTGCCGCTGCGGTTCCGCAGCTGTTTTCCATGCAGGGTACAGTACACTGTACCCTATGGAAAACAGGACACACTGTGCACATGGTCCGGAAATTGTAAAAAAAAAGCCGCGCTGAATAGCTCCCGGAAAAAAGAAGGAGCATGTCAATTCTTCTTCCTGAACCGCAGCGGTTCTGCACCCATAGACCTCCATTGTGAGGTCAAAATCGCAGTAAAACCCGCAGATCAAAAATATATCTGCGGGTTTTACTGCGATTTGATGTGCAGAACCGCTGCAGCAGGAAGTGCGGGGGAGCGGGCGGAAGTGCGTGGGCGGAGTGTGGCTGCCCCCCCGTGCTCCGATCCCGCCCCCCCGTGCTCCGATGCCCCCCCCCGTGCTCCGATGCCCCCCCCCAGTGCTCCGATGCCCCCCCGTGCCCTAATCTCCCCCCCTTATACTTACCCGGCGTCCCGGTGTCCGTCCGGCCGTCTTCTCCCTGGGCGCCGCCATCTTGCAAAATGGCGGGCGCATGCGCAGTGCGCCCGCCGAATCTGCCGGCCGGCAGATTCGCTCCAAAGTGCATTTTGATCACTGAGATATAACCTATCTCAGTGATCAAAATAAAAAAATAGTAAATGACACCCCCCCCCACTTTGTCACCCCCATTGGTAGGGACAATAAAAAAATTAAGAATTTTTTTTTTTTTTCACTAAGGTTAGAATAGGGTTAGGGTTAGGGGTAGGGTTAGGGGTAGGGTTAGGGGTAGGGTTAGGGTTAGGGGTAGGGTTAGGGGTAGGGTTAGGGTTAGGGGTAGGGTTAGGGGTAGGGTTAGGGGTAGGGGTAGGGGTAGGGGTAGGGGTAGGGTTAGGGTTAGGGGTAGGGTTAGGGTATTTTCAGCCATTTTAGCCCTAAAAAGCTTCCTAGGAAACACACAGTAAAAAAAGGATAAAAAAACGCATCAAAAAACGCATCAAAAAACGCATCAAAAACGCATCAAAAAAGGACAAAAAAAGGACCTGCGTTTTCTGCCAAGAGCTGCAGTTTTTTAAAAAAACTGTCCTGAAAAAAAAAGGATGGAAATCCTGAACGTGTGAACATACCCAAAGAGAGTATTTTTGTTATTTATCATTTTCTGTTTTTCAACAGGGGACCAGGTCTCCAATGGAATGGGCGTAAGGTGAATATAACTGTGTTTGTTATTTTTAAATACTTTTGTAACACAATGTGTATTTTATTTCAAATAAAGGACTTTATTCTGGTTGTTTATTTTACTGACAATATAACTAAGGTGTTAGTAAAGGTTAGACATCTTATAGACGCCTATCCATTACTAAAAGCTGGGCTTGATGTCACCTGAAAATACAAAGGTGACATCAACCCCACAAATATGGACCCCTCTAACCACAACCACAGGGCAAGTGGGAAGAGCCAGGCAAAGTGCTTGAATTGGCGCATCTAATATATGCACCTTTTCTGTCCGGCTAAGGTCTACTGTTTTTAGGCGGGGGGGTGGGGGGGGGAAGCAATATCCAGCCTGAGAATACCAGCCCCAAGCTGTCTGCTATAACTTGACTGGTTGTCAAAAATAGGTGCACCACATGCTGTTTTTTTAAATTATTATTTTTTAATAATTTGAAAAAAGCAGCATGGAGACTTCTCTATTCTTGATAACCAGCCATGATAACGCTGACAACTGAGGGTTGTAGCCTGCAGCTCTCAGTTTTGCCATGCTGGTTATCAAAAATAAAAAGACCCCATGCCATTTTAAAAAAATAATGTATTTATAGTGGAGCGCCCCCAGACACAGGGCCACGGGTTACTCGGTACCGGTCCTTTCTGCTCGTTTATGCGGTTGTCACGGTGGCTGGACCCGGTCGTGACCCTGCTAAGGAGCGTCCAATGAAGGTGGTGGTACAGTCTGTCAGTAGTTCGTGACGCCACCTGTGGTGTTCCAACGCTGCTGTGGGGTCCGCTGGGGTGATGGAATGGCAGCTGGATGGTGTACCTTCCCACAGGTGAAGTATATCCCCAGGGCTTCCCAGTAAGGTGGATGGTGATGGTGTGAGGTGCAGGCAATAACGAGGACACAAGGTTGCAGTCTCTTTACCTCTTTACTGAAGGCTTCAATATCCTCAATCCAGAGCATGTTCAACCAGGCTATCAGAGACCGGCCAGTCTGATGGGCACATCCAGAGTTTCCTTCGCAGATGGAAATCGTTGCCTACCAATAGCACCTGTGTGTTGTAGTCCTACCCTGCTGAGAATTCGGAATAGTCCTCACAACTGCTGCTCTCGTTCGTTCATTCTCTACAGCTTTCTCTCTCTCTCGTTCTTTGGTTCCAGATGTTACTAGTTTCTAACATCCCCCAGATATGTTATGGCTAGGACGCCACCCGTTTGACGGGAAGGCTTGGAGGTCTTCCGGGACCCTAGAGACGCCCCTCTCCCAATGTTGCCCCCTATATCTTCGTAGGTGTAGAAGGTAGACAGCCAACCTATAATTAACTGTCCAGCGGAATTTGAAGTAAGGCCTGAAGTCAGTTACTCCTATGGTGATCCGGCCACCGACTACGCGCCTCAGTAAGATGTTGCCTTCCTCTCTCGGCACGACTCTTACTGGCTCTCCTTTGTGCTGATCTCATTTACGCTGTTCCACAATATTCTTCCCTTCTTGTCTCTCTCTTAGGATACCACCGCAAGGTGTGCAGGCGCGGTTCCGTTACGTTCTGTTCTGTTCGCTAGGCACCTGCCAGGTTCCCACGCCTGACAGGGACCCCCCTGTGCCTTCTCCCTGCAACACCCCCTGCCACGGGATGTTGCTCGGTTCCAACCCAGTCAGCTTCTCACTAACTTCCTCCCCAGCCCCTAGTTTTACCAGTGTGAGGAGTGGCCCAATAAATAACTCCTTTTTCTCCCCCTAGTGGCTGGAGTGTGAAGTGTAATGTGTTCTGGTGATACCTGGTCAGGAGAACTTCTTAGTGCCATCAGACGTACCGCTGCTCCCCTAAGTGGCAGAGCGCTATACTAGTATTTGTAAAATGTTGTGCCTTCCATCTGATGTGTACTGTATACTTTTCATCAAGTTGTTAAGTAAAGAAAATTTTGCTTTTGGACTTTGGTCTCCCGCATTCATCTATACCTCATCTTGTCCTGGCATGCCAAGTCATGCAGTCTGCCGAGGTTTTCCAAGGTAACAGCAGCAGATGAACCCAGCATATGCACCCATTTTCTTGTAGAGTGGTGTGGTGCAGATGATGCTCACCTTGGCCGCAATTACTGCCCATGCCAACGTCACATTGTCTTTAGTGCATTGCAGCCAATTAGTGAGCTCAATGGCTCTTCCTGCATCGATGGAATGAGCTGCTGAGCTCCATGATTGGCTGCAAGATTTTCAACATGACATTTATGCTGCCGACAATAACAGACACTGAGAAAAGTGGTGGAGACTTTGCACTGGGCTCGGGAGGTTGAGTTTTTTTTTTTCCTCCTTCAATAAACTTCACCTGGGGAACCCACTTCCTTGAAAATGGAAAACGCCTTTAAGCCCCCTATATATACATTAGATATAGCTGTGCTCAAATGTTTACATACTCTGGGAGAATGATTGCTTTCTTGACCTTATTTCCAGAGAATGATAACACCAAAACTTTTTCTCCACTCATGGTTAGTTGTTGGGTGAAGCCATTTATTGTCAAACTACTGTGTTTTCTCTTTTTAAATCATAATGACGACCCAAAACATCCAAAGGACCCCGATCAAGAGATTACATACCCCATTTCTTAATACCATGTATTGCCCTCTCTAACATCAAAGACAGCTTGATATATTTTGTGGTAGTTGTGGATGAGGTAATTTATTTTCTCAGATGGTAAAGCTGCCCACTCTTCTTGGTGAAAAGCCCACAGTTCCTGTAAATTCCTGGGCTGTCTAGCATGAACTGCGCACTTGAGATCTCTCCAGAGTGGCTCAATGATATTGAGGTCAGTAGACTGAGATGGCCACTCCAGAACCTTCACTTTGTTCTGCTATAGCCAATGACAGGTCAACTTGGCCTTGTGTTTTGGATCGCTGTCATGTTGGAACGTCCAAGCAGCGTCCCATGCGCAGCTTCCAGGGTGATGAATGCAAATTTGCCTCCAGTATTTGCTGACAACGTGTTGAGTTCATCTTTCCTTCAACTTTGACCAAGTTTCCTGTGCCTTTGTAGCTCACACGTCCCCAAAACATCAGTGATCCACCTCCATTCTTTACAGTAGGAATGGAGTTCCTTTCACTATAGGTCTTGTTGACCTCTCTCCAAATGTAACATTTAAGGTTGTGGCCAAAAAGTTAAATTTTGGTCTCATCTCTCCAAATTACCTTGTTGCAGGAGGTTTGAGGCTTGTCTGTTTTACGTATTGTAGGAGAGACACTTTGTGGCATTTGCAATCATCAGTCGACAGCCTACAATCTGACTTCCATCCCCTCCCATCCCCATTCCACTGACACTGCCCGTACCTAAATTACTAACGACTTACTTACTGCCAAAGTTAACAGACAATTCTCTATACTCATCCTTCTAGACCTGTCCTCTGCCTTCGACAAAGTTGACCACTGCCTCCTACTACAGATCATCTCTTACTTTGGTGTCAAAGTCCTTGCCCTATCTTGTATCTCCTCATACCTTACCAACCACACATTTAGCATTTCCTACTCCCATTCTACCTCTTCATCTTGCCCCCTCTCTGTTGGTGTCCCTCAAGACTCTGTCCTTGGGCCTTTACTCTTCTCAATCTATACACTCGGCCTGGGACAACTCATAAGGTCCTATGGCTTCCAGTACCATCTATATGCTGATAACACTCAGATCTACCTCTCTGGCCCATATGTCACCTCTCTGATCTCCAGAATCCCAGAGTGTCTATCAGCCATATCCTCCTTCTTCTCCTCTTACTTCCTTAAGCTCAATGTAGACAAATCTGAACTATCTTTCCTCCATCTCGCATATCTTCCCTATCTATCAAAATAAATGAAATCACACTTTCCCCTGTCCCCAAAATCCACTGCCACGGAGTAACCCTTGACTCTGCCTTGTCCTTCAAACCACACATCCAAGCTCTCGCCAGAATCCGTCCTTTCCTCAACCCTCACTCTACCAAAATGCTCATGTATGCCCTAATCATCTCCCGCCTCGACTACTGCAACATCCTCCTCTGTGACCTACCTTCTAAGGCCGGGGACACACAACGTATAAAAAAAAGTCCTTTTTTGACGGACGAGAATCGCACAAATGTTACCAAAACAGTGATCCGTGTGCAGTGCGAGGATGCGATTTTCTCGCATCAAATGATCCGTTTGACATCCGTGTGACATCCATATGGCATCCGTATGGCGAGATTTTCTCACACACTTGCAAAATGAGCAAATAATGGCTGAGCCTTTCCTGTCACCTGCCCAATGCCTGAGAATTTCTCGCAGGTCACACTGATGGTCCGTGTGCTGTGCTATTTTTTCTCGCCCCCATAGACTTTCATTGGCGATTCTCGGCCGAGATACGCTGACAATCGCAGCATGCTGCGATTTCACTCGGATCCTGAATACGGCCGAGAAAATATCGGATGATAGGAGCTGCCCCATAGATTAACATTGGGACGAGCGCTATGCGATTTTCTATCGCATTGCACTCGTCCATATTACGGTCTAGTGTGACCCGGCCTAACACTCTCACTCCCCAACAGTCCGTCCTTAATTCTGCTGCTCGACTATTTAATCTCTCTCCTCGCTACACTTCTGCTTCCCCTCTTTGCAAATTCCTTCTTTGGCTCCCCATTTCCCAGCATATCCAGTTTAAACTACTAACGCTGACCTACAAAGCCATCCATAACCTTTCTCTTCCATATGTTTCCGAACTAATCTCTCAATATCTTCCCTCACTTATTATCCGGTCCTCCCAAGACCTCCTCTCCTCTACGCTTATTCGCTCCTCACCCAATCCTCTCCAAGACTTCTCCCGAATATCACCCATCCTCTGGAATTCTGTGCTCCAACACGTCCGGTTATCCACCACATTTGGATCCTTCAAAAGAAACCTGAAAACCTAGCTCTTCAAAGAAGATTACAGCCTGTAATGACAACACGGCCACCTCAACACCATCGGAGCTACTGCAACCCTCGACCTACTGTCTCCTTCCCCATAATACTGTAGAATGTAAGCCCGCAAGGACAGGGTCCTTTTCCCTCTGCACCAGTCTGTCATTGTTAGTTTTGTTTACTGTAAGAGATATTTGTGTTTTGATGTAACCCCTTCTCATGTACAGCACCATGTACAGCACCATGTACATTCAGTAGTTTTTGAGCATGCCGATGACATTCGGTTAGCACACAAGCATGCTCGGATAACACCTTATCCGAGAACGTCAACTCATCTCTATTTACAACCTGAAGGCAGGGGTGACTCTGTTTTAGAAGAAAGCAGCCATGTTTTATCATAGAAAACAGCTTTAGTGTGGCTGCACTAAACACCCCCTTCTCGTTTTTGTAGGTGGTGGGATTTCCTAGCACAAAATTTTTCTAGTTAAGTGCATTATAATTATCTATGGTTTGATTTGTCTTTTAGATGCTGGCGTCCCTACACAGTTTTTGAAGTAGAAGACTCTTCAGAAAAACATTGGCAGTGTTTTCCCTGAAGTGCCTTTGTTGTTGTCTATTTTGCTGATTTTGCTATGGTGTTGTAGGTGTTCCCTTGGTTTTTTTTTTTCATTTTATGCCTAAAATAGTGGCGACTTCCAAATGGAAGCCACCTAAGAAATAGTTATTTTTTTATCCATTTTATGTTTTCAAAATCTGATCTGGTTAAATGACAGTGTATTGATCAAGTTTTCAGGTTGATTCCAGGAGGAATCCACCTGCACAGAACATCGTGTGCACATACCATAAGGCAATGTGCACATGTTGTGTTTACATTGCATTGTGCAGATACCATAAGGCAATGTGCACATGTTGCACACAGGATACTACAGTATAACTAAAAGTGAATGAGAATCCGAAGTCTCATGCACACGTTGCTTTTTTGTTGTTGTTGAAGATTTACATCAATTTTGTTAATTATTTGCTGCATTTTTGCAGCATATTTCACCTACACTGATGAACGGGGAAAAATCTACACCAAAAACTCATGTAAAAAATACAAAAAAACCTCACATATTATTCTCAGCACTTTTCCTGGCAAGAGATGCAGAGATCGCGCAAAATTTTCTGCTGCAAATCCTGAACATGTCCACATACCCTAAGGCTACAATCCCATGATCAGTTTTTGTTGCTGCATATTTTCTAAAAAAACACAAGTATCCTTTCTTACTAAATGGGTTCAGAAATGCTATAGAAAATCTGCAGCATGAAAAACTCACTAAAAGGCCGGGTCAGACATAACGTATAAAAATACGGTCCGTTCTTTACGGCTGAGATACACAGAAATATTCCCTGAACAGTGTTACGTATCTCATCCGTTGGCAAGGTGTGGCAGCGTATTTTCCTCCGTATGTAATCCGTATGACATCCGTACTGCGTTTTTTTCTTGTAACCTTCCAAAATGGTCATTTAACGGTTTTGAGGCCTGAAATCAATTTAAATCATCATCAGCAACCCTATTTATTACCTCTACAAGAGGTGGCGGCCTCCAATCTGGCCATTTTGTTGCTGTGATTCTGTTCGGGTGTTGGTGGTTTGTTGGCAACATGTCAGACCTACTTCATTTCACCCCAGCTGAGCGTGTCTTATATAACTGGGTTTTGTCACACCGCTTTGGCCAGTCATACCCAGTGATAGTGGATCCGAGGAGGAGGAGACAATTGTGGGTCCATCCGCTTTTGAGGCGACGCGTCACTAAAGGCCATTTCCACCAGCTATATGCATCTCTACGGATACATCCAGATAAATTTTTCCATTATTGTCGCATGAGTATTTCCACCTTTGATATTTTGTTGGAGACAGTGCGACCTGGGCTAGCATTTCAGGACACAAGGATGCGGAAATGTATTTCTGCCGAGGAGCGTCTTCTCCTTACTTTACGTAATGTATTCCTCATCCTCACATACTCTATGTTCATGATGTGTTTCTAATAAATGGGTTATTTATTTTTGCTTAGCAGCTGATGTAAATTTAATATTAATATATCTACAATCTCAACAAAAATATTAGTTAGAATATGTAGTTAATGTTAAATTCACATAGCCAGTGTTAATTTTTGAAGGTACTGCTAGCCTGGCTTGTTAGTTCCACACAGTACTTGTGTTGTATAGGAATATCCTAAATCATTCAAACCTTGTAATTGTGTTTTTGTCTGCTTTCAGATTCCTGACAACTGGCCTTTCCTATGCTACCCTACATCTGGAATTTTTGATTGGGAGGTCAACTATCTCCGGCATAGTCCGGCTACCTGTGTGGAAATCTGGTCCAGACTACATCAACTGGTCATGCCTGTGCCCAATAAGGAAGACTGGATGCAGATTGCATGTGACTTTCAGGAGCATTGTCAATTTCCAAATTGCATTGGAGCCCTTGGTGGCAAACACATCCGTGTGTGTAAGCCGCCGAACTCAGGGTCCCAATTCTATAAATATAAACAATATTTTTTGGTAGTGTTGTTGGCTGTTGTTGACAGTGAATACAGGTTTATAATTGTAGATATTGAGGCCTATGTGAGAACTGCACACTCTGGAGTCTTCAATTCTTCCATTATGTGTCGGCGGCTGTGCAATAACCAGTTGGATCTACCACCACCACGTCAACTTCCAGACTCCAAAGTAGAAGTTGTGCCATATGTCCTTGTGTCAGATGAGGCCTTCCAATTAACAAGACATGTCATGAGGCCATATCACCATCGAAACCTGGACCACTGGTGGCGGATATTTAACTTACATCTATCACAGGCTCGACGACTGGTGGAGTGCACCTTTGGCATGCTTTGTGCCAAATGCTGGGTCTTCCAGTCAGCCATTCAGCTGAGTGAAAGCAACGTCAACGAAGTAATCAAAGCTTGTGTAGTACTGCATTATTTCACCAGACTACATGAATGCTCCTCATCTGATGGTGCTGAAGGTGTGTTGTCCAATATGGGTAGGCCTACACCACTTGTCATCCCTCAGCGTCATCCACCTTCAGGACTGAAAGTCCGTGATATCTTTACAAATTATTTTCTTACACCTCAGGGTGCTACTCCCTGGCAAGATCATGCTGTCTCTATGTTATAATTTATAAATTTGTTTCTATATATAAATCAGTTTTGCTGTTAAGTTACTGTGTGCGTTGATTTGACTTATTTAGGAGATGGTTTTCAATCTAATTAGGTATGGTGTAGTAATTTTTGTTAGAAGAAACATAAAAACAAATTTGGCATTAACCAAAACCATATTCAAGTCATATGGCTTTTGTGGCCATATAAATTTGGCCATACATATTTGGAACATATACTTTTACTATTAAAGCAGAAAACAAAATAGTTTTGCATCTGCAAAAAACCTAACCAAAACAAAATTAAAGATTATGAAACGTTGGTGGAGGTGATCGCGGAAGTCCAGATTCCGTATCTTGCTGCCTTTGTTGGGCAAATTGTCCTTCCCCCTTTGTGTGAGCATACTCTTGCCCATGCTGAAGATGTTGGCCATGGTCTGATGATTGGAGACTTGCCAAGTGACCATAACGATATTGTGCATGTGCCTCCTGGGGATTATATAAGCCACGTGACTCATACCCCCCAATATGGCCATGTCGTCCAAACCCAGGTTGGGACCAGCTTTCAACACTGGGTCTGTACAAGTGGCAATATTGGGAAGGTTGGTGGTAGGATGGCTTTTGTGGCTGTTGTGTAGTGATGAGCGAATATACTTGTTACTCAAGATTTCCCGAGCACGCTCGGGGGTCCTCCGAGTATTTTTTAGTGCTCGGAGATTTAGTTTTTATTGCCACAGCTGAATGATTTACATCTGTTAGCCAGGCTAAGTACATGTGGGGGTTGCCTGGTTGCTAGGGAATCTCCACATGTACTTATGCTGGCTAACAGATGTAAATCATTCAGCTGCGGCAATAAAAACTAAATCTCCGAGCACTAAAAAATACTCAGAGGTCACCCGAGCATGCTCGGGAAATCTCGAGTAACGAGCATATTTGCTCATCACTAATGTTGTGGCAATGGTTGGTTTGGCACACGTGGAGGAGGTGCATCAGATCCCTGTTGAGCATGCACTTGTGGGGTTGTTTGAACTCTCATGAGATTATGGGGTGACAGCTGCCACCTCTCCAAGAATTCAAACACCTCTTATTGGGTATTGGGGGGGGGGGGTGCATGCATCAATAAGGATCTGAATGCATCCTCTCACATGTAGCCTCACCTCACGGGGTAGGGGACGGAGGTACCGGGCCAGGCAGCGGGAATATGCCTCCTCACCCTCATCCTGGGCAGCCCTGGACAGATAGTTCAGAACCCACGTATCCACATGCCTCCTTGTATCATGGAGCTCTCTTCTTCGTCACCCATGGCGAGATATCACAGCAGGCTGTGGGGAGGCCTCCAGTGGTACAGTAGGGCTGGTGCTGTTTCCAGGATCTTCTAGGCTGACAGGTGCTGGTGCAGCTATAGGTGCTGGTGCAACATCTAGGCCTGGTGTTTGAAAAAATTCTGGTGGTGGTGCAAAAGGACCTGGAGGGATGCAGCTGGAGGGCTCAGAAGATGTGCCAGTCACCTCGTCACCTTCCCCGATCGGATCAGTTATGGCCTCTGAATCTGAGCCTAAGTCCCTCTCAGTGAGGTTAGCCTGAGTTCTGTTATGAAAGTGTGAAATTAAAAATAAATAAATATATGAGCATAAAATACATATGTGTTATGTGGTGTGATGTATGAACTTACGGTCTGAGATCCTTACTGGGATCAAGAAATGACAGGCGGTTATAAAAGATAGATTTTCTTTTTTTAGGTGCGGAAGCACCACTCATGGCCCGCTGCTGTTTTTCCCTCCTATACTGGTCGCGTATGCTGCGCCAGCAACTCATAACATTTTCCACTGCAATGACAGACAATAAAATAATGTTTAAGGGCATTGCGCACAGTGCTACAACAAGTTTTCAGAGATTTTACATAGTCATGTGGCCGAGTAAGCTGGATTTTTTTTAATCATTATCTTCATTCATAATTATTTGATTATAAACATCAGACTAGGATTTAAGGGGATAGTGTGAAAACCTGTTATTTAGTGCAGTTTAGAATATTATTTGAAAAACATGCGTGAACTAACTTAGTTGTTGCTGTCGCTCACGTGGCCGCTGTTCAAAATCCAAAAAAAAGCTCACATATACTCCTCCATGCCGCCTCTTTTCTGGCCTGATTGGAGTAGTGGGCATCCCTCTGGTCCCATATTTCTGGCATTTGTGGACCATGACAAGAAGCATTTCAATGTTTATGAGAGAAGCCATGCTGCAGGAGACTCCGTGGAGGCGTGCGGCATTCTTCCGGGATGTGTGGATCGCTTTTTGAGCTAATTAGCATGCCTAAGCTTCCTGATAATGGCTTGGCACATTTCCTGTCACCTGGAAAAGTCTTGCGTATTTCTCGCAAGTCACACTGATGGTCCGTGTGCAATCCGTATTTTTCCCGCCCCCATAGATTTTCATTGGCTGATTTTTTGCGCAATACGCTGACACAAGTGCAGCATGCTGTGATTTTCTCAGCCCGTAAAATATGGCCGAGAAATATACGGCAGATAGGAGCTGCCCCATAGAGAATCATTGGTCTGTGTGCAATGCGTTGTTTTTGCGCCTCTCCCTCGTCCGTATTTCTCTCTATTGTGACCCCGGCCAAAAGCTCATCATGGGAACCTAGCCTTAGAAGTCAGACTGAATAGCTAGAGCAAATTTTCTATTAGTTAGGCTATGTTCACATGTTGCATTTTTAGGCCAGGATCACAGATACGCGAGATACGGCCGAGTCTCGCAGGTGAAAACCCAGCTCTGGCGCCGGCACTCCGGAGCGGAGCGTGCAGCCGCACAGCAACACATGGAGCTGCACGCTCCGCTCCGGAGTGACGGTGCCAGAGCTAGGTTTTCACCTGCGAGACTCGGCCGTATGTCGCGTATGTGTGATCCCGGCCTTACGGCATTTTTTTTTTATCTGCGGGCAAAAAACATGCTCACTTGGCAGTAAAAGAGTTGCTCACTAAAAACAGGTTTTGCTGCTTTTTCGGCGCATTTTTGTCTTGGGTTTTTTTTGGTGCAGATTTTATGTATGCAAGGTCATCCTACTTTTCGTTAAAAAAAAATCTTGAACTCAGCTCGACTACACCTGGGCGTCAGTCTAAACCTATGAGAAAGACTGGTGCCCAGTACAAGTATCACGTTAATTCACTTTCCGTTTCGGGGGTCACTTATTATACTTATTATTAGACGCTGAATGTGATGTCCAAATCCCAAGAGATTAATTTGTATGTGATGTTTCACCGTTTACACATGGGACATGCAGAAATCTCATTTACCCTCAGGGTAGAGCGATATTTTTTTCATGCAGTGTAACATAAGTTCATAAGGGCGAAGATGGAGCGAAGAAGCGGGAATTCAGCGTCGGACACTTTCGATATACTGTATAAATCATAGAAATGTCATATCAAAATGCATTATCGATGTATGTATTATACATTCTTATTAATATATAATTATTATATGTATTAAATGTGTTATCCCCAAAGAAGGAGCAAAACGACAAATATCTTTATCTACATACAAAGCAAAAATATTATTTATTACTGCAGTATACAAAATAATAATAATAAAAATAATATTTGTGACAAACATAAACGACAAACAATGATGGGGTTGGAACCGGTAGGACAAGACAGATGCAAAGAGCAGGTAGCCCTGATAAAATCAGGCATCTTATATAAATATAAAAATGTAAATAATATGATAAATATAAATATAATTAATTTTAATAATAAATATATGATAATGTAAATATATAATAAATATAAATTATATAAATATAAGAAATAACTAGAAGGCCTCATATAATGTATGGAGCTATTTTTTTTTTTTTTTTTAGGACCGTGTGTTTGGAGACCCGTCTGTCATTTGATCCAAAATACCAATGGGTCCATGATAAGTCACCGACAGCACTGGGATGCCATCTATGTGCAGTCCATAGGAGTCAGTGATTAACATCATAATGTATCGGAGAAACGTTGCCATTTATTTATTATTTATTATTTTTTACTTATTTTTACATACGAAAAAAAATCACGGATCAAACACCGATGGTAAAAACCGAACCACTGATGAAAATCGGACTGATCCTTAAGGGCGAGTATAGGCACGGCCGAATTTTTCTGCTGCCGATTTTGCAGCAAATCATTTGCAGTTTCTACATGTAAAATCTAGTTGACACTGAAAACAGTACAAATCTGCTGTAAAACTGCAAATACGACGTTTTCAACCGTCAGCACGTTCTACTATTCCTGTAGATTTTTGTTTCATTTTCCTGATTGTTCTTAATCTGTTGCAGAGTTTCTAAACAGAATTTGGTTAAGTTTCTGGTTGTGTCTGGACGTATCTGGATTTTACTACTTATAATAAAAATAGCACTAAAAAATAATAATTATAATTAAATGGTATAATAATGTAAATTATTATAATAATACAAATAATATCAAATATCATAAAAATAATAAGTATAATAAAAAGATTTAACAGCTACAATACACTAAATAGTAAATAAAATCATGCTAATAATAATAACGCTAAAATATAAATGATAAAAAAATTAGAAAAGCTATAATAATGAATAATAATAATGCAAAAAATAAAAATAGGAATAATAATTTTATATGCATAAAATGTATAATAGCTATAATAGTGTACATAATAATAATAATAATAATATTAATAGAAATAAAATAATTACAATAAAAATGTATAAAAGCTATAAAAATGTTGTTAATAAAAATAACAACAATAAGAATAAAAAGAATAACAACAATAATAATAACAATAATGATATATTTTTTGTGATATTTATATGATTGATAATAATAATAAATATAATAATAATAATAATTATTATTATTAATAGTAAGAATAATAACATAAATAGAACTAAAATATATGTGCTACGAAATAACGTTCTAAATAATAGCTATATTGCTATCACTACTGATAATAATTAATAAAGGAATGCCGATGTAGTAGCATTTATTAGAAAATAAGACCATTAATAAAAAAATTCTAAAATAAAAAAAAAATAACCTAAACATTAGAATTCTAAAGTTGAAACCAATCTTAACCCATTATCTACCAATGTCTTTTTTTGGGGGGATGCCTAATCTTTAGCTTCTAGCAACTACGATTTTATAATTTTTATAATTAGGTCCAATTTTTTGTGCTGTGTTTGTAAAATGAATGTTTTCAAAATAGGAAATCATGTCATTGTCATTTTTAATTGAATATTGGGACGCCCTTTCTGAAAAAATCCGTACGCGTAAAAATTTTAATTTGGCAAGTAATGGGTTAATCTTCCTTCCAGTAACTGCCAGTGGCAGTAATATCCGTATTATTGTTATTGTTGTTATTTCATGGTATGTATTATTATATTGCCTTTTATATTGTTTTGGGGGGCATTTATGTTACAAAAACCAATATAATTAATATTATTGTTGACCTTAAAAATTAAGTTTGTTTTCCGAAAAAAAAAAAAAAAAAATCTGCTAAACCGGTACCCTCCTAGTCCCACCAACTGTCTGGCATTTAATGATATCAATAAAGTTCTCTGTATTTATTTCTGTATCCGAGTTCAGCGTTCCACATGAGATTTGGAGTTTCAATAAGGCAGGACGGGGCGGCTGTTGTTCTAACCTATAAAATGGTTCAGTGGAGAGACCTGCAAGACAGCAATAATATTCCACTTGATAGATAGATGTATTTACAGCTGTCATATGTTATCACTTAGGAGAAAATAACATATAAGGCCCGGGGACCTCCCATAAGGGATGCCTAAGGAGTTTATCACAATGAACATTAGCTGCACCTCGCCAGGGAATATGCATTGAGACTTCTTCATCACTTCTCATCAAGACTTTATTTATACTTTATTTTTGTTTTTACATTATTTTATATTTCTTTATTTTTTTATTATTTTTTGGTAATTTACTTAAGTTTGGTCTATAAAATAAGTATAACATTGCATATACTGCTAAGCACAAGAGAAAGTAACCCAGCAGTGTATGGACTGTACTACCCTAAAGGCCTGTTTAAATATTTCTTTGCCTCTGGTAAAGGTATTAAAAAAAGACGAGGCTCGGTGTGTACCTGATAGTCAGCCAGTGTCATAAATTTCCACCCGGAATAGGTCATTGAGCGTTATGACAGTGTCTGCAGACACCAATTTTCATCAGATTTTATATACCAGTGACCACATAAGAAGCAACGATGTACATAAAAATGATGGGGTCCCATAGCAAAACTCAGAATGGTCCACTATTTTTCTTAATTAATTTAATAAGGTTCTCCCGAGCTTATTATGGTCCTCTACGTTGGACAACCTCTGGATTCTCCTGATAATAGGCTGATCCTCCTACCGAGACTTTCAGCGATCATCTGTAAATCTGTTGGAAAACCTGGCTCAGTTTCCCTGCAGTACCACTACAGGTGACATTAGGTATTGCACTGTTCTCATTGACATTAAAAGGAAATATGTGAGACTTTAAAAAAATGTGTCTAAGCATTAATTTGGCCTGTAGTCGCTAACAGAGGCAACTGTCTGACTATGGTACCCGGCGTCGGTCATGGACCTCTCCTTTCAGAGATTCAGTTGCTCCCTGTTAGCAGAGCAGTGGTGGGACTACTGGTGTCATGCTCATTGACAGTCGGCTTCCACAAAATAAGCAACGGAGAGCCAGCTGTCAATCATCATGACACCTGTAGTCCCCCCTGTCAACAGGAAAAGAACCAGTCGCTGTGTTGACTTGACATCAGCAGAAGTGTGTGACCGCTCTCTTCTGGCAGAGAATGGCGCCGGGCACAACAGGCAGGTAGGCAACAGCTTTTTTTTTAAAGCCCCAGATATCCCTTTTAATAGTATGTCTATGTAATGCCGGTCAGTAAAGGTCCTCCAGCGGTAGAAATGCTCTTTACAATAAATGGAGTCCCTTTTATTAACTCAAATTTCACTAACAGGCTATATGACTTTTTATAATTTTAAACTAGACAACCCCCTTAAATATTGCAGAGAATGAGTATTTGATGCAAAGAGGGTCTCATCTCCTCCTGCATGTTGGGCTTTTTCTTTTCTGTTCACATAGGCACATCGGTTAGTACATAAGTGCACCCTTCACCAGAATGGCATCATGTTCAGCTAGAAGAGATGAGCAAATCTCCTAAAATCTGATTATGGCTGATTCAATGAATTTATGGGGAGGGGAGGGGTGGAGAGTCAACCAATTTGGTACAAATTGAATATATCAGGAAGTGCTTAAAAAAGGATAAATTCCTATACTCACCTCTTCTCGGCCCTTCCTATACTTGTCTCACCATTGTTGCTCGCTAACCCATTCTACGATCTGCTCTTCTTTGGTTCTTCTTCTGCTGAGTATTTCTACAGTGGCCAAGGAGGAGAAGGAGGTCAAAGATGGACAAATTCAAGAAAAGGGTCAAGAGTGGTGATGATGCGATAGGAGGGTCAAGGAAAGGCAATTTTAGCCCCTTCCCAGGTCTCAGAATTCAAGAAATGAATTTGAATAAATTGATAATTTTTTTTACTGGGCCAGAAATAATTTTTAATACATACAGCTAATCATTCTGTGCATCTCATGATAGCAAATCAGACTATTCGGATAACACTGGGCACTATGTGTGAATCAGAAGTCTCTTTTACATGTCTATGGCGTCTCGGTCTGACGCTCATAGGCTTACATTGTAAAAGAGACTTCTGGGTCACACAGAGAGTGCAGTGTTATCTGGATAGTCTGAATTGCTGTCACTTGACTCAGAAGACGAGCAGAGTGGCGCTGGATTCTGGAGACGAAGGCAATCGGCAATTTTATTAGTGCACTGACACAACATTGCACTGTATTACAATTTACACAAGGTTAGGGGAAAAAATAATGGGCTATACTAAATCCACTATGCACCTACACAGTTGCAAAGGCAAAGCTGTCTTTACTTTCAGCTTTGTTAATTAATGCTGGTCTTAACTGTCAATCATTCAAGACTCAGGAGTACATTATCCCGCAATCAAGCAGGAAGCTACATTGAATTTACCTTGAATTTTCTAAAAAAAAAGCTATCCTGGGACCAACAAAGGGGTGGTAAAAACATAATACCCATCAACTTTGCACAGACGAGGGGCAGTACTCCGAAACACAGTGTCTGCAAATTGAGATTCTGGTTTGGCTTTTATCCTAAGCCACGTGACAAGGCTCGTTAAAGGGTCGACATTGACTGCTAAGATTGGTACTTCCAAATAGGTGGCACTAGAGTTCTAGTCCTCTTGCTCTCTGAAGAGACAATTTACATCTAATTGCTAATCATTTTCCCCACCGCGGCTCCCTCTGGCCACTCCTTTCCTGCGGCACAGTGCGTGATATTTTATTCCAACACCTACACTTCACCAGGGCGTCCAGGTGGAGTAGGCCTCCGACATCACAACACACTTTGTGAGATCATATCGAGGTTTAGTCAATGTGACACTTGAGACCTACTCAACATCAGAAGCCCCAGCACAGAGTGAAGATGCTGGTGGAGGACATTTTTTGTACCATGCTGAAGAACAAAAAGAGGATGGGGATGGGGGAGCAACACGAAGGACCAGAAGGCAGTAGCAATAAGTGGACATGTGAGTGGTGAAGTATTGTTTTGCTTCATCTGTAAAAAGCAGGCAGCACTCCAAATGTTGTGAAAAAAAGTGAACTTTTTATTAGTCCATATGGCATGGCTAATAAAAAGTCCACCTTTTTTATTTTTCACAACAATTAGAGTGCTGCCTGTTTTTTACCTTTGCCTATTTTGCATCTAGATAATTGTTCAGGAGGCACTGCACCCACCTCTCAACCCAGTGTTCCATTTTTTTGTCCTAATCGATCTATCTAATAATCTATATTTGCAAAAATAGAGCAGCACTAGTGATGAGCGAACATACTTGTCACTCGAGATTTCTCGAGCATGCTCGGGGGTCCTCCGAGTATTTTTTTAGTGCTGGGAGATTTAGTTTTTCTTGCCGCAGCCGAATGATTTACATCTGTTAGCCAGCATAAGTACATGTGGGGGTTCCCTAGCAATCAGGCAACCCCCACATGTACTTATGCTGGCTATCAGATGTAAATCATTCAGCTACGGCAATAAACATTAAATCTCCGAGCACTAAAAAATACTCGGAGGATCCCGGAGCATGCTCGAGAAATCTCGAGTAACGAGTATATTCGCTCATCACTAAGCAGCATCTTGCACCTTTAAGAAAGAAGAGTGCAAAGCCTCCCTGGTACATGCCAAACCATCCAGATAAAAAAAAAATTAAGGTAACACACCAAAAGAGTATTCAAAAGTTTATTGAGTTGAAACGTATAAACAATGGGCTTATAAACAATCAACTTTTGTTATCCATCTATCTATATCTATTATCTATCTATTATTTATCTATCATCTATTATCTCTGTATTATCTCTCTATTTATTATCTATTATTTATCTATCATCTATCTTTTATCTGTATTATCGCTCTTTTTATTCTCTATTATCTATCTATTATCTATATATCTATCTATTATCTATTAGCTCTGTATTATCTCTCTATTTATTATCTATTATCTATCTATCTATCTATCTATATATATATCTATCTATTATCTATCTATTAGCTCTGTATTATCTCTCTATTTATTATCTATTATCTATCTATCTGCCTCATTTTGTTCCTCCTGAAGTAACATCGTGCACTTGTATTATATCATCTATCCTTATGCTATAATGTAAAATGAAGATCTGGTCTCTGTGAATCTCCTTGGAGAAGATCAGCAGTCTCATTCATTATCCGCACAGGATATTCCAGACAGAAGACATTTACATTGTGCTAACAGTGACATCTAATGTTACATCAGAAAACTACAGATCTGGGGAGAATCTCTGTCGGCCGAAGCAGCAGACATCGCAAAATAACACAGACAACATCTATGGAAGAAATCCAGAGAGGTGCAATGAGAAGCCTCCAGTCTCCCTTGTTAAATCTGTAACAATGTTACACCTACATGTGATAATCGTCTTGAATTTTGGGGGGATTTTTCGGAAATAGTTCTGGTTAATTTGTGGCTTCTCGAAGTGAAAAAAAGGTTGGGGTTTACACAAAACCAGCCCACAAATGAATATTTCCATGTATTATTGGGCAGATGTGGATCGGTCCAGGGGGTGCGACTAAAGCGTCTCCAAACGGCCAACAGCAATGTTGGTAACCTACCAAATTTATACTACAGTATATGTAAAATAGTTTTTTGTGGCCATAGTGACCAATTAAAATTCTACTTTCATTTTACCAGGGCAGCCAATCAGAGATCAGCTTTCATTTTACCAGAGAAGCCAATCAGAGCCCAGCTTTTCATTTTACCTCAGCGGCATAAGTGATGACTGAGATTGTCTTGTTTCTGCCAGTCGGATGGATCTCTGCGGAAGGCAGTTTTGTTGTGTGTGTGAGTGTCCACCTGGTGTATATACATAAAGGATCTTTCATGGAAACACACAACTGTTCTGCTGGGCAATTTCCGGACCTGCTTGTTCATTAATGAGCAGCAAATCACTTCATCTGAAGCCACTGAATGTCAAGAGTTATAGGATGGGGATAAGCAGGAGGATAGGGTATATGATGGTAGACCACCATTCACATCCATTGTATTACATCAAATCTGGAGAAGCACAGTTCTAATAGGTACCGGCACACAGAAAATTCACACACGTGGTTATATAATAGGTACACAAGAATCGACAACTTCGAAATATGGTGCTGGAGAAGGATGTTATCAATACCATAGATGGCAAGAAGAACAAACAAATCAATTTTGGAGCAAATCAAGCCAGACATGTCACTCGAAGCGAGAATCACCAAACTATGACTTGCCTTCTTTGGACACATCATACGAAGAGAGCAATCACTGGAGAAGGATATCATGGTCGGAAGAATAGAAGGAACAAGATGAAGAGGAAGACCAGCAACCCAAAGGCTTACTACTAACAAGAAAATGGCAAAGAAGATCATGGTGGACCTATCTTGGCTTGCTCAAGGTTTATCTTCCTACAGATCATTCATCCATCAAGTAGACGTGGCTTGAGATCAAGCCGAAGGCCCTTACAAAAAAAATACGTACATACAACTCTTGCAAAAATTAGTAGACCACTTTAAAATGTTCAGTTTCTCTGATTTTTCTCTTTATATATTTATATTTTTGCGTAAAATGTACATTGCACATTGTTGTTTTATTCTATAAACTATTGACAACACATCTCCGAAATTCAAAGCTAAAAATTTTGTATTTTTTTGCAGCAAATGAAAAATTATCAAAATAATAAAAAAGAAACAGTGATTCCAGATCTCAAATAAGGCAAAAAAACAAGTGTCATGCCGTAAACGGCGATAAAAGGGCAGGACGGCGTACTGGGACATGCACCTGTCCCTGCCACTAAATGGAGCCCTGACTTTCCCTTATCTCAGGGGTACCTATGATGGTTAGGAGGCCTGAGCCGCCAGTGTATCCCTGTCTCCTGTGCAGGCCCTATCAATGGCCCCCTCATCCCCCAATGGAGGTGGACTGCACCAGTGTATAAATACAACAATAACCAGGGTATACAAACAAGGTAACTAAAAGTCTCAAACTCACCAAATGCTCACACAACCACAGAGGTAAGAGAAGGAAAAAATGATGGAGATGGAGGTGAAGAGGATGGATTGGATGACGCCACAACCTTCTTGAGTAAGGAGCGACATAAACATTATGGATCTTAAATGACTGAGGTAAAGCCAGCCGAAAAGCAACTGAATTCACGATGGCACAATCTGTCCTCTTCACCTCCATCTCCGGTCCTTGTTGATGGAAATCTCGAGTTCCAGATTTCCAGGGTTATGGATTCTCGTTTAGTTTGTTGGTCTCTACAATATCTAGTACACTGGAGAGGGTACAGTCCTGAGGAGAGGACGTGGGTACCTGCTGCCGATGTCCATCCGGTTAGATTGGTTCGGGCATTTCATACAGCTCATCCTGAGAAACCTGGTCCTGAGGTTCCGGAGGTCCCTCGTAGAAGGGGGGTACTGTCACGGACAGTACTGTCATGCCGTAAATGGCGATAAAGGGGCAGGACGGCGTACTTGGACCCGCACCTGTCCCTGCCACTAAATGGGGCCCTGGCTTTCCCTTATCTCAGGGGTACCAATGATGGTTAGGAGACCTGAGCCGCCAGCGTATCCCTGTCTCTGTGCAGGCCCTATCAATGGCCCCCTCACCCCCTAAAGGAAGTGGACTGCACCAGTGTATAAATAAAACAATAACCATGGTACACAGACAAGGTAACTAAAAGTCTCAAACTCACCAAATGCTCACACAACCACAGAGGTAACACATAGGAGGAAAGAGAAGGAAAAAACTAGGAAGGAAAACAGGTTTAACATGCAACCAAAACAGCAGACACCAATCTCTGTAAATAAACCTCCAAGCTCTTAATACACCACGCTCATTCAACCTCCAAGCCAGGCAGCTGAACTGATCACTGACAATAGCTGAAGTCAAGGCTGGGTCTAAATACAGGAGGAGATTACAAAATCACCTTCAGCTGAGAGACCCAGCTCACAGCAACTCAGCAACAAGATTAATTCCTGCACTGCTGGCACAAAGCAGCCAGGTCAGAATACAGGAGAAAAGCTTCTGTTCACTGTGTGTGAACGAGGCCCAGAGCGCTGCCGTTCTCTGGAACCTCTCTTTCGCGGTAGCCCCATGACAACAAGTTCATAATCATTTAGAAACAACAATACTAATGTTTTAACTCAGGAAGAGTTCAGAAATCAATATTTGGTGGAATAACCATGATTTTTACTCACAGCTTTCATGCATCTTGGCATGCCTCTTGATCACCTAATCAGAAGCACATTAAGAAGAATGAGAGGTGTAATTTGGATGGAATTCAGCTGTCACTGGTATAGAATGGCTGTCAAACATGTAGAGATGGTGATTTTTAGAAAACTGTGCAGTGGTCTCTTAACTTTTGCCAGCGCTGTAGATTGTGGGTTCAATATTTTTTAATGATTATGTGACCAGCATGAAGACTAAAGCTCATTTAACAATTTGTGGTTCATGTAAAAGAGTCTTAAATAGGACTTGTACTTTTGAACATATCAATAATACAAGGAAAAATACATTTATGTAATATACCCCCCACTATACAGTATTCCTCCGAAGAAGCTGACATGAAACACGCAATGGGGAACCCGTATCCCACCACATCAAGGTTGAATAGATTAGTACTTACTTCGGCTATTTATGACACATGTCTATTCCATTTTGTATGTACCTCTGTAGTTGAGTGTAATACCTCACATTTACTCGGCCTTCACATTGCAGATCTGTATACTTTATAAATGTCTCTGATTATAGATGTATAAGGTCTTTTTCATTTCAAGAAATCTGGTAACTACTTCATTCATGCTTATACTAATATTCCACCTGGATATTTGATTGTTTGCCTATATTGATTTCTCATACCATCTACTCACTTTACCCGCCCTTGTATATGGAATTGACTCTGTTTTATTCATTTCTGTTATATATCTTTACTCCACAGATCTTGATGTATGGAGCCTCCTTGTAACTTCCCTATGCTCACTTTTAATGACTTTTACTGTGTTTATATTTAATAAAGTTAGACCCATTTTATTAATAACTAGGTATGCTTTTGTGCTTTTTTGGTTTCTCTCATTGGCTTTTCTAAGCAACTGCCTAGCACTCTGAAAATGAAAATGGTGGAGGCCCTCAATGCAGGAAAAGGCTACAAGAAGATCGTGAAGCATTTTCAAGTTTTCCATTCCTCAGTTCAAAATGTAATTAAGAGATTACAAATAAAAAACTTGAACAGTGAAGGTCATTATAAGGTCTGTAAGACCAATTAAAATTTCAGTGAGAGCTGTTCGTAAGATTGCTAGAGAGGCAAATCAGAACCCCTGCTAGAGTGCAAAAGACCTTCAAAAAGACATAGCAGACTCTCGAGTTGTGGTACATTGCTCTACTGTTCGGGGAAACCTGCACAAATATGTCCTTCATTGAAAAGTCATCAGAAGAAAACCTCTGCTGTATCCTCACCATAAAGTTCAGCATCAGATGTATGCAAAAGAACATCTAAACAAGCCTGATGCATTTTTGAAACATGTGGACCGATGAGGCTAAAATAGAACCCTTTGGCCACAATGATCAAAGGTAAGTGTGGAGAAAAAAGGGCACATAATTTCAGGAAAATAATATCTCTCCAACCATTAAGCATGGGGGTGGATCAATCATTCTTTGGGGTTATGTTTCAGCCAATGGCACGGGCAACATTTCACGGATAGAAGGAAGAATTGAATCTGTGAATGTTTAACAAATTCTTGATTTAACTATAACAACATTTGTAAAAAAAGTGAAAGTTGAAAAGAGGATGGCTTCTAAAAATTTATAATGATCCTAAAAACATGTCAAAATCCACAAAAGATGACTTCAAAAGGTGCAAGCTTAAGGTTTTACAATGGCCTCACAGTCCCTTGATCTGAACATTATTGAAAATCTGTGTGTAGACCTCAAAATAGTAGTGCTTGCAAGATGACCCAGGAATCTCACAGAAATGGAAACATTTTCCAAGGAAGAATGGTTGAAAATTCCTCAAACAAGAATTGAAAGACGCTTGGCTGGCCAAAAAAAGCATTTACAAGCTGTGATACTTGCAAAGGGTGACATTACTAGGTATTAAAATATAAACTTCGGCACTCCAAGTTGCAAGTAAATGAAAGTTTATATGTAGACTTGCATTACAGACATTCAGATTAGGCCAACGTTTTGGCCCATATGTGGAAATTATCTAGAGAATTCTGTATGGTACAAATACAAAATACAAAAGAAAAAGTAAAAATAAAGAAAATAAATCATATGGTTTAACAATAATTTGGTTAAACAGTAGTCTACATGGAAAACGTGGTAACTGCTAAACATCATATCTAGATCAAATATGTACATGCACAATACAAGAATGTTGATGGAAGTATGGTAGCCATGAGGTAGCTTAGAGAAGGAGGTGCTGGAGGGTATGCGGTGGGCTCCAAATAGAAGATATGCAAACTAGGTACTCTATATATAAAAGAAGAAACATTGCATTAAGGAAAATGTAACAAGCAATATGAAAAACAAATATAAAAAAGAATAAAAATGATCAAAAATGAAAAACATTAAAGGAAGGTAATTATTGAACTCTGTCAAGGAACAGGTTTTAAGCAAAAATATAAACTGAGGTAAAGCACAGGTAGGACCAGAGGAGATCCATACCTATGGGTGCTGTAACCAAGCATCAGAGTCTAGTCTTCCATGCTGCTGAGGAGATGCAGCGTCTAATGAATGGCGTTTATAGCGCAAGTGGGAGTCTACTTCCCTCTACAAAATATTACAGTGTGGGATCCTACTTTATAAGCAACTAGCTGAAGAGCCCGGCATTTCCCAGGCATAACAACTAACTGTGGTTAGTTATAACAAATTACAATGATTATATTGCACATAAAAACATTTCACTTCATATACTCAACAATACAGATTTGCAACACAAATTAAGTAAACGATTACCTAATTTGTAATTTTATTTCAACTCATTCAAGACCCTTTTGGATAAACAACATTTATGGTTTTCCTTCTGGTGCAAAGATGAACAGCTTTTTGGCAGTTCCAACTCTTAAACAGGCCATGTAAAGTTGACCATGAAAAAAGCTTGAAGATTCCAAATAGATCCCTGCTACTTTCAAGGCCTGTCCCTGAGTCCTGTTAATGGATATTGCAAAAGCCAGTCGAAGTGGAAACTGGAGGCGTTTAAAATCAAAAGGCACATCAGATGGAATGAGTGGAATTCTTGGAATGAAAATGTCCTCTCCTTTGGCACATCTTGTTGCTGAGCTGTGCATCTAATCCTCTCCTGTGTGATACCGTCTGCTGAGCTGTGTATATAATTCTGTCCTGTGTGATACTGTCTGCTGAGCTGTGTACCTAATCCTATCCTGTGTGATACTGTCTCCTGGGCTGGGCTTTGTATCGACTTGGAATGGCCTGGAGTGTGAACATGTTGTAGGCTTGTGTTTACCTTGGATACTAAATAGCATTGGTGCTCACCACTAGATCACCAATAGGTTAGAAAGTACAAGAAGTGTGAACCCCCAGCTGCTGGAATCAATAACAGAATATGTGCCACTTCTGTATAAAACAACAACGATAACCAGACAACAGATGCCACGCTTGGGGGATATGCTCAAGGATGCCACCTAGCAGCAATCAACACAACATAAACGAGTCTCCACCACACACCAAATACATGTGACAAGAAGCGTGATAATGGTATGGCAGAAGTGCAGTCACAGAAGTCCTTACATAGCTGTTGCAGCACCCTGGCTGAGGGAATCGTGTAGCCATTTACACATGAGTGATAAAGCTCTTACTCTGTGGAGTCTGTGTCTACGACCTGGTGCTTACCTCTTTGAAAGAGATCTTCCTTCGCTTCCAAGCGTGACATCACTCTCCCCATGAGGAAAGCAATGCCACTGTAATACCAGGATCCTGGGGTGTTACACCCCCCCCCCCCCCCCGTTAAATTCAGTACTCCCAGACTGGGAAAAGAAAAACAACAGTTACAGGTTAATAAAGACATACAAAAACATTTTTAAATGCTTGTGAACAGGTATAAACGTTGGCTTTCCTTTATGGGAGGTAATTAATTCTTAAACGTTGCGGGAACATGTATACATGGTATGAATAACTTTTAAAAAATATAGAACTTTACTATAATATACTGAAGTACCAAAGCATTAACTTTTACTATTTTATCTAGAAAACTCTCACTTTAATATATTTAATACTATTTGCGCACTTTATCTATCAAGCATATACTATATCAACTCTCTACTAAACATTTTCCCTATCTTAAAGTGCAACAATTTCAACATTATTTTAAAAGTGCAATTAATATTCAAGTCAATTAATAACATTTAAACAGCAGCAACGATGAGGGGGATCCGTCCGTAAACCCTTAACGTAGGGCTTGAGCGTGCTGCAAGACATAACTGGCACCCTCTTTAGACAAATAACTTTAAGGAAAACATTATTAAACAGTTCCTTCAGTGCAATTAATGAACAGTTTCTTCATTGGTAGTATGTAAAACCAGTAGAAAGCACCTAAGGAGGTGCCAACTATTTACAAATAAGTTTTTGGATCACACATTATTCATGACCTTACCATCTCTTTAAAATGTTCAAACTTTAACAAACAGTCGATTTAACTATCAAAAAAGAGAGCTCTCTTACTTTTTCTGCCAGGGCAGGTCCTGAGGCTCATGGCCTCTTGGCTTGGAAAGTTCATGCTCATGTGGATCAAACAAAATCAGTCCCATTGCAGATGTTTGAGTGACCTGTGTTTTCCTGGGTTGTTCAACTAATGTCACTACGGCTGATGCAGCTTCACGGGTTGAAGCTTCTGTGGCTTTGTACTTGTGAACATTAAGGGCATACCAGTCTCTTTCTCCCTTGTGCCGTGTGTAAGACACTTTGTCTCCTGGTTGCTGGTCCCGATAGGGGTGCTCTTTCTGGAGATGTATCTCCACGTCATGGCGTTACAAATAAGTATTTTTGCTTTCCGGCTTCCCTAATGAACCCCCATCCTTTTCTGATGTCGAAAGAGACTACGGTTCCTAGTCCCCATGGTCCATGGTCAGTGGGCCTGCACTTGCGGACCCTGGCTTTGGTCGCTACATTGCACTCTTCCAGCTCCTTTTGCTGGAGTTTGCGCTCCTGTCTCTCTGCCTCCAGCTTTAAAAGTTTTTGTTGGCATCTTTCCTCCTTGCTAAGGACCTCTTTCTGGGCTTCTTCCCCCCAGGTCTGTTCTGCAGACCCTCTCATGCTCACCTGTTATGTCGGTACAGGCAGCAGTGGATCAGCTGGTTTGCCCCTGATGTGTGTCATCCGGTCCCAGACTATGTAACTTGGCAGCTGGATGGATTTTGGAGCTGGCGGGGGGTTCAAAGGGTCCAAACAGGGTGTCCTCCACTACCGGGGCAGTAGGCATACCTGTTGTTCCGGTACCCATCATCTCGGTGGTGGTTTCAGAAGTTGAGGCCACGGGTTGTGACGCTGTCTGCCATCCGGTCATCCGCTCCATCAGACGCTCCTTCCATTTGGTCATAGGCACTAGCTGCAGCCACAGCATCTGTTGCATTACCTCCTCCACCTCCTGGTTAAGCAACTCCAGGTTCACCGTCGGTAACGGATCAGTGTTCTCGCTCCCAAAGCCGGGGGAGCCTGCTGCTTCCATCCTGCGCTCTGGCGCCCTGCATCCTCTGTGCTCCGCAATGTCCCCCAGGTGCTTCGCTGCCATCCTTGCAGCTCGTCTCCCTGCATGCTGCTCCGCAAACTTCCTTTTCTATCCTGTCTTCTGGGGGCGGTACTTCTTTCTCTCGCGGTCCCTGCCATCTCTGATTAGGAGGCGGAATTCTCTGGTTGACGGACACCTCCATCTCACGTAACAGTGCTGGCAGGGATATGGCATGATCTTCGCACCACTCTGCTGGACCCACCCACGATGGCATGCCTTTCTTCTCCTGCGCTTCCTCGTGGTGCTATAATGGCAGCTGTTTTTGTGGCATTTTTACAGTTCAAAGTCTCACAATAAATTACAGTCTCTTAGTCGCACAAGACCCAGTTTGCTGGGTCGGGTCATCCTGTTCATGATGCCAAATTGGAACACCCACCAGGGCTGTGGGTTTCTCGGCCCTGGGTCCGGTACTTAAAGGGGATGTGTCACGGTGGAGGTGACCCAGTCCTAGGCCCTTGGTGCCCAAGTAAAAGGGAAGGTCTTTAAAGGGATTTGGTGAATAAAGTTTGTGTTCGTGACCCCACCTGTGGTATTCGGTCAGGGATGACTTTGCTTAAAAGGGTCCTCTGGGGTGATGTTATGGCAGCAAGGATGGTATAGCTTCCCACAGGTAAAGCTGGGTCCCAAGGGCTCCCAGTGTGATGGATAAGGATAGTGCAGAAACAAACGGAAGACGCAGGTTTGCAGTATCTCTTATCTTTTTGTGCACTAATGCCAAACAGCCAACACTGGATTGAAAGTGGTTGTTTCATCGATATTTTTTGCACCTGTGTGTTTGCCATCATTTATCGGGTCCGCTGCGCCCTGCTGGTACATTTGGTTGGAGGCTTCTGCAGGTAAACATCTCTGCTTTTTTCTCTGTGGCAGTCTCTTTACCTGGTTTACTGAAGACTTCAGGGTCCGGCCGGCTTGGAAGCGAGTTCAGAGTCCCCTTTACCAGGTGGAGTTAGAAGCCTACCTACCAGTGTGGTGGGGTAGTCCCTTGCTGCCTGTGGCTTCTGTCAAGGTCCTCACAGTTCTCTCTGTCCACCTTAAAGGGTAGGGCATTAACCTGTATGACAGGTAGCTCGAGCTTTTTACAGGGTCTCTGTCACGATCCGGGCTCTGTGCGCCACTGTGTCTTCAGGTGTTAGGGCAGACAGGTAACGTGGAGTCTAGCTATCCTGCCGGTTTCTGCTGTGAGATCTAGAATACTTCACAACCTTGGTCTTCCAGCTATCCGTTTCATGTGCTCTGTAGGGAGGTAGCTCAGTCGCAGCTATTCTCCCCAGGTCTCACTCTCCTGTGCTTCTCTCTCCTCCATGCTCACTACAATCTGTTCTTCTTTCTGTATTATCTATGTCATGGAGCTGCAGCACCCTCCTGGCTGCACGGCCCCTCAGTCCTTTCTCTCTCTTCTCTGTATGCCAGGAGCCGCAGACTCCCACGTCTGCTCAGCTGCACTCCTCTCATACCAACTCCGCCTAAGCTGATGTTTCTCGACAAGCTGCCTTCTGGCAATCTCTCTCCAGCCCCTCTAAGAGGGAGCTTAGTCTTAGCACATCTTTCTATTTCACTGTCCTCTCGCAATCTTACTGACTTTCCCTCCAGACCAGAATATAAATAAATATAGCATATTATTATGCTATATATATATATATATATATATATATATATATATATATATATATATATATATATTCCACCAACAAACTCGATCAGGCTCCCCCTTCTGGCCTGGATTGTGAACATGTTGTATGCTTGTGTTTACCTGATGAAAGAGATCTTCCTTTGCTTCCAAGCGTGACATCACTCTCCCTGTGAGGAAAGCAATGCCACTGTAACAACCAGGACCCTGGGGTGTTACATGTCCTATCCTGTGTGATAATGTCTGATGAGCTGTATATCTAATCCTATCCTGTATGATACAGTCTGCTGAGCCATATATCTAATCCTATCCTGTATTACAGACTGCACACACACACACATACATACACACACTCACACATACACTCATTTTTATATATATATATATATATAGGTTAGGGCTTTGTAAGCGATAGTAGAGGCAGCCAGCAAGGAGCGGGGGCACCATTGATGCTCAGAGTAGGGTGCCAACCTCCGCTGATACGCAAGTATTCACCTCAGGGTGCATGTAGGGTCAAATCAGCCACGCATTGCAGCAGGGGAATACTCACACTGACATACGCCTATCATCAATAAGTCTCCTCGTATCGTACATCTGCCTAGATAAACCTGCCAGTTGCCACCAAACTGGTTGGTATGGGTGAATCAGGCGTGGGCTCAGTGCGTACACAGGCGGCCTGGGGGATACACCGAGTATCCTTTTCTCCCCCCATTCTTTTTCCTTCCTTCCTCTTTTTTCCTTGGAAGGGTCATCTAGGGCAGCAGCGAGAGCCACCGAGGAGCAGGGGCGCCACTATTGCCTCCCCTAGGGTGCCAGCCTCCGCTGGTAGGCAGGTGGTAATATAGGGCATAGTGTAGGGCATTGGTAGCAATGTTACATTGTCATACTGTGAAATGGGTAAAGATGGCACCAAAATTTGTCCCATAATTTCTACTGAACATTGCAATACGTGGCTGTACAATACTACTTAGCCATACAGACAGACTCAGGAGGGACGGAGCGCTATTTGCCTCCAGGAACGCAGATTTTCCTAGAATAGTTTGTGGATTCCATATAAAGAGCCTCTAAGTGCTAGAAAAGCAGAATTCCCCCTCAAGTGACCCCATTTTGGAAATTATAAGCCTTTAGGAATTTATTTACAGATGTAGTGACGATTTTGACTCCATGGGTTTTTTCCAGAAACAGGCTGCAGTGGATGTTGCTGAGTGAAAATTGCAAACTGCCGTTGTAGTGACCAGTACGTTGGAGTGACCAGTACACTGTAGTGACCATTACGTTGGAGTGACCAGCTCATGACTTCCGGAGACATGAACCTGTAAATTTGGCAGGCTCTCAATGCTACTGAAATGCCAAACATGTGGGTGCTAAATGTAGTTTAGACACACTGGGACTCAGAAGGGAGGGGGCATTTGGATTTGGGAGAGGAGAATTTGCTGAATTTCTTTTGGCTGGTGAGGAGCCATTTTGCTTTTCTAGAGCCTTTGTGCTACCAGTAACATGGAAGCCCACTATATTTCCAGTAACAGATGACAAACCTAAGTGAGGGCTTTGCTTTTTTTGTAGAATTTTTGGGAGACTGAATGAACAAAAACCAGCAATTCAGAAATTACTTTTTGGGGTTTTCTTTTATACCAATGCCAGTGTGGCAAAATTGGTAAGGCAGCTTTATTCTTCGGGTCAGTACGATTACAGCGATACACAATTTATATCTTTTTTAATATTTTGGCGCTTTTACACAATAAAAATTATTTTATAGAAAAAAAATACTTTTGCATCGCTTTATTCTGAGAGCTATAACTTTTTTTAATTTTGATGCTGATGGAGCTGTATCACAGCTTGTTTTTTTGCGGAGCAAGATGACGTTTTCAATGGTACCATTTTCATTTACTTTCGTCTTTTTGATTGTGTTTTATTGCACTTTTTGTTTGGTATGATGATAAAGCTTTGTTTTTGCCTCTTATTTTTTGTGGTGTTCGCTGAAAGGGTAAATTAGTAGGACAGTTTTACAGCTCTGGTCGTTATGGACGCGGGGATGCCAAATACGTGTACTTATATTGTTTATTTTTTTATTTACACAAGTAAATGTACTTATAGGGAAATTTGGTTCTTTTATTTCTTTATTTGGGGATTTGTTAAAAAAAATATTTTTACACTTTTAAGTATTTTTTTAAAAACTTTTTTACATTGTAAATGGATGGGACATTAGTGTATATCGTCAGATCGCTGATCTGATGTTCTGTGCACTGCGGATTTGGTTTTCCATAGGTTTACATGGTACTGTAAACTCATGGAAAACTGCTGCGAATCTGCAGTGGCCAATCCACTGCGGATCCGCAGCAAAATCCACAGCGTGTGCACATAGCCTCAGAACGTGCACACCATGAGCTGTCAGGATTCTCCGACTATTCAATTTAACTCTCAATACAAGTGAATTAAGTAAGGTTTTGCACGTCTTGTCAGAATGGGGAAAGAATTATGCAAATTGCATACTTATGGTCACATAATTGCCTGCTCTTGAAGGAGAATCCTGAGGGTATGTGGTATGTGCACACGCTGCGCATTCGCAGCAGTTTTCCATGAGTTTTACAGTACCATGTAAACCTATGTAAAACAAAATCCGCAGTGCACATGCTGTGGAAAAAAACGGCAAAAACGCAGTGTTGTTTATTCCGCAGCATGTCAATTCTTTGTGCGGATTCCGCAGCGGTTTACACCTGCTCCTCAATAGGAATCCGCAGGTGTAAAACCGCAGGTGAAAAAACTGCAGAAAAACCGCGGTAAATCCACAGTAAATCCGTAGTGCGGATTTCCTGCGGAATATATGGGTTGCTCCTGGAAGAAGCAAGAGTGGAGCATTGCTACAGGCCGCAGGCTGGGATGAGGGGGTGTTCGGATGTGCACCGCTGACGATGTTTGATGGTGCGGGGGCTCTGCTGACATTTTGTGAAAAGCCCAGAGATCAGCGCTGAAGTCTCATCACCCGAGATCCTGGTGCCGAGATCTCCATCTGTGCATGCCCCGCCCCCCGGTAGCCATTTTCTCAGAGTCCACTGCATAGTAAACCATGTAAGTGCGGGAGCTCTGGGTTTTCATAAAATGTCGGCAGAGCCCCTGCACCACCAAACACTGGCAGCGGCGCACATCCGAACACCCCCTCATCCCAGCCTGCGGCCTGCAGCAACTCTCCACTCTTGCCTCCTCCAGCAGTGACCCTGGGACCCTGCTGCACTGCGGCAGGTAAGGCATTATAAGATGCACCCCCCTTTTTCCCAAAAAATTTTTGGGGAAAAAAGTATGCCTTCTAATCCGAAAAATACGATACATCTGGTATCGCTCTAATCACACTGACTGAAGAATAAAGCCATTTAGTCACTTATACGACACAAGGAGCGGCGTAAAAAATAAATACCAATTCTTCTCCTGCTGATGACTTGTTCATTAGGACTCCCACAGATCGCAGTAAGGCTCTGTTGCACATTTATTCTGCACTTTACGCTGAGCGCTTACACTGTGGTTTTCTGTGTAAATCTCTGAAATCTATGATTAAGCGTGCACAAAAGCACAGTCAGCCACAGTTTTGTGCACCTCTGAGAAAAAGGACAATGCTGAACGAAAGACAGACGGAGTCACGAGTAACTCTTCTGCCTTATTGTAGTGAATGGATCCTTCAAGGGTTTCATCTGAGTCATTTGGAGATTTAGCTGGAAACCCTGATGTGCGTGCTCATTGTAGAGTGCAAGATAAATGTGATCCAAAATGTTCTGTAAATTGTTCCCAACAAAAGGATCAACTCAATCCACAAAAACAGCAAGTCCCCACCCAGGTTTGTCATGTGCTAATGAAAATATAGGGGCTTCCATGTTACTGGTAACTCAAAGGCTCTGGACAAGCAGAATGTCCCCCCCCCAAAAAAAAAAGAAATTGAATAAATTCTGCACTCCCAAATCCAAATGCCCCCTCCCTTCTGAGTCCATGTGTTCTTAAATCATATTTACCATACAAATGTTTGTCAGTACTATATCAATTAAAGCCCATGTAAATTACGGAGTGCATGTCTCCAGAAGCATGAATTTGGCGTAATTTATGGGTACTACAATGTACTTGGCACTACAATAGCAGATTTATAATTTTCACTCGGCAACATCTATTACTGTTTTTTTTCTGGAAACCACATATGGTGTCAAAATCGTCACTACACCTGTAAATAAATTTCCAGAGGGTGTAATTTCCAAAAAGGGTCACTTAAGGGGTGATTCTGCTATTCTGGAACTTGTATATGAAGTCCACAAACTATTCTATGAAAATCTGTTCTTCAAGAGCCAAGTAGTGCTCCTTTCCTTCGGAGTGTCGCAGCGTGCCTAAGCAATGCTGTACAGACACATAGGATGTTGCCATGTTCAGCAGAAATTATGGGACAAATTTTGGAGCCAAGTTTACGGATTTACCCATGTGAGAATGAATTCGTTGAGGGGTATAGATTGTAAAATGGCATCAGTTATGAGGGGTTCTGCCATTCCAGTACCTCAGGGGCACTGTGAATGTGACATGGCACCCCCAGACTAAAATAACAAAATTTTCTCTATAATTGGATGCTCCTTTCCTACTGAGCTTTATATTGTGCTTCAACAGTAATTTTTGACCACATAGGGGGTATTGTCGTACACAGTAGAAGCTGACCATTTGTTACCCTTGCGAAAATGAAAAATTTGGGGCTAAAGTAACATTTTTGTGTGGAAATATGTAAGATTTTTCTTTCCGTTGGCCCAACGTTATAAACTTCTGTTTAGGATGCTCACCACACCTCTAGATAAATTCCTTGAGGGCTGTAGCTTCCAAAATCTGGTCTCTTGTGTTTTTTTTCACTGTTTAGGTACATCAAGGGCTCTGCAGACACCACATGGCACTCACAGACCATTTCATCAAAGTCTGACCTCAAAAACATTGCTCTTTCCTGTCGGAGCTCAGCAGCGTGCGTAAACAATAGTATACTACCACATGTAGGGTATTGACGTACTCAGAAGAAATTGCACAACAAATTTTGGGGTGCATTTTCTCCTGCTACAGCTTTTTTGTGGGAAACATGTATGTTTCTATTTTCAAGGCCAAACGTTACCAAATTCTGTGAAGCATCTATGAGTTTAAGGTGCCCACCACACATATAGATACATTTCTTGAGTGATGTAGTTTCCAAATTGGGGTTACTTGTTGGAGTTTTCTACTGCTTAGGCACATCTGGGACTCTACAAACATGGCATCCCCTGGTGCTCCTTTCCTTCCGAGTCCTGCCCAAAAAGAAGTTTTCTACCACATTTGGAGTATCAGCGGACTCGGGAGAAATTGATCAACGTACATTGGGGTTTATTTTCTCCTGTTAACCTTATGAAAATTAAAAATGTGGGGCTAAAGCAACATTTTGGTGGGAAAATTTTATGTTTTCATTTTTTCCCTCCACATTGCTTAATATACTGTGAAATACCTAAAAGATTAATAAACTTCTTGCATTTGGTTTTTAGCACCTTGAGGGGTGTAGTTTTGGAAATCGTGTCACTTTTGCATATGCTTTGATACATAAGCCCCTGCAAGTCACTTCAAACGTAATATGCTCCATAAGAAAATTGTTTTGTAAGTTTTGCTGGAAAAATGAGTAATTGCTGATAAAATTTTAACCCAAATTTTGCCAAATTTCCCGATACTTTCACAAATTAATGCAAAAATATTGCCCTAAATTTACCACTACCATAAAGTGCAATGTGTCAATAAAAACAATTTCAGAATCAATGGGATACATTGAAGTGTTCCTGTCATGAGTGTGTCAGAGGCTGCAGACCGTCACTCTGCATTAGACAAAGTCACAAGGTCTCAGCAGTTTGTTTTACAGACTTCTTCCTGGTCCTTCTGACTCTAGGACCCAGCGGCAGCCTTCCTACCAGCTCTAGTTGATACATTTGGAATGGGGTTTTTATAACTCCCAGCTTGCTGCTGGGAGTGGCTGGTGATATTTCTATTTCCATTTCCCTTTTGAGGCTTGGAGCTATAGCAGTTGGTTATCTTCCTCTTTGGTGTTTGGAGGACATCTGTGTTTCTCTCTGAGTTAACTCAATTTAATTGTTCCCCTTGTTTGTGCATCCTATCTGTCTTTAGTTATAGTGGGGATTGACTAGTGCACAACCTGTACTTCCCTATGCAGGGCTTACTGCTAGGGTCAAGCAGAGATTAGGTATCCTACTCGGTGAAAGGTGCAGAACCTAGGTAGGGATGTTAGGGCAGACAGGGTGACTTTGTAGGGGTCTCCATTCCCCACTTCCCTAGTGTTGGGTTCCCTCTCCCTTATCCCTTCGTCTTGCGCTTAGTCTTTCCTACACTGTGCATGACAGCTCCAAAGTTATTACAACATAAAGTGCCGCTGGTCAGAATTGGAAAACTTTACCTTGTCAGCAAAGTGAAAACAGGTTTCATGGTAAAGGTGCTATTGGCCAATTCTTTTGTTATTCAGTAGATAAGCCACTGCTACAGCTATTTCTAATCAGCTTTGTCCTCTCTCCAGTCTAAATGCACATAAATATTCAGTTGAGCCAGACTTTTCACTTTTATGGGGGGGAGTCAGGAGAGAAATTGATGACTCAATGAGCACTCAACTGTCATCTTCCATATGCAAAAGACCAGTCTTCAAACAGCCAAGTGAAGTGTCAGATGAAGTTCTTTGGACCTATAAAGTATTAATCTTCTATCTGTACAAATATGGGTAAATTCACTTGTAGAATTGTAATCTCATTGTATACACAATAAATAGCATCAATATTAAAGTCATTATTCCATAAAACATAAATGAGGGACTGACTCCAAAATCACCCCCAAATGCTTGATTTGCTCGACTTTTGGGTCAGAACCTGGGACCTCCAAAAGACCCTTTTGTAAGCCAGTGCAGCCCTAGGAATAGTTAATGTATGCAGGTATGGTTAGCTAATCTCAATGCCTAACTCAATTATTGCTCCTGTGGATTCATGAATTTTAGTGCTCGCATCCATACACCAAATTCGAGTTGGAACCTTTTGAGAAGAGTTGAGTTTCTTTTCATCTAAGAAGGACCAGCTCCATAATATTTCTCGTGTAGTGTATGTCCATATAATGAGACACTTGACACAAATAGCGGGATACGAGCAACATTCAAGGAAACCTCCAGATTTTATAATAATAACCTCGCCAAAATGGGCAAATTTATATAAGAAGCTTGTTAAATATAATACATTTATATACTGAATCTCTAAAACTAAATTATACAGCTCCGCAGCCATTGAGCCTGAAATTAAGGCATTTATATAAATTGTGGACCACAAAAATAGGTCCCCTGGGTTCTACCTGTCATTTCATAGCTGACAGGTTCTGGAATAGGATATAATAAGATATCTACAGCTTCTTAAATGCAGTTCAGCCAGCTCGACAAAAATGCATTGCCTGAATGCAGACTCTGATCGGGGCTATCATGTGCAGTCTCCCAAACTATTTTCTTAATAGTAAGATGCTCACATGTCTTAATCAGCGTGGCCGATCTTATGCAAAATGACAGGTAGCGCACGTAATGGTAAACATTTCACTCTGATATGCAAAGCTGTATTTACAGAAATGCCGGGAAAATAGAAGGAAAAGTAACAGAACATGACACGTGACTACCTGTAACACTGCTCAGTGCCAGATTAACATAGTGAGAGATCAGGAGATGGTTTTTTTAAATATTTTTTAAGCAATTTTTTAAGTATTTTTACAGAACTAGGAAAATATAGCTCCTTTTTCCAAAATAACAGCATTACAATATTGACTTGGAGGTGTTTACGGAAGAATCCAACCATGTTTTACTATTTTAGACAACCCTTAGACAACTATTTAGGAGCTTTTCAAAGGGTTCTTTAATATTTCACATGTAGTGATGAGCGAGTGTGCTCGTTACTCGAGATTTCTGAGCATGCTCGGGTGTTCGAGCATTTTGGTGTGTGCTCAGAGATTTAGTTTTCGTTGATGGAGCTGCATGATTGGCGGATGCTAGACAGCCTGAATACATGTGAGGATACTCCAACAAACAGGTATTCCCCACATGTATTCAACCGCAAATCATGCAGCTGTGTCAATGAAAACCAAATCTCCGAGCATGCCCATAATACTCGGAGAACACCCGAGCATGCTCAGAAATCTTGAGCAACGATCATACTTTCTCATCACTAGTCACATGCTTAAGACAAACCTTAAGGCAGAAAGACCCAAAAACAAGCGACAACTGAAGTCATCTGCAGTAAAGGTCTGGCAAATCATTCCAAAGGAGGAAACCCAACATCCAATGCTTCCAGACTTCAGGTCGTCATTGCCTGCAAAGGATTCTCCACAAAGTATTAAAAAACGACCATTTTATTTATGGTAAAATTATTTTTGTCCAATTAATTTTGACCCTGTGAAATGAGGAGACTTTATAGAAAAATGGTTGCAATTCCTAAAGTTTCACAGGATGAAAGTTTCCACTTCAATTGCATCTCAGTTGTTTCATTGAAAATCCAAAATTACGGCATGCAGTGCCCAAATCAGGAATATACTGCCACTGCTCAAATATTTCTGGACCTAACCGTATGTCAAGAACAGGAGACCCCGAATCTCCATATTGCTGAATATAATGGGTGCCAGCTGCCAATTCCAAGTGGATGATGACTAAAGTAGTGACCTTGTGCATGACTTGCTCTAATCTGTTCAATGCGAGTTGCAAAAACAGAAAGTTTGCTCGGATATTTCTCCTATAGTATTGAATTAATACAGGCATGCACATTAATAATTTTATTACCAATGGGGATTAAAAAAAAAACATCCTCCCATCATTGGTTTCTATTTTGTGAACTCAGCAATGAAAATGCAAAAAAAATAATATAATCCAACCCGTCCTCCTTTAATATTCTTCCTTCCTTTGATTTTTTTGTCTCATATTTGTCATGATCCAGACCGGGTTTTGTATTCTGTTTTTTTTTTCTGATCATGTCAAGGGTTAACTTTTCTCTGCCTCATTTTGGCTTCAGGCTGGCTATTTCTCTTCACTGCATCCTGCAGGCGATGTCAGTTATAGTTCTGCCTACAGCGTGAGTAGCTGACTATCTTACACCCTGACTTGTCCTGCTGTTATTCCTGACTCGACTCATGTCTGGGTTATACCCTGATCCCTGTCCTGTCTGTGTGTCCCCTTTGTGTCTGGACTTCTTCGTACTTGAACTCGGCTTGGACCCTGACCTGCTTTTGTCTCGTCTTTGGCATATCCGCTCCTGACCATTACTGATCCCCTGGCTTGTCTCTGACCCTGAGTTTGCTTATTCCTTTGGTACTGCGCGACAGCTTGTTTGACTTGTCTGCTGCCACCTGGTGGTAGCTTTGCTGCTGCACGGCAGGTCTGCTTCATCTATGTGCAGAGCAAGTTTCTACCTGCATTGCAACAGCATGATAACATCAAAATTAAAAATGAGAAAAATATGAATAATTTTTTTGTGTTTCAACAGATCCGCCAAGTCCCTCCTCCTCCTCTCTGTCCTGTGTGTTCCTACAGGACAAATTTCTGCAGCAGGAGCCTCCCCCCAATGCTCGGTCTATGATTAGCCCCACCCCTCAGTTGTGTATCAGAGAAAAATGGCACAGAACATCAGGTTATTGACTCCTTTGTTCATAATACTTTTTTTTATACAAGAGTGTTTGATTCAGGGACTCATAGAAAAATGTGTAGACTGACAGCTGCATGGGCTTTCTCTGTGGTAAACACCTTCGTATTACTGTGAGCATTAATTTATTGCAAAACCAACACATTCTGATGATGAGGTGATAGTAATAACTTAGAAACCTTTCCTCGGTTGCTAGGAGAAGCCTATATAATAGAACAGACAGAGACTCATACCTATGACAGCTGCATTTCAACTCCTGTAGGTTCGGCAGGGGAAAACTGACAGCAAAAGTCTGAATTTCAGCAGGGAAAAACAGGATATCATGAGATATGTCTGGAGGATCTTAAATCAGTTTGTTAGGCGACACAGCACTATCCGCCCTACATGAGAGACAAGCATGTGTCTGAATATACTCCTGATTCCCTTTTATTATGTCAAGTGTTGTGTTACATTCTGTTTTGTTATGATTGATTACCAACTTATGCATCTTAACCTTTTGATGACAAAGCAAATTTCAAGCTTAAAGTGATTTTTTTCCACCCTCAAAGTACAATTTTATCAACAGATCTTTGAATAAGGCTGGAGTCACACACAATGTATAAAAAAATCGGTCAGTTTTACATGGATGAGAATCGCAGAAAGGTTCCCTGAACAGTGATCTCTGTGCAATGCGAGGATGTGATTTTCTGGCATGTAAGCATCCATATGACATCTGTATGGTGAGATTTTCTCACCGGCTTGCAAAATGGACATATAATGGGTCCAAGGGCTCAAATATTCGTGAAGACATATATACAGTGTCTCTCTCTCTCTCTCTCTCTCTCTCTCGTCCTTCTCAAAAAATTAGCATATAGTGTTAAATTTCATTATTTACCATAATGTAATGATTACAATTAAACTTTCATATATTATAGATTCATTATCCACCAACTGAAATTTGTCAGGTCTTTTATTGTTTTAATACTGATGATTTTGGCATACAACTCCTGATAACCCAAAAAACCTGTCTCAATAAATTAGCATATCAAGAAAAGGTTCTCTAAACGACCTATTACCCTAATCTTCTGAATCAACTAATTAACTCTAAACACATGCAAAAGATACCTGAGGCTTTTATAAACTCCCTGCCTGGTTCATTACTCAAAACCCCCATCATGGGTAAGACTAGCGACCTGACAGATGTCAAGAAGGCCATCATTGACACCCTCAAGCAAGAGGGTAAGACCCAGAAAGAAATTTCTCAACAAATAGGCTGTTCCCAGAGTGCTGTATCAAGGCACCTCAATGGTAAGTCTGTTGGAAGGAAACAATGTGGCAGAAAACGCTGTACAACGAGAAGAGGAGACCGGACCCTGAGGAAGATTGTGGAGAAGGACCGATTCCAGACCTTGGGGAACCTGAGGAAGCAGTGGACTGAGTCTGGTGTGGAAACATCCAGAGCCACCGTGCACAGGCGTGTGCAGGAAATGGGCTACAGGTGCCGCATTCCCCAGGTAAAGCCACTTTTGAACCATAAACAGCGGCAGAGGCGCCTGACCTGGGCTACAGAGAAGCAGCACTGGACTGTTGCTAAGTGGTCCCAAGTACTTTTTTCTGATGAAAGCAAATTTTGCATGTCATTTGAAAATCAAGGTGCCAGAGTCTGGAGGAAGACTGGGGAGAAGGAAATGCCAAAATGCCTGAAGTCCAGTGTCAAGTACCCACAGTCAGTGATGGTGTGGGGTGCCATGTCAGCTGCTGGTGTTGGTCCACTGTGTTTCATCAAGGGCAGGGTCAATGCAGCTAGCTATCAGGAGATTTTGGAGCACTTCATGCTTCCATCGGCTGAAATGCTTTATGGAGATGAAGATTTCATTTTTCAGCACGACCTGGCACCTGCTCACAGTGCCAAAACCACTGGTAAATGGTTTACTGACCATGGTATTACTGTGCTCAATTGGCCTGCCAACTCTCTTGACCTGAACCCCATAGAGAATCTGTGGGATATTGTGAAGAGAAAGTTGAGAGACGCAAGACCCAACACTCTGGATGAGCTTAAGGCCGCTATTGAAGCATCCTGGGCCTCCATAACATCTCAGCAGTGTCACAGGCTGATTGCCTCCATGCCACGCCGCATTGAAGCAGTCATTTCTGCCAAAGGATTCCCGACCAAGTATTGAGTGCATAACTGAACATTATTATTTGATGGTTTTTTTGTTTGTTATTAAAAAACACTTTTATTTGATTGGATGGGTGAAATATGCTAATTTATTGAGATAGGTTTTTTGGGTTATCAGGAGTTGTATGCCAAAATCATCAGTATTAAAACAATAAAAGACCTGACAAATTTCAGTTGGTGGATAATGACTCTATAATATATGAAAGTTTAATTGTAATCATTACATTATGGTAAATAATGAAATTTAACACTATATGCTAATTTTTTGAGAAGGACCTGTATATATATATATATATATATATATATATATATATATATATATATATATATATATATATATATATATACTAGCTGAAGAGCCCGGCATTGCCTGGGCATAGTAAATATCTGTGGTTAGTTATAGCACCTCACTTCTCTTATTTTCCCATCACTAGTGTTGAGCATTCCGATACCGCAAGTATCGGGTATCGGCCGATATTTGCGGTATCGGAATTCCGATACTGAATTCCGATACTTCCCGCGTATCGGATACCGGAATCGGAAGTTCCCAGAATTCAAATTGAACGCAGCAGCCAATGAGGAATGAATGAAAGTGTGGGCACATCCTGTTTAGCATGGTGGGCATGTAAGTACTGGCAAGGCTTGGATTGGCTGCTGAAATGATGTCACTCTGCACTATAAAAAAGCGCTGCCGCCATTTTGCGCTCACTCTGCTGTGATTTCAGTTAGGGACAGGACGCTGTGTTCTAACTGAGGGCCAGTTGAGCTAGCTAATTGCTTTATTTTCCTTTCCAAAGGCTAATTTAGCAAAACGCTGTGTGTTCTTCACTGTTCACCTTGCTCTTGCCTTGCAGCGCTGTTTTAACAGCGTTCTGCAAGGTCTCTGTGTGTGTGTGTGTGCAGCTCACTCTGTAGTCTGTGTGCAGCCATATACCCGGTTGTATTCAGCTCAGGGGGGGTTCACACTGCCTCACACAGTTGTTCTTTTTTGCTCTTAGTGCAGCCTGCTGCACATTTTTTCTCAAATTTCCTATTAGTGTTTTTCCACCAGTCTCCAGCTCTATTGTGGAAAAACACTACATAGGATAACCTAGAGGGGGGTTTTTGGGCCTTGCAGCGCCGTTTACGGCTGTCTGCACGGTCTCCGTGTGAGCCCAGCTCGCCCTGTAGTCTGTGTGCAGCCATAGCCGGTTGGATTCAGCTCAGGGTTCGTTACTGGCTCATACCTTGAGAAAAATTTTCCTTTTTTTCAAATAGTGCAGCCTGTTTAAAATTTGAAAAAAAAAATTCCTATTAGTGTCTTTCCACTCGTATCCAGCTAAATAGTGGAAAAACACTATATAGGATAACCTAGAGGAGGGTTTTTTGGCCTTGCAGCGCCGTTTACGGCTGTCTGCACGGTCTCCGTGTGAGCCCAGCTCGCCCTGTAGTCTGTGTGCAGCCATAGCCGGTTGGATTCAGCTCAGGGTTCGTTACTGGCTCATACCTTGAGAAAAATTTTCCTTTTTTTCAAATAGTGCAGCCTGTTTAAAATTTTAAAAAAAAAATTCCTATTAGTGTCTTTCCACTCGTATCCAGCTAAATAGTGGAAAAACACTATATAGGATAACCTAGAGGAGGGTTTTTTGGCCTTGCAGCGCCGTTTACGGCTGTCTGCACGGTCTCCGTGTGAGCCCAGCTCGCCCTGTAGTCTGTGTGCAGCCATAGCCGGTTGGATTCAGCTCAGGGTTCGTTACTGGCTCATACCTTGAGAAAAATTTTCCTTTTTTTCAAATAGTGCAGCCTGTTTAAAATTTTAAAAAAAAAATTCCTATTAGTGTCTTTCCACTCGTATCCAGCTAAATAGTGGAAAAACACTATATAGGATAACCTAGAGGAGGGTTTTTTGGCCTTGCAGCGCCGTTTACGGCTGTCTGCACGGTCTCCGTGTGAGCCCAGCTCGCCCTGTAGTCTGTGTGCAGCCATAGCCGGTTGGATTCAGCTCAGGGTGCGTTACTGCCTCATACCTTGAAAAACAATTTCCTTTTTTTCAAATAGTGCAGCCAGTTTAAAATTTGAAAAAAAAAATTCCTATTAGTGTCTTTCCACTTGTATCCAGCTAAATAGTGGAAAAACACTATATAGGATAACCTAGAGGAGGGTTTCTTGGCCTTGCAGCGCCGTTTACGGCTGTCTGCACGGTCTCCGTGTGATTTAAACTAGCTCTGTAGCCCGATCTGCACCAAAAAAAAGGTTAAGTTCACCAAACACAACTTACACTTGTGTAGGCCACATTTGAAAAATAATAAAGTTTAGTCCACAATTTACAACATTAGTGTTTCTTACACCTGTTAGGAGGAGCATTACAGGAATAAGCACACTAAGGCCTTAGTACTTTTCTGCTTATCTTTATCTGTCAACCAAGATGAAGAGGGCAGGGAGTAAGGCACGTGGGCGTGGGCGCGGAGCAGGGAGAGGAGCAGGGAGAGGACGTGGTGATTCTGTGCCTGCTGCGGGCGCCGGTGACTCGTCGTCACTCAGTTTCAGCAGGGAACAGTCCTTCATGCGCAGCTTTGTCGGAGAGCGCCGTGCACCGCTGCTGCGTGAAGACCAAATTGAAGCCGTTGTCGGGTGGATGGCAGCTAACGCCTCGGCATCGACTTCAGTTAGTGCCACATCCTCTCAGGCACAGAGCACTGGAGAGCAGCCATCTGTCTCTTCACCACCTGCCAAATTGGCCAGGCAGTCAGAGAGCCCAGGACAGGAGCCGTCTCTACTTCTGTTCTCTGAATCTCTTGGCTTGGAAACAGGGGGCCAGCCAAGCAGCATTGGAGAAATGGAAGAAGAGGCAGTGTGCAGTGATGCCCAACACCTTTTTCTCTCTGACTCTGAAGAGGCAGGTGGGCCAGTGCCTCCGGTGACCACAGCGCAGTACGCATCTGATGATGAAACTCAGGTGCCGCTTTCTCGTGCGTACTGTGCTGCTGAGACTACCCAGGAGGAGCAGTTGGTGGCAGAGGGTAGTGGAGATGATGAGGTCCTTGACCCATCGTGGCGTGAGGAACAGGAAGGTGGTGGGAGCAGCTCAGAGGAAGAGCTTCCTCTTACGGGCCAAAGAGGGAGAGGGAGGGGGAAGACTGCGGAGCCTGTAGCCTCCACTTTGGCACCCGTTAGGAGCCTGTCTCTTTCCAAAGCCAAAAAGGGCGCTCCCAAGACTTGCAGTGCCTGGTCCTTTTTTGACACAGTTGCAGATGACATTTGTTTTGTCAAATGCAAGCTGTGTCATCATAAAGTAAAAAGAGGGAAAAATGTCAGCAACCTCAATACCACAAATATGTGGAAACATGTGCGGACCAGGCACGCGGTGGAGTTACAGAAACACACTGAAGATGTAGGCCAACCAACAGCGGCAGCTACCACCTCTTCAGCTCGTGTTGCCTCTTCCTCCAGCTCACGCACAGCTGGTTTGGCTTCCTCCCAGAGACCTTGTGTAATTCCACCCACAGCACCACCTTCCCAGTCATCCTCACACTCCCAGTCTACTCTACAGCCATCGGTAGTACAGGCATGGGAGAAAAGGCGGGCATTCTCGGCCAACCACCCCCGAGCACAGGCTCTGAATGCAGGCATTGCCAAACTGTTGTCCCTGGAAATGCTCTCGTTCAGGCTGGTGGAGACTGACAGCTTCCGTGACTTGATGGCATTGGCAGTCCCACAGTACAAGGTGCCCAGCCGCTTTTACTTCAGCAGGCAGGCTGTCCCTGCCCTGCACAGGCATGTTGAGGCAAACATAAAACATGCGCTACTGAACGCCGTCAGTAGCAAGGTCCACCTCACCACCGATGCGTGGACCAGTCAGCATGGACAGGGGCGATATGTTTCCCTCACTGCCCATTGGGTTAATGTTGTTGAGCCAGGTACAGATCGTGCGAGTGGCGCAGGACGTGTCCTGCCCACTCCAAGGATTGCAGGAATCCAGTCTGTACGCATCGACTCCTCCTCTTACACCAGTTCCTCTGATTCCTCTCTGCAGGATCCGTCACAGTCCACCCCCACATGGACCCGTGAACGTTTACCTATGACCGACATGAGCACAGCCGTGGCCAAACGTCAGCAGGCCGTCTTGAAACTAGTTTCATTGGGGCATCGAAGCCACACAGCGCAGGAGCTCTGGAATGCCATCAAGCAGGAGAGCGATGTGTGGTTACTGCCAGCGAATCTCCAGCCAGGCATGGTAGTGTGTGACAATGGCCGAAATCTGGTGGCAGCTTTGGCCCTTGGCAACCTCACTCACATCCCATGTCTGGCACATGTGCTCAATTTGGTTGTGCAGAGTTTTCTGAGGGACTATCCGGATCTTGATGCCCTGCTGCACAAGGTCCGCCTAGAGTGTGCTCACTTGCGGCGTTCCAGCTTGGCCAGATCCCGCATTGCTGCTCTGCAGCGCCGATTCCGCCTTCCGGAACACCGCATCATATGTGACCTACCTACCCGGTGGAATTCCACGTTACATATGTTGGAGCGGTTGTGTGAGCAGCAGCAAGCAGTTATGGAGTACCAGCTGCATCAGGCGCAAAGAAGTCGCAGTCAGCGCCGATCAGACTTCACAACCACAGAGTGGGCCACTATGAAGGACGTCTGCCAGGTTTTGCGTCCTTTTGATTATTCCACGCGGATGGCAAGTGCAGATGATGCACTAGTCAGCATGACTGTCCCCCTTATCTGCCTGCTTCAGCAAACTTTGCAAGGGTTAAGGGATGATGTGGTGGAAGAGGTGGAGGATGAGGAGTCACCTTTTCCATCAGCTTCTGGAGAGTCAGCGCCACGTGGTTCCTCACAAAGGGGTACGCAGGGGCCAATTTGTGAGGAGGATGAGGAGGAGTCAATGGAGGAGGAAGAGCTCCGTCCAGAGGAGGGAGCGACACAATTGTCCAGTGGTCAGTGTGTACAGCGAGGGTGGGGTGATGACGAGCGGGCAGAGATCATGTCTCAAGCAGGGGACAGCGTTTCTGGGCCGGTTGGCACTCTGCAGCACATGGTGGATTTCATGCTGCAGTGCCTGAGAAACGACCGCCGCATCGACCACATTCTCAACATGCCTGATTATTGGGTGTTCACCCTCCTCGATCCTCGCTACCGGGACAACGTCCAAAACCTCATCCCTGCGTTGACCCGGGAGCGTAAATTGCGGGAGTACCACGACACACTGGTGAATTCCATCATCTTCTCCTGTCCAACTGAGAGGAGTGCTGCTAGTGCTTTACAAAGCAGCTCAGTGCGTCGAGGCAGTGGGGGAGGCTCTGCCCAAAGAGGGAGCAGAAGCAGTGCCTCTGCCCAAGGCAAGCCCAGTATGGCACAACTCTGGCACACTTTTGTGTGCCCGCCCCAAATGTCTACACCATCACCGGCGGCTCCAGTCAGCAGGAGGCAACGGTTCCGTCAGATGGTGACAGACTACATGGCTTGCCCTCTTACTGTACTCCCAGACGGCTCTTCCCCGTTCAAGTTTTGGGTCTCTAAGCTGGATACATGGCCAGAGCTAAGCCAGTATGCATTGGAGGTGCTGGCTTGCCCTGCGGCTAGTGTCTTATCGGAACGTGTCTTTAGTGCCGCAGGTGGTGTACTAACAGACCGTCGCATGCGACTATCCTCCGATAACGTTGACCGGCTTACTTTCCTGAAAATGAACCAGGCCTGGATCTCGCAGGAATTTGCCACTCCTCTGCCTGATTAAGTAATTGGGTGTCATCCAGGTCTCCTGCTGTGTTCATCTTTCTACCACCTGAACTGCTATTCCTGGGCTCCAACACCGCCAGTTGCGGCTCAGAAGTGCAGGCTGCACAGTAAAAACATACGACCCAGTGTTATTGGGTTTCAGTAACTTCAGCTGATCCCCAGCTGTGTAGCCGGCAATGTGTCCTGCGACCGCCACGCTGGCACAACAACCTAAATGTAAGGGAACCTGTCCCCCCCCCCCCCCCGTCGTTTGTTACTGAAAGAGCCATCTTGTGCAGCAGTAATGCTGCACAAGGAAAAGGTAGCTCTTTTTTTTTAGCTCTTTGCACACGCAGAACTTAACACTTATAAAATGTGTTCACTGATACCGTTATACCGTCCCGGAGCTGGGACTTTCCTTCGTAATGTGACGCAGCACAGCCGTCATTCCTACCCCCTTGGTGCCATGCGCTGCCTCCTCAGCGTTGTTTTAAGCTGTCACGGAGCCTGCGCTGTTCTGTTATCCCTTGGGCATGCCCTATTTGCGCTGCCTGTCTTCTGACATAATTTGGTGTCAGGCTGGCTGCGCCTGTGCGGCCGCGGTGCCCGAGATCCCGCCTCGCAGTGTCTTCTGATTGAGTCACACTGCGGGCCTGGGATCCATGGGCATGCGCAGTGCATATCTTCCCCTCGGGCTCTCGCTCATTTCCCTCCGCCTTCTTTAGACTGTGCGCCGTCAGCTGATCCCTAGCATGCCACGGCCGTGACACCGCACAGTCTGAAGAAGAGGGAAGGAGGGGAGTGAGAGTCGAGGTTATGCACTGTGCATGCCCATGGTTCCAAGGCCCGCAGTGGGATTACGTTAGATGAGACTGCGAGGTGGGATCTGGAGCAGCGTGGACGCACAGGCACTGACAGCCTGACACCAAATTATGTCAGAAGACAGGCAGCGCTAATTGGGCATGGCCAAGGGCTAACAGAACAGCGCAGGCTCCGTGGCAGCTTAAAACAACGCTGAGGAGGCAGCGCACGGCATCAAGGGGATAGGAATGACAGCTGTGCTGTGTCCCATTACGAAGGAAATTCGCACCTCCGGAACGGTTTAACGGTATAAAGGGACACATTTTTAGTGTTTACTTCGGTGTTTGCAAGGAGCATAATTAAAAGAGCAACCTTTTCCTTTTGCATCCTTAGTGCTGCACAACATGGCTCTTTCAGCTACAAACGTCTTGGGGGGGGGGGTTAAAGGTTTCCTTTCAACTTGCTCCAATCAGGCTTCGGCCTACACTCTGTTCCTCTGCTCCTCCTGCTGTCCCTGGGCTCTAACACCGCCAGTTGGTGCCTGGAAGTGCTGTGTGCACAGTCAACAGTCGCTCCTCTGTTATTGGGGTTCAGTAACGTCAGCTGATCCCCAGCTGTGTGTGCGGCAATACCTCCAATCTGCTCCTCCTGCTGTCCCTGGGCTCTAACACCGCCAGTTGGTGCCTGGAAGTGCTGTGTGCACAGTCAACAGTCGCTCCTCTGTTATTGGGGTTCAGTAACGTCAGCTGATCCCCAGCTGTGTATCCGGCAACGTGTCATGCGACCGCCACGCTGGCACAACTAAAATGTAAGGGGACCTGTCCCCCCCCCCCCCTAGGCGTTTGTTACTGAAAGAGCCACCATGTGCAGCACTAATACTGCACAAGGGAAAGGTCGCTCTTGAAATTATGCTCCTTGCAAACGCTGAACTACACACTCATGTAATGTGTCCCCTCACACCGTCCAACCGTCCCGGAGGTGGGACTTTCCTTTGTAATGTGACACAGCACAGCCGTCATTGCTACCCCCTTGGCACCGTGCGCTGCCTCCTTAGCGTTGTTTGATTCCGTCATGGACCCTGCGCTGTTATGTTATCCCTTGGCCATGCACAGTTTGCGCTGCCCGTCCTCTGACATCATTTGTTGTCGTCCTGGCTGCGCCTGTGCGTCCACGCTGCCCGAAATCACACCTCGCAGTGTCGTCTAATGTGATCCCACAGTGGGCCTGGTATCCATGGCCATGCGCAGTGCATATACTAGCCTCTCACTCCCCTTCTTCACGCTTCTTCAGACTAGGCGGCGTCAGCTGATCCCTAATAGCATGCCACGGCCGTGACGCCGCACAGTCTGAAGAAGCAGGAAGGAGGTGAGTGAGAGGCGATGATATGCACTGCGCATGCCCATGGATCCCTGGCCCGCAGTGGGACTACATTAGATGACACTGCAAGGTTGGATCTCGGGCAGCTTGGACGCACAGGCACTGCCAGCCTGACACCTACATGATGTCAGAAGACGGGCACCGCTAACTGTGCATGGCCAAGGGATAACATTACAGTGCGGGCTCCGTGACAGAACCAAACAACGTTGAGGAGGTGGTGCCCGGCACCAAGGGGGTTGGAATGACGGCTGTGCTGTGTCACATTACAAAGGAAAGTCCCACTTCCGGGATGGTTTGACGGTGTGAGGGGACACATTATATGAGTGTGTACTTCAGCGTTTGCAAGGAGCATAATTTTCGGAGCCACCATTTTCCATGTGCAGTATTACTGCTGTACAAGATGGCTCTTTCAGCAACAAATGCCTGGGGGGGGGGGTTAAAGGTTCCCTTTCAACTTGCTCCACTGCAGGCTTCGGCCTACACTCTGCTCCTCTTTGATTCCCTGGGTTTCAACACTGTCAGTTGCCACCTGGAAGTGTTGTCTACACAGAAAAAAACACTAGGTGATGTGTCAGTGGGGTTCAGCACCGCCAGCTGTTCCCCTGCTGTGTAGTCGGCAACGTGTCCAGCACAAGCCACGCTGGCACAACAGAACAAAAGCTGCCACCAGTGCAGGCTTCGGCCTACACTCTGCTCCTCTCCTCCTCCTGCTGACCCTGGGCTCAAACACCGCTAGTTTTTGCCCGGAAGTGCTAGCTGCACAGAGAAAAACACCAGCCAATGTGTTAGTGGGGTTCAGCAACGCCAGCTGTTCCCCTGCTGTGTAGCCGGCAACGTGACCTGCAAACGCCATGCAGGCACAGGAACTGAAATTAAAAGGGAACCTGGCCCCACCCCCCCAGGTGTTTCTATGTATAACAGCCACCTAGTACAGCAGTACTGCTGCATTTGTACAAGGTGGCTGACTTTTTCTCCTTGCCCACGTGGAACTCAACACGTACAAAATGTGTCTCATTGAGACCATTCCACTGTCCCTGAGGTGTGACTTTCCTTTGTAATGATACGCAGCACCCCCCTTGGTAGCGTTTCCCGTCTTTTGTCATCATGGTTAGCTGGCTGCGCCTGTGCATCCGCCCTGCTAGAAACAACGCCCCTCGTTGTCATATTTATTTTGTCAGCGAGGGTGTGGTTTATGGGCACGAGCAGTGCATATGTTCGCCTGTCTTAACTCATCTCCTTCCGCCTTCTTCAGACTGTGCGGCCTCCTGGCCGTGGTAGGCGATAAGGGATCAGCTGAGGCCGCCCAGTCTGGAGCAGGTGTAAGGACATGTGTAAGCGGCAAACCTATTTACTGCACAAGGCCACGAATCCCAGCCACGCAGTGTGATTTTTTGAAAACACACTGTGGGTCTGGGATTCATGTCCATCGCTAACCGCAACGGCCGACATGAAATGAGGTCAGAAGACAGGAAGCGCTCACAGCGCATGGCCAAGGGATCACAATAGCGCAGACTCCTGTACAGCAAATAACAACGCTCAGGAATCTGCGCCCAGTACCTAGGTGCAAATTTTGACACCTGTGCTGCGTCTCGTTAAAAAGACAAGTCACGCCTCCACAACTGTTTGACAGTATAATGGGCTAAATAGTGTACGTGTTTTAGTCAGCGTGTGCAAGGAGCAAAACAAATAGAGCAACCTTTCACTTGTGCAGCATTAATGCTGCACAAGGTGTGGCTCTTGTACCTTGCAACACCTGAGGGGGGGGTTAAAGGTAACCTTTGAAATTGGTTCAACTAGGCTTCGGCCTACACTCTGCTCCTCTACTCCTCCTGCTGACCCTGGGCTCAAACACCGCTAGTTTTTGCCCGGAAATGCTAGCTGCACAGAGAAAAACACCAGCCAATGTGTTAGTGGGGTTCAGCACCGCCAGCTGTTCCCCTGCTGTGTAGTCGGCAACGTGTCCAGCACAAGCCACGCTGGCACAACAGAACAAAAGCTGCCACCAGTGCAGGCTTCGGCCTACACTTTGCTCCTCTCCTCCTCCTGCTGACCCTGGGCTCAAACAACGCCAGTTTCTGCCCGGACATGCTAGCTGCACAGAGAAAAACACCAGCCAATGTGTTAGTGGGGTTCAGCACCGCCTGCTGTTCCCCCGCTGTGTAGCCGGCATCGTGTCCAGCACAAGCCACGCTGGCACAACCGACCAAAAGCTGCCACCAGTGCAGGCTTCGGCCTACACTTTGCTCCTCTCCTCCTCCTCCTGCTGACCCTGGGCTCTAACACCGCTAGTTTTTGCCCGGACATGCAATCTGCACAGAGAAAAACACCAGTCAATGTGTCAGTGGGGTTCAGCAACGCCAGCTGTTCCCCTGCTGTGTAGCTTGCAACGTGACCTGCAAACGCCACGCAGACACATGAACTGAAATTGAAGGGAGCCTGCCCCCCACCCACAGGTGTTTCTATGTATATCAGCCACCTTGTACAGCAGTACTGCTGCATTTGTACAAGGTGGCTGACTTTTTCTCCTTGCCCACGTGGAACTCAACACGTACAAAATGTGTCTCATTACAGACCATTACAATGTCCCTGAGGTGTGACTTTCCTTTGTAATGACACGCAGCACCACCCTTGTTAGCGCTGCCCGTCTTTTGACATCATTGGTTAGCTGGCTGCGCCTGTGCATCTCCCCTGCTCGAAACAACGGCCCTCGGTGTCTTATTTTTTTGGACAGCGAGGGTGTGATTGATGGGCATGTGCAGTGCATATGTTTGCCTGTGTTCACTCATCTCCTTCCGCCTTCTTCAGACTGTGCGGCCTCCTGGCCGTGGTAGGCGATAAGGGATCAGCTGAGGCTGCCCAGTCTGGAGCAGGTGTAAGGACATGTGTAAGCGGCAAACCTATTTACTGCACAAGGCCACGAATCCCAGCCACGCAGTGTGATTTTTTGAAAACACACTGTGGGTCTGGGATTCATGTCCATCGCTAACCGCAACGGCCGACATGAAATGAGGTCAGAAGACAGGAAGCGCTCACAGCGCATGGCCAAGGGATCACAATAGCGCAGACTCCTGTACAGCAAATAACAACGCTCAGGAATCTGCGCCCAGTACCTAGGTGCAAATTTTGACACCTGTGCTGCGTCTCGTTAAAAAGACAAGTCACGCCTCCACAACTGTTTGACAGTATAATGGGCTAAATAGTGTACGTGTTTTAGTCAGCGTGTGCAAGGAGCAAAACAAATAGAGCAACCTTTCACTTGTGCAGCATTAATGCTGCACAAGGTGTGGCTCTTGTACCTTGCAACACCTGAGGGGGGGGTTAAAGGTAACCTTTGAAATTGGTTCAACTAGGCTTCGGCCTACACTCTGCTCCTCTACTCCTCCTGCTGACCCTGGGCTCAAACACCGCTAGTTTTTGCCCGGAACGGCTAGCTGCACAGAGAAAAACACCAGCCAATGTGTTAGTGGGGTTCAGCAACGCCAGCTGTTCCCCTGCTGTGTAGTCGGCAACGTGTCCAGCACAAGCCACGCTGGCACAACTGACCAAAAGCTGCCACCAGTGCAGGCTTCGGCCTACACTTTGCTCCTCTCCTCCTCCTGCTGACCCTGGGCTCAAACAACGCCAGTTTCTGCCCGGACATGCTAGCTGCACAGAGATAAACACCAGCCAATGTGTTAGTGGGGTTCAGCACCGCCAGCTGTTCCCCTGCTGTGTAGCTGGCAACGTGTCCTGCAAACGCCACGCAGGAACATGAACTGAAATTGAAGGGAGCCTGCCCCCCACCCCCCCAGGTGTTTCTATGTATAACAGCCACCTTGTACAGCAGTACTGCTGCATTTGTACAAGGTGGCTGACTTTTTCTCCTTGCACACGTGGAACTCAACAAGTACAAAATGTGTCTCATTACAGACCATTACAATGTCCCTGAGGTGTGACTTTCCTTTTTAATGACACGCAGCACCCCCATTGTTAGCGCTGCCCGTCTCCTGACATCATTGGTTGGCTGGCTGTGCCTGTGCGTCCCCCTGCCCGACACAACGCCCCCCGTTGTCTCATATATTTTGACTGCGAGGGTGTGATTGATGGGCACGAGCAGTGCATATGTTCCCCTGTCTTCACTCCCCTCCTTCCGCCTTCTTCTGACTGTGCGGCCTCATGGCCGCGGCATGCGATAAGGGATCAGCTGAGGCCGCCCAGTCTGAAGCAGGTGTAAGGACATGTGTGAGCGGCGAACATATTTACTGCACAAGGCCACGAATCCCAGCACCGCAGTGTGACTTTATGAAAAGCCACTGTGGGTCTGGGATTTATGGCCATCGTTAACCGCAGCGGCCAACATGAAATGAGGTCATGAGACGGCCTGCACTAACAGGGTATTGCCAAGGGATAACACAAGAGCGCAGTTTCCTGTACTGCAAATAACAACGGTAAGGAATCTGCGCACAGCACCTAGGTGTAAATTTGTACACCTGTGCTGCGTCACCTTAAAAAGACTAGTAGTCACGCCTCCACTACTGTTTGACAGTATAATGGGCTAAATAGTGTACGTGTTTAATTCAGCGTGTGCAAGGAGCAAAATTAAATAGAGCAACCTTTGACTTGTGCATCATTAATGCTGTTCAAGGTGTGGCTCTTGTACCTTGCAACACCTGAGGGGGGGGGTTAAAGGTAACCTTTGAAATTGGTTCAACTAGGCTTCGGCCTACACTCTGCTCCTCTACTCCTCCTGCTGACCCTGGGCTCAAACACCGCTAGTTTTTGCCCGGAAATGCTAGCTGCACAGAGAAAAACACCAGCCAATGTGTTAGTGGGGTTCAGCACCGCCAGCTGTTCCCCCGCTGTGTAGCCGGCATCGTGTCCAGCACAAGCCACGCTGGCACAACCGACCAAAAGCTGCCACCAGTGCAGGCTTCGGCCTACACTTTGCTCCTCTCCTCCTCCTCCTGCTGACCCTGGGCTCTAACACCGCTAGTTTTTGCCCGGACATGCAATCTGCACAGAGAAAAACACCAGTCAATGTGTCAGTGGGGTTCAGCAACGCCAGCTGTTCCCCTGCTGTGTAGCTTGCAACGTGACCTGCAAACGCCACGCAGGCACATGAACTGAAATTGAAGGGAGCCTGCCCCCCACCCACAGGTGTTTCTATGTATAACAGCCACCTTGTACAGCAGTACTGCTGCATTTGTACAAGGTGGCTGACTTTTTCTCCTTGCCCACGTGGAACTCAACACGTAGAAAATGTTTCTCATTAGAGACCATTACAATGTCCCTGAGGTGTGACTTTCCTTTGTAATGACACGCAGCACCACCCTTGTTAGCGCTGCCCGTCTTTTGACATCATTGGTTAGCTGGCTGCGCCTGTGCATCTCCCCTGCTCGAAACAACGCCCCTCGGTGTCTTATTTTTTTGGACAGCGAGGGTGTGATTGATGGGCATGTGCAGTGCATATGTTTGCCTGTGTTCACTCATCTCCTTCCGCCTTCTTCAGACTGGGTGTCCTCATGGCCTCGGCAGGCGATAAGGGATCAGATGAGGCCGTCCAGTCTGAAGCAGGTGTAAGGACATGTGTGAGCGGCAAACATATTTACTGCACCAGGGCACGAATCCCAGCACCGCAGTGTGATTTTTTAAAAACACACTGTGGGTCTGGGATTCATGTCCATCGCTAACCGCAACGGCCAACATGAAATGAGGTCATAAGACAGGAAGCGCTCACAGCGCATGGCCAAAGGATCACAAGAGCGCAGACTCCTGTACAGCAACTAACAACGCTCAGGAAGCTGCGCCCATGCAAAAAGGTGTTGTTTTCGACACCTGTGCTGCTTTTCTTTAAAAAGACAAGTCACGCCTCCACTACTGTTAAACAGTATAATGGGCTAAATAGTCTACGTGTTGCATTCAGCTTGTGCAAGTAGACAAATTAATAGAGCAACCTTTTACTTGTGCAGCATTAATGCTGCAGAAGGAGTGGCTCTTGTTCTTTGTAACACCTGAGGGGGGGTTAAAGGTAACCTTTGAAATTGGTTCAACTAGGCTTCGGCCTACACTCTGCTCCTCTCCTCCTCCTCCTGCTGACCCTGGGCTCAAACACCGCTAGTTTTTGCCCGGAAATGCTAGCTGCACAGAGAAAAACACCAGCCAATGTGTTAGTGGGGTTCAGCAACGCCAGCTGTTCCCCCGCTGTGTAGCCGGCATCGTGTCCAGCACAAGCCACGCTGGCACAACCGACCAAAAGCTGCCACCAGTGCAGGCTTCGGCCTACACTTTGCTCCTCTCCTCCTCCTCCTGCTGACCCTGGGCTCAAACACCGCTAGTTTTTGCCCGGAAATGCTAGCTGCACAGAGAAAAACACCAGCCAATGTGTTAGTGGGGTTCAGCACCGCCAGCTGTTCCCCTGCTGTGCAGCTTGCAACGTGACCTGCAAACGCCACGCAGGCACATGAACTGAAATTGAAGGGAGCCTGGCCCCCACCCCCAGGTGTTTCTATGTATAACAGCCACCTTGTACAGCAGTACTGCTGCATTTGTACAAGGTGGCTGATGTTTTCTCCTTGCCCACGTGGAACTCAACACGTACAAAATGTGTCTCTTTGAGACCATTCCACTGTCCCTGAGGTGTGACTTTCCTTTCTAATGATACGCAGCACCCCCCTTGGTAGCGCTTCCCGTCTTCTGACATCATTGGTTGGCTACTTGCGCCTGTTCGTCCGCCCTGCCTGAATAAAATGCTCCTCGTTGTCTTAATTATTTTGACTGCGAGGGTGTGATTGATGGGCACGAGCAGTGCATATCTTCGCCTGTCTTAACTCATCTCCTTCAGCCTTCTTCAGACTGTGCAGCCTCATGGCCGCGGCATGCGAGAAGGGATCAGCAGAGGCCGCCCAGTCTGAAGCAGGTGTAAGGACGTGTGTGAGCGGCCAAAATATTTACTGCTCAAGGCCACGAATCCCAGCACCGCAGTGTGGCTTTATGAAAAGACACTGTGGGTCTGGGATTTATGGCCATCGTTAACCGCACCGGCCAACATGAAATGATGTCATAAGATGGGCAGCGCTAACAGGGCATTGCCAAGGGATAACACAAGAGCGCAGACTCCTGTACAGCAAATAACAACGCTCAGGAAGCTGCTCCAAGCACCAAGGCGTTATTTTGGACACCTGTGCTGCGTCTCATCAAAAAACCAAGTCACGCATCCACTACAGTTTGACTGTAGAATGGGGTAAATTGTGTATGTCTTTCATTCAGCGTGTGCAAGTAGACAAATTAATAGAGCAAACTTTCACTTGTGCAGCATTAATACTGCACAAGGTGTGTCTCTTGTACTTTGTAACACCTGAGGGGGGGGTTAAAGGTTTCCTTTGAAATTGGTTCAACTAAGCTTCGGCCTACACTCTGCTCCTCTCCTCCTCCTCCTGCTTCAACACGGGCTCTAACATCGCTAGTTTTTGCCCGCAAGTGCTAGCTGCACAGAGAAAAACACACGCCATTGTGTTAGTGGGGTTCAGCAACGCCAGCTGTTCCCCCAGTGTGTAGCCGGCAAAGTGTCCTGCAAACGCAACGCAGACACAAAGCTGCCTCCAGTGCAGGCTTCGGCCTACACTCATCTCCCCCTGCTTACCCTTTGCTCCAACACCGCTAGTTGGGGCTCTAGGAAGACAATCTTTAATAGGCAAGGCAACGCATCCGTGTTCCAGCACCGCCAGCTGGTTCTCGGCAGTGTTCTTGTCACAGGTACTCCCTCGTGCGAAGCCTGGTTTCAGCACCGTCAGCTGTTTCCGGGTTGTGTCAAGCTCACTGAGACACCTATGCTTGCCTCGTCGTGGTGCGGTCGGGTTAGCCAACTCCAGGGTGCCTCCAGTTTAGGAGCTTCCTATGTGGGCTGCGTGAACTGGTAGTCAAGGCTGGTTCTGTAGTGCCAGTAGGCCCAGCTCCCCCTGTAGGACTGTTGGGGTTCGGTAACTGCGGCTGCCTCGCGGCCTAGCTGTTCTCTCCTCTCCTGTGGACCTTCGGGTCCACCACCTGGTTCCAGCACCGTCAGCTGGTTCCGGGCCGAGCCTTTGGCTTAGGTGCCTCCTCCTGGGTATCCGAGTTCCGCCAACGCCAGGCGGTCCTTGGTAGTGCTTTTAAGCGCGGGCACCTACAGCTTAGTAACCGGGTTCCAGCACCGTCAGCTGGTCCTCGGTCGTGCCATTGGCTCTTGCACACTGGGGCAACGCATCCGGGTTCCAGCACCGCCAGCTGGTTCTCGGCAGTGTTCTTGTCACAGGTACTCCCTCGTGCCAAGCCTGGTTTCAGCACCGTCAGCTGTTTCCGGGTTGTGTCAACTTCACTGAGACGCCTATGCTTGCCCCGTCGTGGTGCGGTCGAGTTAGCCAACTCCAGGGTGCCTCCAGTTTAGGAGCTTCCTATGTGGGCTGCGTGAACTGGTAGTCAAGGCTGGTTATGTAGTGCCAGTAGGCCCAGCTCCCCCTGTAGGACTGTTGGGGTTCGGTAACTGCGGCTGCCTCGCGGCCTAGCTGTTCTCTCCTCTCCTGTGGACCTTCGGGTCCACCACCTGGTTCCAGCACCGTCAGCTGGTTCCGGGCCGAGCCTTTGGCTTAGGTGCCTCCTCCTGGGTATCCGAGTTCCGCCAACGCCAGGCGGTCCTTGGTAGTGCTTTTAAGCGCGGGCACCTACAGCTTAGTAACCGGGTTCCAGCACCGTCAGCTGGTCCTCGGTCGTGCCATTGGCTCTTGCACACTGGGGCAACGCATCCGGGTTCCAGCACCGCCAGCTGGTTCTCGGCAGTGTTCTTGTCACAGGTACTCCCTCGTGCCAAGCCTGGTTTCAGCACCGTCAGCTGTTTCCGGGTTGTGTCAACTTCACTGAGACGCCTATGCTTGCCCCGTCGTGGTGCGGTCGAGTTAGCCAACTCCAGGGTGCCTCCAGTTTAGGAGCTTCCTATGTGGGCTGCGTGAACTGGTAGTCAAGGCTGGTTATGTAGTGCCAGTAGGCCCAGCTCCCCCTGTAGGACTGTTGGGGTTCGGTAACTGCGGCTGCCTCGCGGCCTAGCTGTTCTCTCCTCTCCTGTGGACCTTCGGGTCCACCACCTGGTTCCAGCACCGTCAGCTGGTTCCGGGCCGAGCCTTTGGCTTAGGTGCCTCCTCCTGGGTATCCGAGTTCCGCCAACGCCAGGCGGTCCTTGGTAGTGCTTTTAAGCGCGGGCACCTACAGCTTAGTAACCGGGTTCCAGCACCGTCAGCTGGTCCTCGGTCGTGCCATTGGCTCTTGCACACTGGGGCAACGCATCCGGGTTCCAGCACCGCCAGCTGGTTCTCGGCAGTGTTCTTGTCACAGGTACTCCCTCGTGCCAAGCCTGGTTTCAGCACCGTCAGCTGTTTCCGGGTTGTGTCAAGCTCACTGAGACACCTATGCTTGCCTCGTCGTGGTGCGGTCGGGTTAGCCAACTCCAGGGTGCCTCCAGTTTAGGAGCTTCCTATGTGGGCTGCGTGAACTGGTAGTCAAGGCTGGTTCTGTAGTGCCAGTAGGCCCAGCTCCCCCTGTAGGACTGTTGGGGTTCGGTAACTGCGGCTGCCTCGCGGCCTAGCTGTTCTCTCCTCTCCTGTGGGCCTTGGGGTCCACCACCTGGTTCCAGCACCGTCAGCTGGTTCCGGGCCGAGCCTTTGGCTTAGGTGCCTCCTCCTGGGTATCCGAGTTCCGCCAACGCCAGGCGGTCCTTGGTAGTGCTTTTAAGCGCGGGCACCTACAGCTTAGTAACCGGGTTCCAGCACCGTCAGCTGGTCCTCGGTCGTGCCATTGGCTCTTGCACACTGGGGCAACGCATCCGGGTTCCAGCACCGCCAGCTGGTTCTCGGCAGTGTTCTTGTCACAGGTACTCCCTCGTGCCAAGCCTGGTTTCAGCACCGTCAGCTGTTTCCGGGTTGTGTCAAGCTCACTGAGACACCTATGCTTGCCTCGTCGTGGTGCGGTCGGGTTAGCCAACTCCAGGGTGCCTCCAGTTTAGGAGCTTCCTATGTGGGCTGCGTGAACTGGTAGTCAAGGCTGGTTCTGTAGTGCCAGTAGGCCCAGCTCCCCCTGTAGGACTGTTGGGGTTCGGTAACTGCGGCTGCCTCGCGGCCTAGCTGTTCTCTCCTCTCCTGTGGACCTTCGGGTCCACCACCTGGTTCCAGCACCGTCAGCTGGTTCCGGGCCGAGCCTTTGGCTTAGGTGCCTCCTCCTGGGTATCCGAGTTCCGCCAACGCCAGGCGGTCCTTGGTAGTGCTTTTAAGCGCGGGCACCTACAGCTTAGTAACCGGGTTCCAGCACCGTCAGCTGGTCCTCGGTCGTGCCATTGGCTCTTGCACACTGGGGCAACGCATCCGGGTTCCAGCACCGCCAGCTGGTTCTCGGCAGTGTTTTTGTCACAGGTACTCCCTCGTGCCAAGCCTGGTTTCAGCACCGTCAGCTGTTTCCGGGTTGTGTCAAGCTCACTGAGACACCTATGCTTGCCTCGTCGTGGTGCGGTCGGGTTAGCCAACTCCAGGGTGCCTCCAGTTTAGGAGCTTCCTATGTGGGCTGCGTGAACTGGTAGTCAAGGCTGGTTCTGTAGTGCCAGTAGGCCCAGCTCCCCCTGTAGGACTGTTGGGGTTCGGTAACTGCGGCTGCCTCGCGGCCTAGCTGTTCTCTCCTCTCCTGTGGACCTTCGGGTCCACCACCTGGTTCCAGCACCGTCAGCTGGTTCCGGGCCGAGCCTTTGGCTTAGGTGCCTCCTCCTGGGTATCCGAGTTCCGCCAACGCCAGGCGGTCCTTGGTAGTGCTTTTAAGCGCGGGCACCTACAGCTTAGTAACCGGGTTCCAGCACCGTCAGCTGGTCCTCGGTCGTGCCATTGGCTCTTGCACACTGGGGCAACGCATCCGGGTTCCAGCACCGCCAGCTGGTTCTCGGCAGTGTTTTTGTCACAGGTACTCCCTCGTGCCAAGCCTGGTTTCAGCACCGTCAGCTGTTTCCGGGTTGTGTCAAGCTCACTGAGACACCTATGCTTGCCTCGTCGTGGTGCGGTCGGGTTAGCCAACTCCAGGGTGCCTCCAGTTTAGGAGCTTCCTATGTGGGCTGCGTGAACTGGTAGTCAAGGCTGGTTCTGTAGTGCCAGTAGGCCCAGCTCCCCCTGTAGGACTGTTGGGGTTCGGTAACTGCGGCTGCCTCGCGGCCTAGCTGTTCTCTCCTCTCCTGTGGACCTTCGGGTCCACCACCTGGTTCCAGCACCGTCAGCTGGTTCCGGGCCGAGCCTTTGGCTTAGGTGCCTCCTCCTGGGTATCCGAGTTCCGCCAACGCCAGGCGGTCCTTGGTAGTGCTTTTAAGCGCGGGCACCTACAGCTTAGTAACCGGGTTCCAGCACCGTCAGCTGGTCCTCGGTCGTGCCATTGGCTCTTGCACACTGGGGCAACGCATCCGGGTTCCAGCACCGCCAGCTGGTTCTCGGCAGTGTTTTTGTCACAGGTACTCCCTCGTGCCAAGCCTGGTTTCAGCACCGTCAGCTGTTTCCGGGTTGTGTCAAGCTCACTGAGACACCTATGCTTGCCTCGTCGTGGTGCGGTCGGGTTAGCCAACTCCAGGGTGCCTCCAGTTTAGGAGCTTCCTATGTGGGCTGCGTGAACTGGTAGTCAAGGCTGGTTCTGTAGTGCCAGTAGGCCCAGCTCCCCCTGTAGGACTGTTGGGGTTCGGTAACTGTGGCTGCCTCGCGGCCTAGCTGTTCTCTCCTCTCCTGTGGACCTTCGGGTCCACCACCTGGTTCCAGCACCGTCAGCTGGTTCCGGGCCGAGCCTTTGGCTTAGGTGCCTCCTCCTGGGTATCCGAGTTCCGCCAACGCCAGGCGGTCCTTGGTAGTGCTTTTAAGCGCGGGCACCTACAGCTTAGTAACCGGGTTCCAGCACCGTCAGCTGGTCCTCGGTCGTGCCATTGGCTCTTGCACACTGGGGCAACGCATCCGGGTTCCAGCACCGCCAGCTGGTTCTCGGCAGTGTTCTTGTCACAGGTACTCCCTCGTGCCAAGCCTGGTTTCAGCACCGTCAGCTGTTTCCGGGTTGTGTCAACTTCACTGAGACGCCTATGCTTGCCCCGTCGTGGTGCGGTCGAGTTAGCCAACTCCAGGGTGCCTCCAGTTTAGGAGCTTCCTATGTGGGCTGCGTGAACTGGTAGTCAAGGCTGGTTATGTAGTGCCAGTAGGCCCAGCTCCCCCTGTAGGACTGTTGGGGTTCGGTAACTGCGGCTGCCTCGCGGCCTAGCTGTTCTCTCCTCTCCTGTGGACCTTCGGGTCCACCACCTGGTTCCAGCACCGTCAGCTGGTTCCGGGCCGAGCCTTTGGCTTAGGTGCCTCCTCCTGGGTATCCGAGTTCCGCCAACGCCAGGCGGTCCTTGGTAGTGCTTTTAAGCGCGGGCACCTACAGCTTAGTAACCGGGTTCCAGCACCGTCAGCTGGTCCTCGGTCGTGCCATTGGCTCTTGCACACTGGGGCAACGCATCCGGGTTCCAGCACCGCCAGCTGGTTCTCGGCAGTGTTCTTGTCACAGGTACTCCCTCGTGCCAAGCCTGGTTTCAGCACCGTCAGCTGTTTCCGGGTTGTGTCAAGCTCACTGAGACACCTATGCTTGCCTCGTCGTGGTGCGGTCGGGTTAGCCAACTCCAGGGTGCCTCCAGTTTAGGAGCTTCCTATGTGGGCTGCGTGAACTGGTAGTCAAGGCTGGTTCTGTAGTGCCAGTAGGCCCAGCTCCCCCTGTAGGACTGTTGGGGTTCGGTAACTGCGGCTGCCTCGCGGCCTAGCTGTTCTCTCCTCTCCTGTGGGCCTTGGGGTCCACCACCTGGTTCCAGCACCGTCAGCTGGTTCCGGGCCGAGCCTTTGGCTTAGGTGCCTCCTCCTGGGTATCCGAGTTCCGCCAACGCCAGGCGGTCCTTGGTAGTGCTTTTAAGCGCGGGCACCTACAGCTTAGTAACCGGGTTCCAGCACCGTCAGCTGGTCCTCGGTCGTGCCATTGGCTCTTGCACACTGGGGCAACGCATCCGGGTTCCAGCACCGCCAGCTGGTTCTCGGCAGTGTTCTTGTCACAGGTACTCCCTCGTGCCAAGCCTGGTTTCAGTACCGTCAGCTGTTTCCGGGTTGTGTCAACTTCACTGAGACGCCTATGCTTGCCCCGTCGTGGTGCGGTCGAGTTAGCCAACTCCAGGGTGCCTCCAGTTTAGGAGCTTCCTATGTGGGCTGCGTGAACTGGTAGTCAAGGCTGGTTCTGTAGTGCCAGTAGGCCCAGCTCCCCCTGTAGGACTGTTGGGGTTCGGTAACTGCGGCTGCCTCGCGGCCTAGCTGTTCTCTCCTCTCCTGTGGACCTTCGGGTCCACCACCTGGTTCCAGCACCGTCAGCTGGTTCCGGGCCGAGCCTTTGGCTTAGGTGCCTCCTCCTGGGTATCCGAGTTCCGCCAACGCCAGGCGGTCCTTGGTAGTGCTTTTAAGCGCGGGCACCTACAGCTTAGTAACCGGGTTCCAGCACCGTCAGCTGGTCCTCGGTCGTGCCATTGGCTCTTGCACACTGGGGCAACGCATCCGGGTTCCAGCACCGCCAGCTGGTTCTCGGCAGTGTTCTTGTCACAGGTACTCCCTCGTGCCAAGCCTGGTTTCAGCACCGTCAGCTGTTTCCGGGTTGTGTCAACTTCACTGAGACGCCTATGCTTGCCCCGTCGTGGTGCGGTCGAGTTAGCCAACTCCAGGGTGCCTCCAGTTTAGGAGCTTCCTATGTGGGCTGCGTGAACTGGTAGTCAAGGCTGGTTATGTAGTGCCAGTAGGCCCAGCTCCCCCTGTAGGACTGTTGGGGTTCGGTAACTGCGGCTGCCTCGCGGCCTAGCTGTTCTCTCCTCTCCTGTGGGCCTTCGGGTCCACCACCTGGTTCCAGCACCGTCAGCTGGTTCTCGGCAGTGTCTTTTGCTCTTGTACCTTCTGCTCCCCATCCTGGTTCCAGTACCGTCAGCTGGTTCCGGGCAGAGCCTTTGGCTTAGGTGCCTCCTTCTGGGTATCCAAGTTCCACCAACGTCAGGTGGTCCTTGGTAGTGCTTTCAGGCACGGGTACCTCCTGCTTAGTAACCGGGTTCCAGTAACGTCAGCTGGTCCTCGGTAGTTCCATTGGCTCTTGGACCTTCGGCTACCCATCCGGGTTCCAGTACCGTCAGCTGGTTCTCGGCAGTGTCTTTTGCTCTTGTACCTTCTGCTCCCCATCCTGGTTCCAGTAACGTCAGCTGGTTCCGGGCAGAGCCTTTGGCTTAGGTGCCTCCTTCTGGGTATCCGAGTTCCGTCAACGTCAGGCGGTCCTTGGTAGTGCTTTTTAGCACGGGTATCTCCTGCTTAGTAACCGGGTTCCAGTAACGTCAGCTGGTCCTCGGTAGTTCCATAGGCTCTTGAACCTTCGGGTAGCCATCCGAGTTCCAGTTCCATCAGCTGGTTCTTGGCATTTTCTCAGCCTTCTTGTACCTTCTGCTACATTTCCAAGTTGAAGACCCTAACGTCGACGACCCGGAAGACCACCACGATGACGACGACACGGAAGACCACCCCGATGACGACGACGACGACGGCGGAGACGACGACGGCGGAGATGACGACACTGGAGACGACGACCCTGGAGACGACAACATGGAAGACCGAGAAGCAGAAGAACAAGAGGCTGCAGAACAAAGAGCAGAAGAACATTAAGCATAAGACTTAATATCAGAGCAAAAGATATTATCTAAATTATATGCAGAAGAAGACTAAGCAGTGTATGGGGGTGAGTCCGTTCCTCCTCGTGGTGCCCCTGGATAAAGCCTGATGCTGCAGGCCAAACTGAACGCGGACAAATGTAACTTTTGTGACTGGCAGAACGGAAGGTGTAATCTTCAAACTTTTATAGATAACAACTACGGGAATGCCTGTCACAAATGAGAATATGATGAAGAAGTAGAATAGGAAGAATAATAACAGTGGAATAAAAAGAATATGTAGAATAAGAAGAATAATAATAGTTGAATAAAATGAATATGAAGAATGTAATAAAAAAAAAAAAATAGGTAGAAGATGAAGAAGAAGATGAATAAGGTGAAGAAGTTGATGTCAAAGATGCTGATGATGATGAAGATGAAAGTGTGGGAAAAGAAAAAAAAAAAGAAAAAAAAGAAGGGGAAGGGCGTGGAATAGTGAAACATCAATATCTGACAAAATAAAAAAAAAATTTACATAGTCAATATCTTTGTCACTCCGAACGTCTTAAAAAAAAACAAAAAACATGCTATTCTATTTGATTGGGATAAACCTCTATGACTTTAATGTCTCCGCCACCTCCCCAAATACATCCGGCATTATTCTTAGTTGTTTTCCTTCATGTAGAATGAACCTACAAGGAAAGAAAGGGTTTATTTTAATTCCGATATTTTGGTCCCATTGACTTGCATTGGGATCGGGTATCGGTATCGGCGATATCCGATATTTTTTGAATATCGGCCGATCCAAACCGATACCGATACTTTCCGATATCGGAAGGTATCGCTCAACACTACCCATCACGCCTCTCATTTTCCCAATCACATCTTTCATTTTCCCCCTCACATCTCTCATTTTCTCCCTCACACCTCTCATTTTCTCCCTCACTCCTCTCATTCCCTCCTAACACTTGTCATTTCAACCTCACATCTGTCATTTTCTGATCACTCCACTATTTTTCCTCACTTCTCTCATTTTGCACAAACACCTTTTCATTTTCACCTCACACCTCTCATTTTCACCTCATCACCTCAGTATATACATGTTTGTCATCTCCCTTATATATAGTATACATCTGTATGTCATCTCCTGTATATAGTATATACCTGTATGTCATCTCCCCTGTATATAGTATATACCTGCTGTGTGTCATCTCCCCTATATATAGTATATACCTGAATGTCATCTCCTTCTATATATAGTATATACCTGTATGTCATCTCCTCCTCTATATAGTATATACCTGTGTGTCATCTCTCCTGTATATAGTATATATCTGTGTGTCATCTCCCCTGTATATAGTATATACCTGTGTGTCATCTCCTCCTGTATTAGACCTCGTTCACACGTTATTTGCTCAGTATTTTTACCTCAGTATTTGTAAGCTAAATTGGCAGCCTGATAAATCCCCAGCTAACAGGAAGCCCTCCCCCCTGGCAGTATATATTAGCTCACACATACACATAATAGACAGGTCATGTGACTGACAGCTGCCATATTTCCTATATGGTGCAATTGTTGTAGTTTGTCTGCTTATTAATCAGATTTTTATTTTTGAAGGATAATACCAGACTTGTGTGTGTTTTAGGGCGAGTTTCGTTTGTCAAGTTGTGTGTGTTGAGCTGCGTGTGGCGACATGCATGTAGCGACTTTTGTGAGAGGAGTTTTGTGTAGCAACATGCGTGTAGCAACTTTTTGTGTGTCGAGTTACATGTGACAGGTTAGTGTAGCAAGTTGTGTGCAGCAAGTTTTGCGCATGGCGAGTTTTGCGCGTTGCGAGTATTATGTGTGGTGCCTTTTGAGTATGTGCAAGTTTTGTGTGAGGCAACTTTTGCATGTGTTGCAACTTTTGTGCATGTGGCGAGTTTTTCATGAGGAGAATTTTGCACTTGTGGCGAGTTTTGCAAGAGCCTAGTTTTTGCGACTTTTGTGTTTTGACTTTTATGTGGCGAGGTTGGTGTATTTGTGGTGAAATGTGTGCTGAGGGTAATATGTGTTCAAGCACGTGGTAGTGTGTGGCGCATTTTGTGTGTGTTCATATCCCCGTGTGTGGTGAGTATCCCATGTCGAGGCCCCACCTTAGCAACTGTACGGTATATACTCTTTGGCGCCATCGCTCTCATTCTTTAAGTCCCCCTTGTTCACATCTGGCAGCTGTCAATTTGCCTCCTACACTTTTCCTTTCATTTTTTCCCATTATGTACATAGGGGCAAAATTGTTTGGTGAATTGGAAAGCGCGGGGTTAAAATTTCACCTCACAACATAGCCTATGACGCTCTCAGGGTCCAGACGTGTGACTGTGCAAAATTTTGTTGCTGTAGCTGCGACGCTTCCAACACTTTTCCTTTCACTTTTTCCCCATTATGTAGATAGGGGCAAAATTATTTGGTGAATTGGAAAGCGCGGGGTTAATATTTCACCTCACAACATAGCCTATGACGCTCTCGGGGTCCAGACGTGTGACTGTGCAAAATTTTGTTTCTGTAGCTGCGACGCTTCCAACACTTTTCCTTTCACTTTTTTCCCCATTATGTAGATAGGGGCAAAATTGTTTGGTGAATTGGAACGCGCGGGGTTAAAATTTCGCCTCACAATATAGCCTATGACGCTCTCGGGGTCCAGACGTGTGACTCTGCAAAATTTTGTGGCTGTAGCTGCGACGGTGCAGATGCCAATCCCGGACATACACACATACATACATACATACACACATACACACACACACCCATTCAGCTTTATATAGTAGATATATATACAGTATATATGTATATATATATATATATATATATATATATACAGTATATATATATATATATATATACAGCATATATATATATATATATATATATATATATATATATATATATATATATATATATATATACAGTATATATATTTGGTATCATAATCTTCATTTAATTTGTCTTAAGTGAAAAAAACATAAAAAGAATTGTCCTAAAGCCAAATTGGATATAATTCCACACCAAACATAAAAAAGGGGGTGGACAAAAGTATTGGCACTGTTCGAAAAATCATGTGATGCTTCTGTAATTAGTGTAGTTAACAGCACCAGTAACTTACCTGTGGCACCTAACAGGTGTTGGCAATAACTAAATCACACTTGCAGCCAGTTGACATGGATTAAAGTTGACGCAACCTCTGTCCTGTGTCCTTGTGTGCACCACATTGAGCATGGAGAAAAGAAAGAAGACCAAAGAACTGTCTGAGGACTTGAGAAACCAAATTGTGAGGAAGCATGAGCAATCTCAAGGCTACAAGTCCATCTCCAAAGACCTGAATGTTCCTGTGTCTACCGTGCGCAGTGTCATCAAGAAGTTTAAAGCCCATGGCACTGTGGCTAACCTCCCTAGATGTGGACAGAAAAGAAAAATTGACAAGAGATTTCAACGCAAGATTGTGCGGATGTTGGATAAAGAACCTCGACTAACATCCAAACAAGTTCAAGCTGCCCTGCAGTCCGAGGGTACAACAGTGTCAACCCGTACTATCCGTCAGCATCTGAATGAAAAGGGACAGTATGGTAGGAGACCCAGGAAGACCCCACTTCTTACCCCGAGACATAAAAAAGCCAGGCTGGAGTTTGCCAAAACTTACCTGAAAGAGCCTAAAACGTTTTGGAAGAAAGTTCTCTGGTCAGATGAGACAAAAATAGAGGTTTTGGGCAAAGGCATCAACATAGAGTTTACAGGAGAAAAAAAAAGAGGCATTCAGAGAAAAGAACACAGTCCCTAAAGTCAAACATGGCAGAGGTTCCCTGATGTTTTGGGGTTGCTTTGCTGCCTCTGGCACTGGACTGCTTGACCGTGTGCATGGCATTATGAAGTCTGAAGACTACCAACAAATTTTTCAGCATAATGTAGGGACCAGTGTGAGAAAGCTGGGTCTCCCTCGGAGGTCATGGGTCTTCCAGCAGGACAATGACCCAAAACACACTTCAAAAAGCACTAGAAAATGGTTTGAGAGAAAGCGCTGGAGACTTCTACGGTGGCCAGCAATGAGTCCAGACCTGAATCCCATAGATCACCTGTGGAGAGATGTAAAAGTGGCAGTTTGGAGAAGGCGCCCTTCAAATATCAGGGACCTGGAGCAGTTTGCCAAAGAAGAATGGTCTAAAATTCCAGTAGAGCTTTGTAAGAAACTCATTGATGTTTACAGGAAGCGGTTGGTCTCAGTTATTTTGGCTAAAGGTTGAGCAACCAAGTATTAGGCTGAGGGTGCCAATACTTTTGTCTGGCCCATTTTTGGAGTTTTGTGTGAAATGATCAATCTTTTGCTTTTTGCTGAATTGTCTTTTGTTTTTGTTTTTCATTTAAGAAAAATTAAATGAAGATAATAATACCAAAGAATTTATGTTTGCAATAATTTTTAGGAAGAAAATGAGTATTATCTGACAGAATTGCAGGGGTGTCAATACTTTTGGCCATGACTATATATATATATATATATATATATATATATATATATATATTGTAGCGATTTCACTCACTCAGCTGCGACGGCTGACACTCAGGAGACGTGTTCCTTTAAAGTTCACTGGGTTTATTGCTTCATAAACCATGTGGCAAAACAACAGAAAGCAAAATAGCCTTTGGTTCAGGCAAAGGAAAACAAGTGTCCAGTTCATCCGGCTCAGTCCTGAAGCCGAACACACTCAGGAGGGTTTCACCTCCACACATATCTGCTGTGTAAAGGATTAGCCAGTCTTATATAGGACTAACCACACCCAGTAATCTATCACATGATTAGCCATGTGGTCTGACATCACCACAGGTCCTGAAACACAAACATATGGTTATATAAAACAACGCAATATTCCGGGCTACATTACAGCAACAAGGCACTTATGTGGCACATACCTCCCATCGACTACACACCCTTTAGCCATGCTACATACCTCCCCCCTCTGCCTAAAGCCATGGGGCTTGGCACTTTCTCCCACTAAACAAGGGATTCTTGATAGGGCATCCGCATTACCGTGCAGCTTTCCGGCCCGATGTTCCACATGGAAACTGAAGTCCTGCAGGGATAAGAACCAACGGGTGACCCTAGCATTTCTACCCTTCGTTTCCCTCATCCACCTAAGTGGGGCATGGTCGGATATCAGTCTAAATTTACGTCCCAGCAGATAGTACCGTAATGTGTCCACTGCCCATTTTATGGCCAAGCACTCCTTCTCAACGACTGAGTAGTTCTTTTCAGATGAGGACAGCTTCCTACTCAGATAGAGAACAGGATGCTCCTCCCCATGTAGTTCTTGGGAAAGGACTGCTCCCACCCCAACATCTGAGGCATCTGTCTGAAGAATAAACTCTTTCTTGAAGTTTGGGGCCATCAGAACGGGTTGCTTACACAAAGCGTTTTTCATTTCTTGGAAGGCTGACTCTGTTTCTTCGGACCACTTAACCATTACTGGTTTTGTACCTTTTAGCAGGTCAGTCAGAGGCGCAGCCATCGTGGCGAAGTTTGGGATGAACCTCCTGTAATATCCCACGATTCCCAGGAAGGCTTTAACTTGCTTCTTGGAAACTGGTTTTGGCCACGTTTGAATTGCCTCCACTTTATTGATTTGGGGTTTTATTTCTCCGTGACCCACTATGTATCCAAGGTACTTAGCTTCTTCTTTACCCAAGGCACACTTCTTTGGGTTTATAGTAAATCCGGCCTCTCTTATAGCATCCAACACCGCTTGGACTTTCTCCAGATGACTCTCCCAGTCCGGGCTAAAGATGACGATATCATCTAGGCACGCAGCAGCGTAGGCCTTATGGGGTGCAAGAACTCTATCCATAGCCCTCTGGAAGGTCGCCGGAGCTCCCTGTAGGCCAAACGGCATCCGGGCATACTGGAAGCATCCATCAGGTGTCGAAAAGGCTGTCTTCTCCTTGGCTTCCTGCGCCATGGGGATCTGCCAATACCCCTTTGTCAGATCCAAGGTGGATATATATCTGGCGTGCCCAAGCCTTTCGATGAGCTCATCAATACGGGGCATGGGATAAGCGTCGAACTTGGAGACCTCATTCAACTTCCGATAGTCGTTGCAAAACCTCCACTCTCCATCAGGTTTTGGGACCAGGACAATTGGGCTTGACCAACCGCTCTTGGATTCCTCAATGACTCCAAGCCTCAACATACGCTCCACTTCCTTGGAGATAACTTCTCGACGAGCCTCAGGAATACGATAAGGTTTCACATTCACCCGCACATGGGGCTCTGTTAGGACCTCGTGCTCTATGACCTTCGTGTATCCTGGCAATTCTGAAAACAGGTCCCTGTTTTTCTGGAGTAACTCCCGGCACTGCTGTTTCTGGGTTTTCGATAGCGTCTCTGCTATAGTAACCGCTCCAACCTCACCTTCTGGGTTGCTTAACAATGACGGAGTAACTGTCGGCTCTCTATCTTGCCATGGCTTGATGAGGTTGACATGGTAAACTTGGAATGGTTTCCGTCTTCCTGGTTGGTGAATTTTATAATTTACCTCACCAAGTTTCTCGACAACCTCATATGGCCCTTGCCATTTGGCCAAGAACTTGCTTTCCACCGTTGGAACTAACACCAGAACTCGGTCTCCCGAATTGAACTGCCTCACTCTTGCAGACCGGTTGTAGACCCTGGCTTGAGCTTCTTGTGCTTGGAGAAGGTGTTCTTTCACGATAGGCATCACCTTTGCAATCCTCTGCTGCATCAGGGCCACATGCTCAATGACACTTCTGTGGGGCGTGACTTCGGCTTCCCAGGTTTCCTTGGCTATATCCAGGAGTCCTCGTGGATGTCGGCCATATAGAAGCTCAAACGGTGAGAACCCTGTGGAGGCCTGTGGAACTTCACGAATGGAAAACATCAGATAGGGTAAGAGACAATCCCAGTCTCTACCGTCTTTCTCTATAGCTTTTCTCAGCATGCTCTTTAGAGTCTTGTTAAACCTCTCAACAAGACCATCTGACTGGGGATGGTACACCGAGGTCCTCAACTGGGAGATCTTCAGGGCTTTGCATAACTCCCTCATCACCTTGCTCATGAAAGGTGTACCCTGGTCAGTCAGGATCTCCTTTGGCAGACCTGTCCGGGAAAAGACATGGACCAACTTGCGGGCTATGCTCTTTGAGGAAGAATTCCTCAAGGGAATTGCCTCAGGATAGCGTGTGGCATAGTCCAGGATGACTAATATATACTGATGGCCCCGAGCTGATTTAACTAAGGGACCGACCAAGTCCATGGCAATTCTCTCGAACGGTACCTCAATAATGGGCAGTGGCACAAGGGGGTTCCGGAAATGAGGAGTAGGAGCAGTTAGCTGACATGTAGGGCAGGACCTGCAATAGTTCACTATTTCCCGGTGACACCCAGGCCAATAGAACCTCTGCACAACCCGTTCCTGCATTTTTTCCACCCCTAGGTGTCCACCCAAGATGTGTGAATGGGCCATGTCCAACACTTTCCGTCTATACGGACCCGGCACTATCAACTGCTCTACCAACTCCTCCCTTATTTTCGTGACCCGGTACAACAATTCCCCCCTCAACAGAAAATGGGGAAATCTTTTGTCTGCCCCCGGCTCCTGTACCACCCCGTCAATAACTGTGACATTATTAAAGGCTTCCCTCAGAGTGGGGTCCCTATGTTGGGCAGTCCCAAAATTTTCACCGGTAACCTCTAACTCCAGAATGTCAGATGTAGGGGATACTTCCTCCTCATCCCCAACCAGAACACAAAAAGGAAAGCTGTCTGCCTCTGGGTGTGGCGATACCGTTCCAGGGTTCACTGGTTCCCTGCCAGGGAGCTCAGAACCCTTTCCCCACAAATCCCAAAACAAACAGAAATCCCGGCCAATAATTATAGGGTGCAACAAGTCCTGAACTACGCCGACTATGTGGGATTCAGTGCCACATGCCGTTTCAATGTCCACCCTGGCCATAGGGTAGTCCTTTGCATCACCATGTATGCACCGCACTCCGACCTTCTTTCCTGGGAGCAGATGAAGAGGAAAAGTGGCCCTCACCAGGGTCACTAGGCTCCCCGAGTCTAACAGTGCCGTTACTGCTCGACCGTTCACCTTTACGGGACACGCTTGAGGTCCCTCGTTGGATGGAGAGTTCACACTGCAGACTGGATACGCATAGTATGAACAACGGCGTCCCATGCTGCAGTCCATCTGCTCAGTGGCTTGGGAACAACGGGCAGCTATATGTCCTGGCTTGTGGCATCTCCAACAAATAACATCACCCGTGGGGACCTTGGGCACCACCTCCCCCGCCCTTTGTGACCTTGGACGCACCACCCCTTTTTGGGACTCAGCTGCCCTCTGGGACCCCCAGTATGGCATGGGCTGCCTCCCGAAGGAGCCTTCCAACCCTTGGTATCTCTCAACCAGTCCGATCAGCTCGTCGGCATTCTGGGGATCACCCTGGGCAACCCAAGACTATATAGGCCTCGGGAGGGAATGGACAAACCGATCCATCATCACCCGTTCTACCATCTGTGCAGGCGCAGAGGTCTCTGGCTGCAGCCATTTCTGGACCAGGTGCAACAGATCAAACATTTGGGAACGAGGTGGTTTGTCCCGGTGATAGCCCCAGGAGTGAACTCGCTGTGCCCTGACAGTCAGTGTCACCCCCAGACGTGCGAGAATCTCGGCTTTCAATTTGTGATACTCTTTGGCATCCTGCAAGGTCAAATCATAGTACGCCTTCTGGGGTTCTCCCGTCAGGTATGGCGCAAGTACCTCTGCCCACTGCTCTGGCGGAAGTTTTTTCCTCTCAGCGACCCTCTCAAACACCGTCAGGAAGGCCTCAACATCATCCCCGGGAGTCATTTTCTGCAATGCACGTCTTACCGTCTTCCGGACGTGGGTGTCATCAGCCAAACCTGGGGTTGGGGCGCTCGCCTTGCCCTGGATGGCGGTTGCCAGAAGCTGCATCTGCTGCTGATGCTCCTGCTGGCTCTGTTGTATCTGCTGCTGGCTCTGTTGTATCTGCTGCATCAACAGCCTGTTGGTCTCTTGCTGCCTTTGCTCCTGCTGGACCAAGTGTTTCAGCAGGTCCTCCATTTTCTCCGGCAATGCTTGCTGGCTTGCAACAGCCTTGACCCAGGACATTCAAAAATAAACTCACGTCTCCGCTGGGAACGCTGCTCGCAGGTCTCCACCAATTGTAGCGATTTCACTCACTCAGCTGCGACGGCTGACACTCAGGAGACGTGTTCCTTTAAAGTTCACTGGGTTTATTGCTTCATAAACCATGTGGCAAAACAACAGAAAGCAAAATAGCCTTTGGTTCAGGCAAAGGAAAACAAGTGTCCAGTTCATCCGGCTCAGTCCTGAAGCCGAACACACTCAGGAGGGTTTCACCTCCACACATATCTGCTGTGTAAAGGATTAGCCAGTCTTATATAGGACTAACCACACCCAGTAATCTATCACATGATTAGCCATGTGGTCTGACATCACCACAGGTCCTGAAACACAAACATATGGTTATATAAAACAACGCAATATTCCGGGCTACATTACAGCAACAAGGCACTTATGTGGCACATACCTCCCATCGACTACACACCCTTTAGCCATGCTACAATATATATATATACACATGACATATATATATATATATATATATATATATATATATATATGTGTCAGTGAGACACACATATATATATATATAATTTAAAGCTGGGAGCATCAGTCCGTCACACCACTTTATAGACTGGGCAAGTGCAAACGCCTGCGCAGTCTGGACCCCACAGGGTTATGCAGCCCAGAGGAGATCGCGGTATGCGTTAGCATTGAACGCATACCGTGATCTCCGATGGAGAAGCAGGGACATGCCAGGAGGGTGAGTATGCTATAATCACCTGTCCCCGCTCCACCGCTGTGCGTTGCTGTCTTCTGCGTTCTCTGCCTATGATGTTCAGGTCAGAGGGCGCGATGACACAAATAGTGCACACCGGCGCTGCCCTCTGACTGAACAGTCACAGCCAGAGCACCTGGAAGAAGGATCAGCGCGCTGCGGTGGAATGGGGGACAGGTGAATATAGCAAGTGGCGGGGGCCTGAGCCAGCGGCGATACCGGCACCTGACCCCCATACCATGCTGGTGTCCCCGCCTGTTCAGGCCCCCGGCCAGCCGGGCATATGGATGGGAGCAGCACATTACCGAATGGGGTGCAGGATGGGAGCACATGACAGAACGGTGGCGCAGGATGGGAGGAGCACATGACAGAACTGGGTTGCAGGATGGTAGCAGCACATGACAGAATGGGGTGCAGGATGGGAGCACATGACAGAATGGGGGCGCAGGATGGGAAGAGCACATGACAGAACTGGGTCGCAGGATGGTAGCAGCACATGACAGAATGGGGTGCAAGATTGGAGCAGCACATGACAGCATGGGGGTGCAGGATGGGAGCAGCACATGACAGAACGGGGGGCAGGATGGGAGTAGCACATAACAGAATGGGGCGCAAGATGGGAGCAGCACAAGACAGAATGGGGGCGCAGGATGGAAGCAGCACATGACAGCATTGGGGTGCAGGATGGAAGCACCACATGACAGAATGGGGGTACAGGATGGGAGAAGCACATGACAGCATGGGTGTGCAGTATGGGAGCACCACATGACAGGATGAGGACGCAGGATAGGAGCACCACATGACAGGATGGGGCGCAGGATGGGAGCATGACAGGATGAGTGCTCAGGAAGAGAGTAGCACGTGACAGGATGAGGGCATAGGATGGGAGCACATGACAGGATGAGGGCTCAGGAAGAGACAGACACATGACAGGATGGAGGCGCAGGATGAGAGCAGCACATAACAGGATGGGGGCGCAGGATGAGTGCAGCTCATGACAGAATTATGGTGCAGGATGGCAGCAGCACATGACAGCATGTGGGTGCAGGATGAGGAGCACCACATCACAGGATGGGGGTGCAGGATGGGAGCAGCACATGACAGGATGGGGGCTCAGGAAGAGAGCAGCACATGACAAGATGGAGGCACACAAAACAAGATGGGGGCTGCACATGACAAGATTAGGGCACAGGATGGAAGCACCACATACCAGGATGGAGACCATATACCAATACAAATGCTCGCCACCCGGGCATAGAACGGGTTCAATAGCTAATATATATATATATACTGTATATATATATATATATATATATATATATTTCATACAGAGCTAGATAGCAGAATAACTGGTAATTCATTTGTCGGCTTTTGATAAATCATTACAGACCCCGACAGGATATGAGACATGGTTTACAGTACATACAGTAAACCATTGCATACCTGCTAGATTTTTATATATCCCTCACTAATAATGTCAGTAGTGTGTGTGTGTGTGTGTGTGTGTGTGTGTGTGTGTGTGTGTGTGTGTGTGTGTGTGTGTGTAAAATTTTGGAGCTGTAGGTGTTAAATTAAAGGATTAATTCACAGAAAAAACCGGTGTGGGGTCCCACGTAATTTACTCTGCCAGAGTGGGAAACCCAGTGACTGAGGGCAGATATTAACCACCTAGAGACTGAGCATGGATATTTTCCCCCCTGGCTAAAAACATCTGCCCCCAGCCACCCGAGAAAAGGCCTCAATACAAATGCACAAGCAGGGTGCAGCGGACCCAAACAAAATAGCAAGTGCACAGGTGCAATACCTAATGAAACAGCCAGCCTTCAATAAGGGTTTGGCCGTGTGGTACACCAATGCACTAAGATAAAATACTCTGTATGTGGCGTGTTCACACAAGGAATACAAAGCGTCTGGCTACAGCCTATTAATGACGCCATATGGCGGGCTGCCCAGTGCTAAAATGCATCCCGTGCGAACAGAGGCCACAGTGTACAGAACAATTTGGGCCCAGCTGCACCCTGCAAAAAATATACGTGCAAAAAAAACATATAAATATATGTAAGGTATTAGTTGATATTAGGGCCATAATATGGAAGCTGGCAACCCACGCCAAGGGTCCTTACGTATTGCCAGTCCTACTCTAACATGAAAAACACCAAAAAAGGACACATTCAAGAAAAAACACCAAAAAACAGGCAAAGATGCTTACCTGTCTAAATAGGCCTCAATACAAATGCACAAGCAGGGTGCAGCTGGGCCCAAATTGTTCTGTACACTGTGGCCTCTGTTCGCACGGGATGCATTTTAGCACTGGGCAGCCCGCCATATGGCGTCATTAATAGGCTGTAGCCAGACGCTTTGTATTCCTTGTGTGAACACACCACATACAGAGTATTTTATCTTAGTGCATTGGTGTACCACACGGCCAAACCCTTATTGAAGGCTGGCTGTTTCATTAGGTATTGCACCTGTGCACTTGCTATTTTGTTTGGGTCCGCTGCACCCTGCTTGTGCATTTGTATTGAGGCCTATTTAGACAGGTAAGCATCTTTGCCTGTTTTTTGGTGTTTTTTCTTGAATGTGTCCTTTTTTGGTGTTTTTCACCCCAGAAAAGGCGCATCTGTAAGATGCGCCTATTCCGGCACTTAGCCACTCTCTTCCCACTGCCCTGTAGCGGTGGCATATGGGGTAATAAGGGGTTAACGTCACTTTGCTATTGTAAGGTTACCTAAAGCCTGGCAAATGATGGAAAGATGTCAATAAGACACCTATCCATTATTAATCCAATAGTATGAGAGAGTTAAAAAAACACACACATTAAGAATAAAGAATTTTAATGAAATAAGCAGGTTTTCCATCTTTATTGCACACTCAATCCAAGTGAAGCCCTCGTTCTTCTGTAAAAAAAATTCCAAAATAAAAAGGCAACAATATCCCATACCTGTCCGCTGTACAGTCAAGCCCATGCTGCAATCCATCTCAAGGGGTTAATTAGCTTACAACCGGGAGCAGTGATAATGCTTCTGCCCAGACTGTTAACCACGGAGGAATGAATGAAAAGTTGCCTGCGCAGCCTCCCTGCCTGACCGTACATGAACTCATTAGCATGGGAAAGTTTCTGAACATTTTCCCACGCTGTCAAGTTCACCGCGTCAGGTGGGGAGTCTGAGCAGCCTCAGTGACTATCCCTGACATCACTTAGGCTGCTCAGACTCCTCGCCTGTGCTGAGATAATCTTATTAGATTTTCTCAGCACTGGAACATTTTCTTTTAAAACATTCGATCGTTGGACTTATTATTCCAATATGCTTTGACTAAAAAATCCTTTAATTCGAAGGAAAATCACTTAAATGACCAAGCCTCATTTTTCGAACCTTACGTGTCAATGTATTTTTTTTTTTTTTTGCACTTTTGCATTTGTGTAAGTCGGGGTGTGGCCTCCCTTCCTTGAGCTGGTAATTATATTTAAAGGTTTCCCCAGGCTGATGTCCCGGTCCTTTGTCAGCCCTTATTCACAGACTAAGGTCAACTCTGATACATGGTAAGGTTTTTAATATTAGATAGTGTGGGACCGACCCGATCAGAACACCTTGACGATGGTGGGATGGCTTTTATGCTATTTCTGATCAAAAGCAGTATCACTAAGAACCCTGCGTTATTTAATTGCACTTTTGCTTTTTTCCTTATTTAGTTACAGCAGGTTTTATGTTCATTTTGCTTCTTGTAGGTTTTACACGATTTATGGCCAATGTGAATATGTGTTTATGTGCTGCATGTATACCAACTGTAACCAAGCGCAATTTCTGTGTTTCTTTATGAGTCATTTTATGTAATAATATTTCTGGAATGCTTCAGCATATCCCACTGATTTTGAATTAGATTTTTTTTCATGACACTTTGTACTTTATGTTTCCTTTAAATGTATGTTGAAGTTTTCCAGCGTTCTTTTTGTGAACATGTATATAAATTGATGAAAGGTTTGAAAAATGTACATTTTACAAACTCTGCTTATATCTTTAAAACAGATCGCCACATCACACACTTATCATATTTTTCGGACTATAAGATGCACCGGACCATAAGACGCACCCCAAATTTGGGGTGAAAATTGCAGAAAAAAATATTTTTTATAAGCTGGGGGTCCGTCTTATTGTCCAAATTTACAGTATCTTACCTGAGGGCTGGCATGGTGTCAGCAGAGGTGGGGTGATGCGGTACGGCGTGCACCTGAGCAGGGTCCCTTCCTGCTTAGGTGGGCGACGCCATGGCCTGGTGTCCGTGGGGGGTTGCAGCAGTGGTGTGGCGATGGCAGAGGTGCGGGGATAATGAGCGGTATGACGTGAGCAGGGTCCCTTCCACAGGTGAGGTGACACAGCAGCCCAGTATCCATTCCAATGTGAGCAGCAGAGCGGGTTAATTACCGGTTTATCGGTGGCGGCGGCCATCTTCCTGAGGCCGCGCATGTGCAAATGGAGTGCTCTGCTTCCCGGGGCTTCAGGAAAATGGCCACTGGAGGCCTGCGCGTGTGCAGATGGAGATCGCGGTGGCCATTTTCCTGAAGCCGAGATGTAAATCTGCGAACTTGGTTTCAGGAAAATGGCCACCACGATCTCCATCTGCGCACGCGTTGCCTCCCGTGGCCATTTTCCTGAAGCCCCGGGAAGCAGAGCACTCCATCTGCGCACGTGCGGCCTGAGGAAGATGGCCGCCACCACCGATAACGCCATGATTCACCCGGCTCTGTTGCTTACCGGGCTGCTGTGTCACCTCACCTGTGGAAGGGACCCCGCTCTCACCATACCACCTCCTCATCCTCGCACCTCTGCCGCCGCCGCACCTCTGCCACCACCACACCACTGCCGGTAAGCCTGTATTCCAACTATAAGACGCACCCCCATTTCCCCCCCTTTTTTTTGGGGGGGGGAGTGCGTCTTACAGTCGGGAAAATACGGTAATTAAAGGTAACCTGTCATCAGGATTGTGCACAGTAACCTACAGACAGTGTCAGGTTGGCGCTATTATACTGATTACAATGATACCTTAGTTGATGAACTCTGTCTTGTGGTTGTTGTTTTTTCCTTATTTTCAGTTCTCATTTAATGATATGCTCGTGCTCCGGGGCGACCTGGGAGGGGGTCTTCATGAGGTGCTCTGATTTATTCATGTGTCTGACTTCTGACAGGTCACTGATCCCTCACTGACCTGCCCCCTTTTTTACATAATAAATATTATATATATGGTGGTCCAAAAGTAGGTGGACCGTATGTGTAATGGGGTTAGGAAGGGGGAGATTTATCAAACATGGTGTAAAGTGAAACTGACTCAGATGCCCTTAGCAACCAATCAGATTCCACTTTTCATTCCCCACAGACTCTTTGGGAAATGAAAGGTTGAATTTGATTGGTTGCTAAGGGCAATTGAGTCAGTTTCACAGATCCAGTTTTCACAGATACATCTCCCCCAAATCTGTTTTCTTTTCAGATAATTAGATAACCCATAATGGCAAATAATTTAAATACAGTTCAATGAAAATTCTAATGAATCAAGTTGTTCCCCAGTTACAGCAACAGCCTAATTCAAATGACCTTTATTTCCAACAAGATGGGGCCCCTCCATATTATTCAAGAGTAGTCCACGATCATCTTAATGAAACATTTCCCAATAAATGGATTGGCCGAAGAGGCCCACTTGATTGGCCGCCACGTTCACCAGACTTGACCCCAATGGATTTTTTCTTTTGGGGAGTACTCAAGGACAAAGTTTATAGTCGAAAGCCAAAAAGTGTCAGTGATTTGAAAAATTACATAAGAGACGCATTTCAAGAAATGAATACCCAAAGAGACTTGTGCAAAAATGTTTGTCGAAGCGTAAGAGGCGGACTTCAAAGCTGTGCACATTGTGATGGAAAACAGTTTGAGCCCCTGCGCTGATAAAATTTAAGGGCTTTTGTATTATTGTTCAGAATAAAATGTAATTGTCAATGTTATGCTTGGGTTAGTAAATATCATTTTATATATAATCAAAATAAATGTTATTATTTTCTGTCCACCCTTTATATATCTTGAGAAAAAAATTCCCCTTCTGCAGGCAGGCGCCTACGCTGAAATTAAAGCGAATATGCCAGCAGTAATCTGACAGCAGCATGATGTAGCGGCATAGACCCTGATTACAGCAATGTATCACTTAGTTTCCTTGGTGCAGCAGTTGTGGCAAATCACAGTTTCCTCTGCTGCAGATCTAGAAGGTCAGAATGCCGAGCTGTGTATGACCCCGCCCACAAAACCGATTGGCTGCTTTCTCTGTACAATGTATATTCACTGAAAGATGCTAGTCAGTAGTGGCGGTGTGGTTGGACTAGGATGCATGAGGTAGTTGGTCCTGTAGTGATAATCTCCTGCTGATAAAACACCGATTGCATTGAAACAGCAAAAGACAGCATTGTAAGTGATACATCCCAGGAATCAAGGTGCTTGTCCCTACATGCTGCTGCTGTCGGATTGCATAGCAAAAATCTATTGACAAATTCCCTTTAGGGCAAAGTGGAATACAAAAAAATAAACAAATAAATTTTCTTCCACTAAAATATTGCTTTAGGCTCCTTTCACACTAGCGTCGGAATCTCCCCGTCGCAATGCGTCAGGGAGAGATTCCGACGCTAGGGTTTGCTGCATTGTACAATGGGTGCAGCGGATGCATTTTTCCGGCGCATCCGCTGCCCCATTGTAAGGTGCGGGGAGGTGGGGGCGGAGTTCCGGTCGCGCATGCGCGGTCGGAAAAAGCGGTCCGTCAGGAGAAAAAAACGTTACATGTAGCGTTTTTTTCTGCCAACGGTCCGCAAAAGCACGACGCATCCGTCGCTCGAAGGATGCGACGTGTGGCAATCCGTCGCAAATGCGTCGTCAATGCAAGTCTATGGGGAAAAAACGCATCCTGCAAGCACTTTTGCAGGATGCGTTTTTTCTGCAAAACGACGCATTGTGACGGATTAAAAAAAAAACGCTAGTGTGAAGGTAGCCTTAGTCCTAATTCTTCACAAGGGATTATACTAGAAATGGACCTTAAAATGGTATGGGCACGTGGTAGGGCTTGAAAGGGAGGAAGCGCTCTTTTTGTTTATGGGGCTCAAATTTGATTGGAAAAATATTGTGAACACTATTTCACATTCGTAGAAACTCTGAGTTACTAAAACAGCAGACCTACCAAAATAGCAGAAGCTCCAAACAAGTGACCCTTTTTGGAAACTAGAGCAATCGAGGAATTTATGTCGAGCAATTTGAGCCCTCTCTTATCGATGTGGTCTCCCATAGCCCATGTCCGTTAGTTGGCCCCAGTCCCTCTCAGCCCTTATCCACGTGCATGTGACTTGACAAACAAATTCTCCCGAATTCAGTGATAGCCCATTTGTGGTCAAAAATTAATGTTTGAGCATATGTCAAAGCTCAGAAAGAAAATAGCGCTTTTGATTTTTGGAGCGCAAATTTGGCTGGAGTAGATTGTGGATGTTATGTTGCATTTTCAGAGTTCCTGCCGCACAAAAACAGCAGAAACCCCCCTCAAGTATTCCAGTTTCGTATGAAATTTCATAAGCGGTGTGTTAAAATTTTTTAGCTCACAGGTATTTCACAGAAAAGAACATTTAGATGTGAAAATGAATATTTTTTTTTCAGTAAAATGTTGTTTTAGCACCAAATTTGTATTTTTCACAGGGGGTAATAGGAAAAATGGAACCCATGAATTGTTGTACAATTTCTTCTGAATGCGCTAATGCCCCATATATAGTAAAAACTAATGCTTGGACAAGTGGCAAAGTTCGGAAAGCAAACAGCACTGTATTATTTTTGGTGTGAAAATTTTTGGACAATATGCAACATTTGCAGAGCACCTGAAGCGCCAAAACAGCAGAAATGCCCCCAAATTACCCCAATGCTAAACCCCGTAAGGAATTCTTCAGGGAGTGTGGTGTGCATTTTTAATGCCCAAACTACATCACAGAATTTTATCAGATTAGGCAGTAAAAATTAAATATGTAAAGCTTTTCCTCTAAAACGGTACTATAGCCTCAAAGTTTTTACTTAACACAAGAGGCCATAGGAGAAAATGGGCGGTACAACATGTTATGCAATTTTTACTGAACATGGTCATACCCTAGAGTCAGAAAGAGAGGTAGGCAAGGTCGGCACCTGCCTAGGGCACAACCTCCTGCCTCACCGAGGGGAGTGCACTTTGTAAAAAACACCCTGATATTGCTGTATGCCTGCGGCCACCCGACACCCTCCTCTGAATGCAAGCACTCAGGCATTCAGCACACTGACGACCAATGTGCAGGCACAGAGGGGAGCAGTGTCAAGCCACTGACACCATTCACCATGCTCTCTCTGCCTGCGCCCCAGTCGTTGATGCCTCCATGCACAGAATTGTATTACCATCCGTAAGATTCAAATACAATTAATATTATTGCCACCCAGGACAGGAGTAGAGGCGCTGGAATCAGCCGCTTGCGCCATCGGGAAATCCAGCAGAACAGAAGCTACTTCCGGCCTCCACACTAAAGGAGACGACTCATACAGAAGATGTCGCGATAGTGATGTCATTCAGCCACTGCTGTGTCAAACAGAAGAGAGGAGACAACGGCCGTAAAATCCAGTGAGCCTGGATTACGTGAGTATAAGCATTTTTTCTTACTTTGCTTTGCTAATAAATGCGGGATATCACAATAGCGGCTTGCTGTGGGGGGCATTATATGGGGTTGGCTCTGGGAACATTATAATGGGATGGCTGTGGGGACATTATGAAGGGCTGACTGTGAGGACTTTATGAGGGGCTGGCTTTGGGGACATTGCGAGGCTTGCTGTGGGAACATTGTTTGGTTTGTTATGGGGACATTGAGAGAATGGCTGAGGAGACATTTATGAGGTGCTATAGTGGGAACATTATGAGGTACTGGCTGTGGTGATATTATCAGGGGCTGGCTGTGGGGACATTATGAGGGGCTGGCTGTGGGGACATTAAAAGGCTGGCTGTGGAGATATTAAAAGGCTGGCTGTGGGGACATTAAGGGGCTGGCTGTGGGAACAATAAGGAGCTGACTGTGGGTATAATATTAGTGGTTGACTGAGGGACTGGCTATGGGGAACATTATGAGGGGCTGGCTATGGGGAACATTATGAGGGGCTGGCTGTGAGGACATTATGAGGGGCTTGCTATGGAAGGCATTATGAGGGGATGGCTATGGGGGAATTATGAGGGGCTAGCTATGGAGCCATTATGAGGGGCTGGCTATGGTGGCATTATGAGGGTCTGACTATTAGGCGCCGGGATTCTCCCTCTGCACAGTGTAGCCTTGCCTGCATCTGTTGTCTACCATTCTGCTTTGAACGTTGAGGGTGTTGCTGAGCATAGACATCAGTCCCAGTGTCCTGCTCAGGCTCGTGCTATTCATCTGGTTACTGCTGGCTCTTCTGCCAAACCTATGATAACCAGTGGTAGTCAGCGACGAGCAAACACTCTGGAGACTAAGTCCAAAAATCATCCTACTGAGCATGCTCGTGATGTGGCGACGTCTCATTGGTGGTCAGTCGTCAGCTGCTCTGGTGATGTGATGACTCCAGTTTGGTCCATGGGCAAGTTCCTGTCCGACTGAACTTGAGCTGCACATATAAAAGGTATTCACTAGTGTCAACCTAATCTCATGTGTAAGTGTACTTTGCATCTGTGTGGTCTATGTCAGCATGTGCTCAGGGTCAGCTGATAGCCGTTAGAATTCTGGCACCTATGGAGAGGAGTTTGTTTGTATGGATTTAGGGCTGGCATATAGCCACTAGAATTCCGGCACCTCTGGAGAGGAGTTGTTTGAGTGCTGTTACTGACTGTATGACCACTGTTGCTATCTGCTCCATTGGTGAGCTTCGATCCTCTGTGAAGTTAACAGGGATCGTGTCTAGCATCATATCTTTCGTTGCTGTGTGCTAGTGACACGGCTCTATTGCTGAGAATCTGCTTTGTTGCTGTGTGCGATTGACACGCCTCTATTGCGGAGCATCAGCTTCATTACTGTGTGAGAGTGACACTACTCCATGTGCTGCTCACTGAGTGACCTTTAACTCAGTGCGAGCAAGCAATCTCTCACTGCATTCTCCGCTATTGTTCACATTAGCTGTAGTTTTACATCTCTGCATGGTGGACCCCGGGTTGCGATTGCATTTCCTCATTAAATCTATTTAGTGCAATCCGCCTACCCTAACAGTATACCAGAGCCAGGGTCTGGCTAGCAATGATGGAAGAGCAGCAACTACAGTGGTATATCCAGCAGCTGGAGGGCAGGTTGTCTATTCTTGAGCGGACAACTTCAGCAGTGGATTTTACTGCAGTTGCTGCACGAGCAGCCAGTGAGGCCGCTACCAGGGTCGCTGCTACAACACCTGTCCGGTCTTTCCCATGTATCCCGCCCCCCGATAAGTTCTCCGGTGATAGTAAGGCATGCAGGGGATTCGTGAACCAGTGCACTATTCAGTTGGAGCTCCTGGTCTCACGTTTCCCATCTGAATGGGCGAAAGTGGGATTCGTAATATCTCTATTGACAGGCAGGGCATTGGAGTGGGCTACGCCACTGTGGGAGCATAATGACCACCTGATTGAGGGTGTTTCTCATTTTCTGGATGCCCTGAAACAGGTCTTCCTGAGTTCTCAACTGACTCACGACACCGCGCTCCAACTCTTGGCATTGACTCATGGCTCTTTCATGGTCAGCCAGTTTGCCATCCAGTTTCGGACCTTAGTCAGTGAGCTGGTTGGATAAGCTCCTTATCCTTGTATTTTGGAGGGCCTAGCTGACCATGTAAAACAGGGGTGGGGAACCTCAGACCCCAAGGCCATTTACGGCCCTCGATGACCTTTTATCAGGCTCTCGAGCAAATTCTCAGGAACCGAATTCTTGGGCAGGGAGATGCATTTTGATTACAACCAGCTCATTAATTTCTTCTTGCTCTGTTAGCACACACATGCAGTGCTTACTACTGAAAACTGAAGGGCATGCAAAGAAAGATTACATCCTGAAACCAGTGCCAGAGTCACGATGCACTTTGTGGGCGGAGTTTGTACAGCCGCCGAAGGATGGTATAAATATCCTAAAGGCCCTTATTAGAAAAAAGATTCCCCTCCCCCGATGTTAAAGATGCTCTGGCCACTAGGGTGATACCTAACACACTGTGGACGTAATAACGGTATCCACTCGCATCGATCTTCGGCATGCCGAACGAAGATTGGAGCGAGTTCAGTGTAGGCAAAGCATTCGGTCAGCTCCTAATTTTTCCAGTCCTTTGCAATCTCAGGCTCAGACTTGTGAGCCTGTGGAGTCCTTGGGGGTATCTCAGCCAAAATCTAATTCCCATCCAGTGCGTGCTCTACCGACCTGTTTTGCTTGCAAGCAGGCTGGTTCTGTCAGGGGAGGTTCTTTAGACACAGCAGATATGTCCTCTAAGATAGCCTTTAAGAACATTTCTAAAACAATCCACAGCGAGGAGATTGGAACAAAACAAAATCCTCTAAACTGCATACTCGCAAACGCCAGAAGCCTGACAAACAAGATGGAAGAACTAGAAGCAGAAATATCTACAGGTAACTTTGACATAGTGGGAATAACCGAGACATGGTTAGATGAAAGCTATGACTGGGCAGTTAACTTACAGGGTTACAGTCTGTTTAGAAAGGATCGTAAAAATCGGAGAGGAGGAGGGGTTTGTCTCTATGTAAAGTCTTGTCTAAAGTCCACTTTAAGGGAGGATATTAGCGAAGGAAATGAGGATGTCGAGTCCATATGGGTCGAAATTCATGGAGGGAAAAATGGTAACAAAATTCTCATTGGGGTCTGTTACAAACCCCCAAATATAACAGAAACCATGGAAAGTCTACTTCTAAAGCAGATAGATGAAGCTGCAACCCATAATGAGGTCCTGGTTATGGGGGACTTTAACTACCCGGATATTAACTGGGAAACAGAAACCTGTGAAACCCATAAAGGCAACAGGTTTCTGCTAATAACCAAGAAAAATTATCTTTCACAATTGGTGCAGAATCCAACCAGAGGAGCAGCACTTTTAGACCTAATACTATCTAATAGACCTGACAGAATAACAAATCTGCAGGTGGTCGGGCATCTAGGAAATAGCGACCACAATATTGTACAGTTTCACCTGTCTTTCACTAGGGGGACTTGTCAGGGAGTCACAAAAACACTGAACTTTAGGAAGGCAAAGTTTGACCAGCTTAGAGATGCCCTTAATCTGGTAGACTGGGACAATATCCTCAGAAATAAGAATACAGATAAATGGGAAATGTTTAAGAACATCCTAAATAGGCAGTGTAAGCGGTTTATACCTTGTGGGAATAAAAGGACTAGAAATAGGAAAAACCCAATGTGGCTAAACAAAGAAGTAAGACAGGCAATTAACAGTAAAAAGAATGCATTTGCACTACTAAAGCAGGATGGCACCATTGAAGCTCTAAAAAACTATAGGGAGAAAAATACTTTATCTAAAAAACTAATTAAAGCTGCCAAAAAGGAAACAGAGAAGCACATTGCTAAGGAGAGTAAAACTAATCCCAAACTGTTCTTCAACTATATCAATAGTAAAAGAATAAAAACTGAAAATGTAGGCCCCTTAAAAAATAGCGAGGAAAGAATGGTTGTAGATGACGAGGAAAAAGCTAACATATTAAACACCTTCTTCTCCACGGTATTCACGGTGGAAAATGAAGTGCTAGGTGAAATCCCAAGAAACAATGAAAACCCTATATTAAGGGTCACCAATCTAACCCAAGAAGAGGTGCGAAACCGGCTAAATAAGATTAAAATAGATAAATCTCCGGGTCCGGATGGCGTACACCCACGAGTACTAAGAGAACTAAGTAATGTAATAGATAAACCATTATTTCTTATTTTTAGGGACTCTATAGCGACAGGGTCTGTTCCGCAGGATTGGTGCATAGCAAATGTGGTGCCAATATTCAAAAAGGGCTCTAAAAGTGACCCTGGAAATTATAGGCCAGTAAGTCTAACCTCTATTGTTGGTAAAATATTTGAAGGGTTTCTGAGGGATGTTATTCTGGATTATCTCAATGAGAATAACTGTTTAACGCCATATCAGCATGGGTTTATGAGAAATCGCTCCTGTCAAACCAATCTAATCAGTTTTTATGAAGAGGTAAGCTATAGGCTGGACCACGGTGAGTCATTGGACGTGGTATATCTCGATTTTTTCAAAGCGTTTGATACCGTGCCGCACAAGAGGTTGGTACACAAAATGAGAATGCTTGGCCTGGGGGAAAATGTGTGTAAATGGGTTAGTAACTGGCTTAGTGATAGAAAGCAGAGGGTGGTTATAAATGGTATAGTCTCTAACTGGGTCGCTGTGACCAGTGGGGTACCGCAGGGGTCAATATTGGGACCTGTTCTCTTCAACATATTCATTAATGATCTGGTAGAAGGTTTACACAGTAAAATATCGATATTTGCAGATGATACAAAACTATGTAAAGCAGTTAATACAAGAGAAGATAGTATTCTGCTACAGATGGATCTGGATAAGTTGGAAACTTGGGCTGAAAGGTGGCAGATGAGGTTTAACAATGATAAATGTAAGGTTATACACATGGGAAGAAGGAATCAATATCACCATTACACACTGAATGGGAAACCACTGGGTAAATCTGACAGGGAGAAGGACTTGGGGATCCTAGTTAATGATAAACTTACCTGGAGCAGCCAGTGCCAGGCAGCAGCTGCCAAGGCAAACAGGATCATGGGGTGCATTAAAAGAGGTCTGGATACACATGATGAGAGCATTATACTGCCTCTGTACAAATCCCTAGTTAGACCGCACATGGAGTACTGTGTCCAGTTTTGGGCACCGGTGCTCAGGAAGGATACAATGGAACTAGAGAGAGTACAAAGGAGGGCAACAAAATTAATAAAGGGGATGGGAGAACTACAATACCCAGATAGATTAGCGAAATTAGGATTATTTAGTCTAGAAAAAAGACGACTGAGGGGCGATCTAATAACCATATATAAGTATATAAGGGGACAATACAAATATCTCGCTGAGGATCTGTTTATACCAAGGAAGGTGACGGGCACAAGGGGGCATTCTTTGCGTCTGGAGGAGAGAAGGTTTTTCCACCAACATAGAAGAGGATTCTTTACTGTTAGGGCAGTGAGAATCTGGAATTGCTTGCCTGAGGAGGTGGTGATGGCGAACTCAGTCGAGGGGTTCAAGAGAGGCCTGGATGTCTTCCTGGAGCAGAACAATATTGTATCATACAATTAGGTTCTGTAGAAGGACGTAGATCTGGGGATTTATTATGATGGAATATAGGCTGAACTGGATGGACAAATGTCTTTTTTCGGCCTTACTAACTATGTTACTATGTATGTTACTATGTTTATCCTATGGGTCGACTATCCTCTCTGCAGATGCCTGTGTGGATTCTGGAGCTGAGGACAATTTTGTGTCTTCTGCCTTTGTTTTGCGGCACACCATTCCTTTGGTCAGGCTCTATAGGCCTCACGTTGAGGTTGGGTCTTCTGAGATCCCTTTAAACCTAACTGCTCTTCCTAAGCATTATTAGCTATACACAGATGTGTTCTCTAAAAAGGCTGCAGAGACTCTTCCATCCCATCGTCCCTACGATTGCCCTATAGACCTCATTTTGGGAGCAGTGCCTTGTCGGGGGGTGGGGCGTATTTTTAGTTGTTGTCTCTCCCGGAGACTGAGGCTATGTTGGAATATATCAGGGAGAACATGGCAAGAGGGTTTATTAGGAAGTCTGTGTCTCCTGCGGGGGCTGGGTTCTTCTTTGTCCAGAATAAGAGTGGAGAACTTCATCCTTGCAGAGACTATTGGGGTTTGAATGCCATTACCATAAAAAATAAGTACCCTTTGCCACTCATCTCCGAGCTCTTCGATAGGCTACGGGGTGCTAGGATTTTTACTATATTAGATCAGCGTGGGGCCTATAATTTAGTTCGCATATGAGAAGGGGGGACGTATGGAAGACTGCATTTAATACTCGGGATGGTCATTATGGGTACTTAGTGATGCCGTTTGGCCTCTGTAACGCTCGAGCAATCTTCCAGGATTTCGTTAATGACATCTTTCTGGAGCTGTAATCCACTCCTGTAGTGGAGTATCTGGATGACATCCTTATCCACTCCCCTGACCTTGACACTCACCGAAAAGATGTCTGTAAGGTCCTAGAGCTCTCATGCACCAATTCCCTTTACGCCTAATTGGAAACGTGCGCATTTGAGCAGCAGTCCCTACCATTTCTAGGGTTCATTATTTCTGCCCAGGGTTGGGCAATGGACCCTGCCAAGCTAGAGTCGGTGATGAACTGGCAGGAACCACATTCCCATAAAGTGGTGCAGCACTTCATGGGATTTATCAACTATTACCGCCAGTTCATTCCCCACTTTTCTACCCTAGCAGCTCCTTTTGTAGCCCTCACCAAGAAGGGAGTTAATCCTAAGCAGTGGTCCGAGGAGGTTTCTAAGACATTTACTTCTTCAATTCCCACTTCGCTAGGGCAAAAGTGCTACATCGGCCCGATGTGGATAAGCCCTTTTCCTGGAAGTGGATGCCTTTTCCGTCAGTGCAGGGACAGTCCTGTACCAGAAGGATGCTCAAGGTCAGAAACATCCCTGTTTCTTTTTCTCTAGGAACTTCTCACTGGCAGAGAGAATTTTTTTTATCGGCTACAGGGAGTTATTGGCCATGAAATTGGCCTTCTCTGAGTGGAGACATCTTCTTGATGGGGCTCTTGAAAGGGTGCCTTTCAAGGTCTTCACAGATCACAAGAATCTGCTATATTTGCAGACAGCTCAATAGTTAAATTCTCGCCAAGCCAGGTGGTCCTTATTCTTCTCCAGATTTAACTTCACTATCCATTTTCTGGATGGGGAGAAGAATTTATGTGCTGATACCCTGTTACGTTCTGCATTCTCTTCCGAAGAGGGGGACGAGCCACGACTAATCGCCCCTTCAGAGAGTCTCCAAACGGTGGGGCCAGTGTAATTAGAGCAGGTTCCTCCAGGCAAATCTAATGCACCATCTAACTTGCAAGTTCAGGACACACACTCCCAAGCTAGGTGGGCATTTTGGCACCGAGAGGACCAATGAGCTTTTGGCGTAGTCTTACTAGTGGCCTCAGATGGCACATGATGTAAAAAACTATGTTCAAGCTTGTGTCTCATGTGCCAGAAATCGGCCTTCTAGACAAATACCTGCAGGCTTGCTGCATCTGTTACCCATTGCAGATAGGCAGATAGGCCCTGGGAGATTGTTAGGTTGGATTTTATTGTGGATCTACCTAAATCTCGTAACAACAGGGTTATTTGGGTGGTCACCAACCATTTCTCCAAAATGGTTCATCTGGTTCTTCAACCGCATGTGCCATCTGCGTGGGCCTTGGTGGTATTATTCTTGAAACATATTTTCCGTATTCATAGGATGCCTGACACGATTGTCAGTGACCGAGGTCACCAGTTCGCTTCTCGGTCCTGGAGAGAGCTTTGTCGGCTGCTTAGTATTGAGCTCAATCTCTCCTCTGCATACCATCCTGAGACAAATGGGCTGGTGGAGAGGGCCAACCAGACTCTGATCACATACTTATGGCATTTTGTGTCTGCCAGGCATGATGACTGGTCGTCTTTGCTGCCTTTGGTGGAGTCTGCTCTGAATAATGCCACCTCTAACTCTATGGGTCAGACGCCGTTTCCCTTAAATTACGGTCAGCATCCGCATGTCTCGTGGTCATGCCCATCTCATCTTCATACCCTAGGGTGGTGGAATGGGCAGTGGAGGCTTGTGACATCTGGGATCACACACAGGATGCCATCAAGGTTTCTAAAGAGAGAATGAGGGTCTCTGTTGACATGCGTCGTCGTCCTGGCCCGGTCTTTGCCACTGGCGATTTAGTGTGGCTGTCAGCTCGTAACATCAAGCCGAGAGTAGAGTCCACTAAATTTTCTCTCCACTATCTGGGTCCTTTCAAGGTCCTTGAACAGGTGAATCCTGTAGTATATCGTCTCAGCCTTCCACCACATATGAACATAATGGACACCTTCCATGTCTCTTTGTTAAAGCCTATATATGTGTCTCAGTCTTCTGCTGGGCTGGGTTCTTCTTTGTCTAGAAGAAGAGTCGAGAATTTCATCCTTGCATAGACTATAAAGAAAAAAAAAACCTGAAAAAACAAGGATCCCTAAAATATAACTTTTAATGGAAATAAGTTAAAAAGATCTATTTTCATCAAAGTAATAAAATATGGAAAACAAGGTATGTACCTGATAGACCCTAGAGGGTCACTATACTTCGATCTGCCTAGCAGTGGAGGTAGACACTCTAATTTTCTACAGTAGGCGCCCCCACTCCTCAATGGCTCATCCTCAAAATCCCTAGAAATCCCTGTGATACAGGAATACTGGTTGAACCTAAAACATACCTATAGGAAAAATCTGCCTAGCAGTGGAGTTAGGCACCCTAATTTGAAGTGGTAGGCGCCCCCACTCAACGTCGACTGACCCTAGGGTGCCTCAAAATTCCCTACAATGGGGATAGAAGATACAGAAAATGTCTCAATACACCCTGGCACCCATAGAAATAGAAAACACATACAAAAAATAGAAACAATATATCAGACAAAAAATGTCCCAGAAATATTAGATGTTGTTTAATGAATAATTGTCATCACCATAAACTGATGATGCACTAGGCATACATAGATAAAACAAAATATGCCCCAAAGAAGTTATTGTATACAGGTAGACAGGATGCAATAAATCAGATATTGTCCAAACGTAAATAACCATACAGGGTTTCCCATATATAGAAAACTAAATGGTGGCCAGATTCTAATGCATCGGGTATTCTAGAATATGTATGTATGTATGTATATAGCAGCTACATAGTACATAGCACAGGCCACGTAGTATATAGGAGCCATGTAGTATATAGCAGAGAAATACTACGTGGCCTGTGCTATATACTATGTGACTGCAATATACATACATACATACTGTAGAATACCCGTTGCGTTAATACAGGCCACGCAATATATAACAGTGGCCACGCAGTATATAACACAGCCCAAACAGTACATAACACAGCCCACGTACTATATAACACAGCCCATGCAGTATATAGCAGCCACGCAGTATATAACACAGGCGATTTAGTATACGTAATATATAACACAGCCCACGCAGTAGATAACACTGGCCACATAATATATAGCACAGCCCACGCAGTACGTAACACAGCCCACATAGTAACTAACACTGGCCAGGTAGTATATAGCAGCCACGCGGTATATAACACAGCCCACGCAGTATATAACACTGGCCACATAATATATAACACAGCCCATGCAGTATAGAACACTGGCCACGTAATATATAGCACAGCCCACGCAGTACATAACACAGCCCACATAGTATGTAACACTGGCCAGGTAGTATATAGTAGCCATGCGGTATATAACACAGCCCACATAGTATATAGCAGTGTGGGCACTGTTAAAAAAAATAAAAAATAGTTCTATACTCACCCGCCGGGATCCAATCCAGCGAAGCTGTCCCGATGCGCTCGCGGCTGCCGCCATCTTCCGTTCCCAGGTTGCATTGCAAAATTACCCAGATGACTTAGCAATCTCGCAAGACCGCTAAGTCTTCTGGGTAATTTCGCAATGCATCTTTGGGAATGGAAGATGGCGGAGGCCGCACGTGGCTCGGCGGACTACGGAAGGTGAGAATAGCAGTTTTTTTGTTTTTTATTATTTTTAACAATACATCTTTTTACTATTGATGCTGCATAGGCAGCATCAATAGTAAAAAGTTGGGGGGACACAGGGTTAATAGCAGCGGTAATGTAGTGCGCTACCTACGGCATAACGCGGTCCATTACAGCTGGCATTAACCCTGTGTGAGCAGTGACTGAATGTTGCGCCGGCTGGGTGCGACCAATCAGCGACATTGCCGCGGGATTTAAATCCCGCTTCCCTGACTGGTCACGCCGGCTGGGCGCGAGCAATCAGGGGAGCGGGATTTAAATCCCGCGCCAATGTCGCTGATTGGTCACGCCGGCTGGGCGTGAGCAATCAGGGAAGCAGGATTTAAATCCCATGCCAATGTCGCTGATTGGTCGCGCCGGCTGGGTGCGACCAACCAGCGAAGCGTAATTTAAATCCCATGCCAATGTCGCTGATTGGTCGCGCCGGCTGGGCGCGACCAATCAACGAAGCGTGATTTAAATCCCACGCCAATGTCGCTGATTGGTCATGCCGGGTGGGCGCGAGCAATCACGGAAGTGGGATTTAAACCCCGCGGCAATGTCGCTGATTGGTCACGCCAGCTGGGTGTGAGCAATCAGGGAAGCAGGATTTACATCCTGCGCCAATGTCGCTGATTGGTTGCGCCGGCTGGGCGTGAGCAATCAGGGAAGCGGGATTTAAATCCCACGGCAATGACACGCTGACTGGGGGGTGAGTATGGAGGGGGTACTGAGTGCAGGGGAGTAGGGAGCAACCATTTCGCGGCCGGAATGTGCCGGTCACTCCCAAGAGTGCATTGCGGTCTCGCGAGATGATGACGTAGCGGTCTCATGAGACCGCACGTCATCACCTCACGAGACCGCAATATATGGACCCGAGTGTCGCGAGGAACGGGAAAGGCCTAGGCTGCATCCGGGGGCCAACAGGAGGTGAGTATATAATGATTTTTTTTTTTTATTATTTTTAACATTAGATCTTTTTGCTACTGATGCTGCATAGGCAGCATCAATAGTAAAAAGTTGGTCACACAGGGTTAATGGAGTGCGTTACACCGCGGCATAATGCGGTGTAACACAGCCATTAACCCTGTGTGAGCACTGACTGGAGGGGAGTATGGAGCAGCCACTGACTGTGGGGAGTAAGGAGCGGCCATTTTTCTGCCAAACTGTACCGGTCGCTGATTGGTCGGGGCTGTTTTTGCCGCGACCAATCAGCGACTTGGATTTCCATGACAGACAGAGGCCGCGACCAATGAATATCTGTGACAGAAAGACAGACAAACAGACAGACAGACAGAAGTGATCCTTAGACAATTATATAGTAGATTAATTGATAAATAATACCACAATGTTAAAGTGCATAGTGCAATATGAGTCGTCTCCCATAACAAACATAAAGCAGCCTTTTAGATATCTGTACTCATAATATAGAGATACAATCGTCTCTTCAAGCTTAGAGACAATATAGCATCACCAATATTGATACTCATCTGTTTATTGTGGTATTCCGTCCTAAAGTCCAGGAGACACAATTGTACGGATTCAAACGATAAGTAAGGCGCTAATCAGCAATCTCCCCAAGCAATGCCCGACGCGTTTCCCCCCCATGGATATGATGGGTGTTCAGCAGGGGTTCAGCAGCCACACATATGATAAGAGCTGTGGAGATAGACACTTACCATCCACCTTTTATAATGCAGCTGTCGGTAAAAAACAGGCGCCACCCACACATGGGACTCCCGGAAATGAGGGAGCCGTAGACTATAGGAGTTTAAATGCCATTACCATCAAAAGCAACTTCCCTTTGCCACTTATCTCCGAGCTCTTCCATAGGCTACGGGGTGCTAGGATTTTTACTATTTTAGATCTGCGTGGGGCCTATAATTTAGTTCGCATATGAGAAGGGGACGAATGGAAGACTGCATTTAATACTCAGGACGGTCATTATGAGTACTTAGTGATGCCGTTTGGTCTCTGTAACGTTCTCACAGTCTTCCACGCACCAATTCCCTTTACGCCAAATTGGAAAAGTGTGCATTTGAGCAGCAGTCCCTACCATTTCTAGGATACATTATTTCTGCCCAGGGCTTGGCAATGGACCCTGCCAAGCTAGAGTCGGTGATGAACTGGCAGGAACCACATTCCCTAAAAGTGGTGCAGCGCTTCATCGGATTTAGCATATCCGTGGCCCCCAGCTTATTGCAGCTTTGAAGCATGGCAAACATCGCCGGGGGGGGATAATAGCAAGGAGGTAATGTTAGGCGCATAAATAACATATTGAGCACTTAGCCTTGATGACTAGTCATGTTCACTGATATGCTAATTATACATTCTCTAGGCCAGGTAGTTTGTTGATTTATAAAACAGAGTAATAAAATCTATGCAAATAGATTACATAATCAAACAGTGCTACTTGGTCTCCACCATTCTTCCCTTTATCTGTGATGCTGGATTGAAGGACTCTTGTTAAACATAAAAAAAGGTGATATGCGTCTCTGAGAGAGGCACAGAGAGAGACAGCCAGAGATTGAGCCAAGAAATTCAGACATCCAAAGGACAAAAGAGTCTCTGCAAGACAATAGCGAACACCTTACGGCTCCATCATGAGGGACACGGATCTATTATTCTACAGGAAATAACCTACGGGAATTCAGCCTCGGTTGGAAGCATGCCGTTCTGCCCCATTGATCATCACTGCGCTGAACCATGGATTCGTTTGGAGAAAGCCAGGATTGGGACTTGTCGGTCGCCTTGCTCCATGGAGATGTTGAGAGAAGCCAGGTTGTGACCCTTGGATCAACTGGCCTTGTACCTCACTGGACTGTCATCTTGCTAAGCTTGTCATTACCTCATCTCTGTGTGTGTCACAGGTGGGGTAGTCAACTCTGTGGGCTCTGAAGTAACAGCTGCCATTATCCCGGCGAGTTAATGGAAGGGTGAGGCTCTTTAATGTGCACCATCTTGGGACATTTTGCTGAGACTGTTCTACGTGTTATTTGCCTCTTTTGTGGTTCAATAAAGCATTGTCACTAGTGTTGAGCATTCCAATACTGCAAATATCGGGTATTGGCCGATATTCGCTGTATCGGAATTCCAATACCGAGTTCTGATACTTTTGCGATATCGGATACCAGAATTGGAAGTTCCCATAGTGCAATGATGCACTATAATGGAGTTTGGGCAGTGTGTGGGCGAAGACTGCATGTCTGTGTGTGCAGGTGGGGTCTGTGCGTGACCGTGGGTGGTCTGTGCGGGCCTGCCGGGGGTCTGTGCAGCCTGCTGGGGGTCTGTGTGGGCCTGCCGGGGCTCAGTGTGGGCCTGCCGGGGCTCTGTGTGGGCTGCCGGGAGTCTGTGCGGGCTGCTGGGGGTCTGTGCGGGCCTGTCGGGGCTCTGTGCGGGCTGCCTGGGGTCTGTACAGGCCTGCCGTGGATCTGTGCGAGCTGCCGGGGCGTTGTGCGAGCTGCCAGGGCTCTTTGCGGGCTGACGGGGGTCTGTTCGGGCCTGCCAGGGCTCTGTGCGGGCTGTCGGGGCTCTGTGTGGGCTGCCGAGGCTTTGTGCAGGCCTGCCGGGGGTCTGTACGGGCCTGCCGGGGATCTGTGCGGGCTGCCTTGGCTCTGTGCGGCTGCCGGGCTCTGTGCAGGCTGTCAGGTCTCTGTGCAGGCTGCCGGGGGTCTCTGCATATGTGCATGCATCGTCCGATAGGACTACAAGTCCCATCAGACGATGCCTGCTACAGTGACAGCGATTGACACATTAGTCAATGATGGGACAGTAGTAGTTCCATCATCCGGCTAATGTGTTGAATGTAAAAAAAAAAAAAAACTACATACATACTACATACATACTACATACATACTACATACTACATACATGCTACATACTACATACATACATACTACATGCATACATACTACATACATACTACATACACACTACATACATACTACATACATACTACAAACATGCATACAACATACTACAAACATACATACAACATATTACATACATACTACATACTGCATACATACTACATACATACTACATACATACATACTACATGCATACTACATATTACATACATACTATATGCATACATGCTACATACATACTATAAACATACATGCTACATACATACATATTATATACATACTACATACATACTACATACATACTACATGCTACATACATACTACATACATTCATGCTACATATATACTACACACATACTACATACATACTACATACATACTGCATACATATATACATACTACATACTACATACATACTACATATAACATTCATACTACATACATACTACATACAATACATTCATACATTACATACAATACATACATATAGACATACGGTACATTAAACATAGAGTACATACTCACAATCACTTGTCACTTTGTTATCTGAAGCCAGTGTCATCTGTAAAAAATATTAAAATAACAAACAACCAATAATCTCCCTGATCCACAGAAAACCACGAGTGTCCCACAACGATCTCCCGTGGAGAACGGCAGCATCAGCTGATGCAACCGCTCTCCAGGGGCTCCAGGAACACAATGATGGGAGGAAGGTATAATTCCTCACTGTATTCCTCCGCCGCTGTAAAAAAAAATAGTCTCTAGTCTCACTTTTGGCATTGCTTTGTGAGAAATTTTCCCACGCAGCAATTGACATAAAGTGAGACTTTGAACTATAATAACCTCAGTGATGCACTGCAGGAGCCATTATCTCCTGTCAGTATGTCACTGAGGGTCCTGTAGTATAGCGCTGTTTCGTGTGTAAACGCTGTGAGTTCAGCCGGGCGCTAGATTGCAGCCATACACCTTACGCGAACAGTCATACACAAGGGATGGGTTTTTTAAGGAATGACTTGCACTCATCAACACACACGGTTACAATTGTACACTAGCGCATGGCCGTGCGGTCATGCGAAGCTTATATAGCTGCAGTATGTATAGGACCCTCCAATAAAAGACCAATAGGAAGCTGCCACAGAAGTTTAGCACCTTCAGGACCTTCCTGGAGGACCAATGAGAACCGCTGCAGCATCTGAGCATGTGACCCTTGATCTCCAACGGGAGATCTCACCCTGGGCATGCTCAGAAGGGAAAGAGCAGGACTTAGTCCCAAAAGCGTATGCTCGCCGCTGCCCAGCTCTGGCTTCAATGGCAGAAGCAGGAAAAGCAGCAGTAACCCTATGCCCAGAGTGAGACTGAGCAAGATGCTGGGACCGACGTCTCCGCTGAGCAGACTCCTCTGCGGCTGGAGAAGAATGGGAGACTGCAGCAGAGATGGTTCAAGATTCCCCCTGTGCAGAGGCGGGAACTCGACACCTCGCATTACCCGCCCTCCTAGGGCCCCCCTCCTTGGACCTCGCTACGCTCAAAGGCAGCAATGAGCTGTGAAGCTTGAATGTGTTCAGCAGGCTCCCAGGACCTGTCCTCTGGGCCATAACCCTTCCAATCCACCAAATAGAATTTTTTGCCACGTACCACCTTGCACCCCAAAATAGCATTCACCTCGTAATCGTCCGTAGATGAACCCGATGTCCCGGTAGATGACTCGGAAAACCGGGACATGTATACGAGTTTCAAGAGGGACACATGAAAGGTGTTGGTGATACCCAAGCGTGGAGGAAGAGCCAGACGGTAGAACACAGGGTTAACCTGTTCGAGGAACTTGAAGGGACCCAAGTAGCGAGGTACAAACTTAGTGGACTCAACACGCAGCCTGATGTTACGGGCGGAGAGCCACTCTAAGTCGCCAGGAGCAAAGGTCGGAGCAGGGCGCCGATGAGCATCGGCGGAGGACCTTATTCTTTCCTTGGAGGCCCGAATGGCATCCTGAGTGCGGTCCAAAATGTCCCGTGCCTCCACAGCCCAGTCTGCCACCCTGCAGTCGGCGGAAGACACAGGCATGGGCACAGGAACACGCGGATGTTGGCCGTAATTTAGGAGGAATGGAGTCTGACCAGTGGAGTCGGCTACAGCGTTGTTAAGCACAAACTCTGCCCACGGTAGCAAGGATGCCCAGTCATCCTGCCTGGCAGAAGCAAAATGTCGTAAATATGTGACCAAGGTCTGGTTGGCCCTCTCTACCAACCCATTCGTCTCGGGATGATATGCCGAAGAGAGATTCAACTCAATACTGAGTAGACGACAAAGCTCTCTCCAGAATCGAGACGCAAACTGGGGACCCCGGTCACTAACAATTTTGTCTGGCATACCGTGTAGGCGAAAGATATGTTTGATGAACAACACAGCCAGAGCCTGTGCAGAAGGTAGCAGTGGAAAAGGCACCAAGTGCACCATTTTGGAAAAATGGTCGGTGATCACCCAGATAATGGTGCAGTTACGAGACTTGGGTAAGCCCACCACAAAGTCCATCCCGACCATCTCCCAGGGCCTGTCCGCCACCGGCAGAGGGTAAAGCAAACCAGCTGGCTGTTGCCGAAGGGACTTGTTCTTGGCGCACGAGACACACGCCCGAACATATTCTGCACCATCACGAGCCATATGCGGCCACCAGTATGTCCTCGCCAGTAACTCAGATGTCCTTTTGGAACCAAAATGTCCACCCACCCTGGACGAGTGTGCCCAAGAGAGAACCTCCGGTCGCAAACTGGATGGTACAAAAGTCTTGCCCGGAGGCACAGACTCTAACGAAACCGGGACCACAGTTCTCAAGCTCTCGGTGGGGACAATAAACCGAGGCTCCTCTTCCTCCTCCACAGATGACACAACGGAGCGAGAGAGAGCATCGGCCCGAATGTTCTTCTCCCCAGAATGAAAATGGAGGGTGAAATGAAACCGGAAGAAGAACAAGGACCATCTGGCCTGGCGAGAATTTAACCGCTGGGCTGTCTGCAGGTACACCAAATTTTTATGATCTGTGAAAACTTGGAAGGGAAAACGAGCTCCCTCCAAGAGATGTCTCCACTCCGAGAAAGCCAACTTTATGGCTAGCAACTCCCTGTCCCCAATGGAATAATTCCTTTCTGCTGGTGAGAAGGTCTTAGAAAAGAGGAAGCAAGGATGCTTCCCAAGCTGAGCATCCTTTTGGAAGAGGACTGCTCCAGCACCAACAGATGAGGCATCCACCTCCATGATAAATAGCTTATCTACATCGGGGCGATGTAGGATGGGAGCACTAGCGAAGTGTGACTTTATGGAGTTAAAGGCCTTGGAGACCTCCTCAGACCACAATTTGGGATTTGCCCCCTTCTTGGTGAGGGCAACCAAGGGAGCTACCAAAGTTGAGAAGTACAGAATGAACTGGTGATAATAATTAATGAACCCCATAAAGCGCTGCACCGCTTTAAGAGAATGGGGTTCCTGCCAGTCCATCACAGCCTGTAGTTTGGCAGGATTTATAGCCAATCCCTGGGCGAAGATGATATAGCCTATGAAAGGTAAGGACTTCTGCTCGAACATACACTTCTCCAACTTGGCATAGAGGGAGTTTGCCCCTAGGAGGTCGAAGACTTTGCAAACATCTCTCCGGTGGGAGTCAATATCTGGAGAGTAGATGAGAATATCATCCAGATAGACTACGACCGAGGTGGAGAGCATATCCCAGAAGATGTTGTTCACAAAGTCTTGGAAAACGGCTGGGGCATTACAGAGCCCGAAGGGCATCACCAGATATTCATAGTGCCCATCCCTGGTGTTAAAAACCGTCTTCCATTCATCCCCCTCATGGACGCGAATCAGGTTGTAAGCACCCTGCAGATCTAATTTAGTAAATACCCTTGCTCTCCAAAGCCTATCGAAGAGCTCAGATATCAAGGGCAAAGGATACTTATTCTTAACAGTGATGGCATTAAGACCCCTGTAGTCTATGCATGGACGCAATTCCCCATTCTTCTTCCGCACGAAGAAGAACCCTGCCCCAGCAGGTGACACTGACTTCCTAATGAATCCTCTTGCCAGATTTTCCTGGATGTACTGTGACATTGCCTCCATCTCCGGGAGAGATAACGGATAGATTCGACCCCGGGGAGGCTCAGCACCAGGCAAGAGATCAATAGGACAGTCATAGGGGCGATGGGGCAGAAGGGTCTCCACCGCCATTTTGGAGAACACATCTGCATAAGACCAATATTGCTTGGAGAGAGAGGATAGATCTGCGGGTACCTCTGTAGTAGCAACCTGAACGCACTCCCTCTGACACCTACCCCCACAAGATTCACCCCATCCCAGAATTCTGCCTGAGGACCACTCGATATGAGGAGAGTGGTACCGTAGCCAAGGTATCCCCAACAGGACCTCTTAAATTCCCTCAGGAATGACGAGCAGAGATATAATCTCCTGATGGGATGGCGACATGGACAGAGTAAAAGGGATGGTCAAAGGGATACCGGCAAAATATCGGATCTCGCCGATACCGATACCCGATACCAATACAAGTCAATGGGACACAAATATCGGAATGTATCCTGGATGGTTCCCAGGGTCTGAAGGAGAGGAAACTCTCCTTCAGGCCCTGGGATCCATATTAATGTAAAAAATAAAGAATAAAAATAAAAAATATGGCTATACTCACCCCTCGGACGAACCCTGGCTGTCACCGCTGCAAGCGTCCGCCTCCGTTCCTGAGAATGCAGAGAGTGAAGGACCTTCGATGACGTCGCGACCTGACCGCTCACGTGACCGCTCACCTGACCACGACGTCATCGAAGGTCCTTCACTCACTATATTCTCAGGAATGGAGGCGGACGCTTGCAGCCGGGACAGCCAGGGTCCGAGGGGTGAGTATAGCCATGTTTTTTATTTTTATTCTTTATTTTTTACATTAATATGGATCCCAGGGCCTGAGGGAGAGTATCCTCTCCTCCAGACCCTGGGAACCATATGCACCGCACACTCCAATTCCGATTTCCGATATCACAAAAATATCGGAACTCGGTATCGGAATGCTCAACACTACTGACCAAGGACTCACCCTGAGTTAATGCCAGCAGTTGGAGCGCAGTATCATGGGTGACTTGAGGTCCTAAAAAGACCTGTTTCAGAGTGCTCAGGAACAGCGGAGCACTCTGCACCACATGATCACCACGCTCCCACAGCGGCGTAGCCCATTCCAACGCCCTGTCCGACAAGAGAGACACAATAAATCCCACCTTAGCCCACTCTGTGGGAAAACGTGCAGCCAGGAGCTCGAGGTGAATAGAGCACTGACTCACGAATCCCCTACAAGATTTGCTATCTCCAGAAAATTTTTCTGGCAGCGGGAGGCGAGATAATGTCGGAACAGGGGTGGCAATGGACAAGGTTGCTGCAGCCACGCTAGCAACCTCTACAGCAACTGCGGTAACATCCACAGCTGAGGTTGAGCACTCGAGAGCCGCCAACCTACTTTCCAGCTGCTGGATATACCGCAAGGATTGCTGTTTGTCCGTCATTACCAGCCAGACCCTGGCGCTAATGTAATGTTAGGGCTAGCGGAATGCACCAAATAATAAGATAGAATAAGGTGCGTTCGCAGCCCGGGGTCCACCATGCAGAGATGGAACCTGCTGCCAAGTAATGACGGACTATATGGCGGTAGAATGTGAATACACACACGGGTTAACTTCACCCTGTGTGAAGGAAGCGAACACTGTTGCATCACAGGGCCGCAGTACCGAACGTAACAAAACTAATAATTAATTAGCACGAGAGTGCGAACTGTGCCGTACTGGCGGACGCCACTAACCACCCTGACTTGGGTTAAAGAAGCGCTCTAATGGTGCGTGGCACCATACTGGCGGTCACAGCAGTAGGTGCTGTTTCGTGTGTAAACGCTGTGAGTTCAGCCGGGCGCTAGATTGCAGCCATACACCTTACGCAAACAGTCATACACAAGGGATGGGTTTTTTGAGGAACGACTTGCACTTATCAACACACACACGATTACAATTCTACACTAGCGCATGGCCGTGCGGTCATGCGTAGCTTATATAGCTGCAGCATGTATAGGACCCTCCAATAAAGGACCAATAGGAAGCTGCCACAGAAGTTTAGCACCTTCAGGACCTTCCTAGAGGACCAATGAGAACTGCTGTAGCATCTGAGCATGTGACCCTCGATCTCCAACGGGAGATCTCACCCTGGGCATGCTCAGAAGGGAAAAAGCAGGACTTAGTCCCAAAAGCGTCTGCTCGCCGCTGCCCAGCACTGGCTTCAGAAGCAGGAAAAGCAGCAGTAACCCTATGCACAGAGTGAGACTGAGCAAGACGCTGGGACCGACGTCTGCACTGAGCAGACTCCACTGTGGCTGGAGAAGAATGGGAGACCGCAGCAGAGATGGTTCAAGATTCCCCCTGTGCAGAGGTGGGAACTCGACACCTAACAGTATAATTAAATGAAGAATACTAAAATGCTTTTTTTCCTAATGTGTGTGTTTTATTAACCCTTTATTACTATTGGTTTAATAATGGATAGGCGTCTTAATAGCGCCTCTCCACTATTAACCCGGCTTAATGTTACCTTACAATAGCAAGGTGACATTAACCCCTTATTACCCCATATCCCACCGCTACACGGGAGTTGGAAGAGAGGGGCTAAGTGCCGGAATTGGCGCATCTAACAGATGCGCCATTTCGGGGGCGGCTGTGGACTGGTATTTGTAGCAGGGGGGGGCAATATCCATGGCCCCTCTCTAGGCTATGAATATCAGCCCGCAGCTGTCTGCATAGCTTTTCTGGCTATAAAATATAGGGGGATCACTTGTCATTTTTTTGGGGATCCCCCTATTTTAATAGCCAGTAAAGGCTACGCAGACAGCTGCAGGCTGATATTCAAGCAGGCTACACATATTGGCCCCCGGCCGTCAGCTTTCCCCCTCTGGCGCAGAAAATTGCGCGGGAGCCCATGCCATTTTTTTCTATTTTTTTTTAATTAAACACTCATTAAGACCTCTTTCATAATTGCGTCGGTACGGGTCCGTCGCTATGTGTCGGGCCAACGTCCCGACGCACGTTGTGAAATTTGTGCCCCGATGTGGGCAGCGGATGCAGTTTTTCCACGCATCTACTGCCCATTCTGAAGTCTGGGGAGGATGGGGCGGAGTTTCGGCCACGCATGCGCGGTAGAAAATGGCGGATGCGACGGACAAAAAACGTTCACTTGAACATTTTTTCATGCCGAATGTCTGCCAAAACACAACGGATCCGTTGCACGACAGACGTGACGTGTGGTCATCCACCGCGCTCCGTCGTTAATACAAGTCTATGGCTAAAAATGGCATCCTGCGAGCACATTTGCAGGATCTGTTTTTTTCCCAAAATGACGGATATTCATAGATATATAATAGAAAGGCCGATGTTTCTAAGGCTACTTTCTTACGTTTTTAGCAATCTGTCATTTTGGGAAAAAACGGATCCTGCAAATCTGCTCGCAGGATGCGTTTTTTACTCATAGACTTGTATTAGCGGCAGATCGCGATGGATGGTCACATGTCGCGTCCATCGTGCAACGGATCCATCATGTTTTGGCGGACAGTCGGCACGAAAAAACGTTCAAGTGAACTTTTTTGACTGATGTGTCTGCCATTTTCTACCGCTCATGCGCGGCCAAAACTCCGCCCCCTCCTCCCTGGACTTCAGAATGGGCAGGGGTTTCATCGAAAAACTGCATCTGATGCCCACGTCATGCACAGATCTCACAACATGCGTCGGTACGTCGGCCTGACGCATAGCGACAGACCTTTACCGACACAATTGTGAAAGAGGCCTTAATGAGCGTTGAATTTAAAAAAAAAAACAGAAAAAATGGCGTAGGCTCCTGTGCAATTTTCTGCACCAGAGGGGGAAAGCCGACGGCCGGGGGCAAACATTTGTAGCCTGTTATGAATATCAGCCCGCAGCTGTCTGCGTAGCCTTTACTGGCTATTAAAATCGGGGGACCTCCCAAAAATATGACGTGGGTTCCCCCTATATTTTATAGCCAGAAAGGCTATGCAGACAGCTGGGGGCGGATATTCATAGCCTAGAGAGGGGCCATGGATATTGCCCCCCCGGCTACAAATACCAGTCCGCAGCCACACCAGAAATGGTGCATCTGTAAGATGCGCCAATTCCGGCACTTAGCCCCTCTCTTCCCACTCCCGAGTAGCAGTGGGATATGGGGTAATAAGGGGTTAATGTCACCTTGCTATAGTAAGGTGACATTAAGCCGGGTTAATAACGGAGAGGCGTCAATAAGACGCCTATCCATTATTAATCCAATAGTAATAAAGGTTTAATAAAACACAAACACATTAGGGAAAAAATATTTTAATATTCTTCGTTTAACCACACAACGATCTCCGCTATAGAACAGTAATATCAGGTGATGTCACTGCTCTATAGGACCCCCAGTGACACACTGACAGGAGACAATGGCTCCTGCAGTGCATCACCGAGGTTACTATAGTTCAAAGTCTCACTTTATGGCAATTGCTGTGTGGGAAAATTTCTCACTCAGCAATGCCAAAAGTGAGACTGGGGACTATTTTTTTACAGCGGAGGAGGAATACAGTGCGGAAGGATACCTTCCTCCCGTCATTGTGTTCCTGGAGCCCCTGGAGAGCAGTCACATCAGCTGATGCTGCCGTTCTCCACAGGAGATCGTTGTGGGACACTCGTGGATTTCTGCGGATCAGGAAGTATATTGGTTGTTTGTTATTTTAATATTTTTTACAGATGACACTGGCTTCAGGGATCAAAATGACAAGTAATGGTGAGTATGTACTCTATGTTTAATGTAATGTATGTCTTTATGTATGTATTGTATGTAATGTATGAATGTACTGTATGTAGTATGTATGTAGTATGAATTTTTTTTTGTTTGTTTGTTTTTTTCATTCAACACATTAGCTGGATAATGGGACTACTACTGTTCCATCATAGGCTAATGTGTCAATCACTGTCACTGTGGCAGGCATCGTCTGATGGGACTTGTAGTCCCATCGGACGATGCCAGCACACATGCACAGAGCCCCGGAAGCCCTCATAGAGCCCCGGCAGCCCGCACAGAGCCCCGGCAGCCCGCACAGAGCCCCGGCAGGCCCGCACAGACCCCCGGCAGCCCGCACAGAGCCCCGGCAGGCCTGCACAGAGCCCCGGCAGGCCCGCACATACCCCGCCCGCACACACAGACACGCATAGTGTCCGCCCACGCACCGTCCACACTCTTCCCCCCTCTGGAACAGGATGTAGAAGAACAGAAAGGGCTTATTTACATTCTGATATTTGTGTCCCATTGACTTGCATTGGTATCGGGTATCGTTATCGGCGATATCTGATATTTTTGGGATATCGGCTGATCCAATCCGATACCGATACTTCTGGATATCGGAAGCTTTCGCTCAACACTAATTGTCACACTTTTTTTACCCTTATCCTGCATTGTCTGAATAGCGTTACAACCACATTAAAGGGAGAGCATGCATTTGGCGGGATGATCCCTGGTCCATGCCATTTCAGCTAGCAGTCCGGGGCGCCTGCCGACCCCATGAGTCTCCACAGTTCATAAAGACGGATGGTGTGGCGGTTATAGTGATAATGGCTGACAGTGTGGTGGTTATAGCTCATAAGGGCAGCCAGTGTGGAAATACCATACTCTAGGTGCGAAATCGGCTAAATCAGATTAAAATAGATAAATCTCCGGGTGCGGATGGCATACACCCACGAGTACTAAGAGAACTAAGTAATGTAATAGATAAACCATTATTTCATATTTTTAGGGACTCTATAGCGACGGGGTCTGTTCCACAGGATTGGCGCATAGCAAATGTGGTGCCAATATTCAAAAAGGGCTCTAAATGTGAACCTGGAAATTATAGGCCAGTAAGTCTAACCTCTATTGTTGGTAAAATATTTGAAGGGTTTCTGAGGGATGTTATTCTGGATTATCTCAATGAGAATAACTGTTTAGCTCCATATCAGTATGGGTTTATGAGAAATCGCTCCTGTCAAACCAATCTAATCAGTTTTTATGAAGAGGTAAGCTATAGGCTGGACCACGGTGAGTCATTGGACGTGGTATATCTCGATTTTTCCAAAACGTTTGATACCGTGCCGCACAAGAGGTTGATACACAAAATGAGAATGCTTGGTCTGGGGGAAAATGTGGGTAAATGGGTTAGTAACTGGCTTAGTGATAGAAAGCAGAGGGTGGTTATAAATGGTATAGTCTCTAACTGGGTCGCTGTGACCAGTGGGGTACCGCAGGGGTCGGTATTGGGACCTGTTCTCTTCAACATATTCATTAGTGATCTGGTAGAAGGTTTACACAGTAAAATATCGATATTTGCAGATGATACAAAACTATGTAAAGCAGTTAATACAAGAGAAGATAGTATTCTGCTACAGATGGATCTGGATAAGTTGGAAACTTGGGCTGAAAGGTGGCAGATGAGGTTTAACAATGATAAATGTAAGGTTATACACATGGGAAGAAGGAATCAATATCACCACTACACACTGAACGGGAAACCACTGGGCAAATCTGACAGGGAGAAGGACTTGGGGATCCTAGTTAATGATAAACTTACCTGGAGCAGCCAGTGCCAGGCAGCAGCTTCCAAGGCAAACAGGATCATGGGGTGCATTAAAAGAGGTCTGGATACACATGATGAGAGCATTATACTGCCTCTGTACAAATTCCTAGTTAGACCGCACATGGAGTACTGTGTCCAGTTTGGGGCACCGGTGCTTTGGAAGGATATAATGGAACTAGAGAGAGTACAAAGGAGGGCAACAAAATTAATAAAGGGGATGGGAGAACTACAATACCCAGATAGATTAGCGAAATTTGGATTATTTAGTCTAGAAAAAAGATGACTGAGGGGCGATCTAATAACCATGTATAAGTATGTAAGGGGACAATACAAATATCTCGCTGAGGATCTGTTTATACCAAGGAAGGTGACGGGCACAAGGGGGCATTCTTTGCGTCTGGAGGAGAGAAGGTTTTTCCACCAACATAGAAGAGGATTCTTTACTGTTAGGGCAGTGAGAATCTGGAATTGCTTGCCTGAGGAGGTGGTGATGGCGAACTCAGTCGAGGGGTTCAAGAGAGGCCTGGATGTCTTCCTGGAGCAGAACAATATTGTAAACAAAATTATTAGGTTCTGTAGAAGGACGTAGATCTGGGGATTTATTATGATGGAATATAGGCTGAACTGGATGGACAAATGTCTTTTTTCGGCCTTACTAACTATGTTACTATGTTACTATGTATTTAGGGTATAGTATGGACAGATATCTTTATGCAGAGAGCATTTTAATAACACTTTTACTTTTAAGGGTTGTAATGAGGGGATTTGCTGCAAAAGAGTGGAAAAAGGGAAGTCTGAAGAGAAAAGCTGTTGATATGAAAAGTCATCATGGCGTCTGGACAAGATGGAGAAGAAACAACTCATTCAGAGAAGGGGTCACTTATAAGGTACCTGGATGTAAATGTTTACTTGTTGATACTGACTGCTTCTAATCAGTACTGTATGATCCGCAGTCTAATAATGACTGATAGCAACTAGTGATGAGCGATCATGCTCACCACTACTCGGTACGCGCCCAAGCGTCTCACTGCTTGAGATGCTCGGAGCTTGCTGAGTATTTTCAGGGTTGCTCAACGGGAGCTCCGGTCCCCACCCTGCACGTTTGGTGTTCTTTAGAGAGCCAATGAACATGCAGGGAATGTCTGCCACACACTGTAAAGCCACAGCCATGTTGGTTGTGGCATTACAGTGATTGGCTGGCCGCACAGCGTCATCGGGTCTATATCAGACCTGGCACCGCCATACTCATTACAGTCTACTCCAGAATCAAGCAGGGTAGGAGGAGTTGCTGCTGAGCTGGAGAGAGATTTGTGTGTTTCTTGGTTAGTGTAGGTATACCTCATTATATTATACACATATCCTTCTCAACTAACGGTCCTTCCGAGGACTAATCCAGCTTCATAGATATCAGTGCTAGGCAGACAGGCAGTGTATATAGCAGACTGCAGTGCATATAGCAAGAGGGTCCAATCCAGTTCTGTCTGCTGCTGGTTTTACAGATATTTCTACACATAGCCCCAAGTATCAAGGACCGGTAATATATTTTTTTTTATCTTAATCCTGATTATTTGCTTAAAAAGCAATCTAGAGAACACCATTTTTCTTCTCCATTTGCTTGTTGGCACTGCAGAATACAGGCAGATCCTTTCCATATTACAGCGCTAAAAATCCATCTAATTAAAACTGTGGTTTGTCTGTCACATGGATCACATATAACTGCGCTCAAAATTCTGCCATTTCTTGCCTCCATTTACATTTTTTTGCAGTGTGTTAGCGAAGTGATTGACACCAGTTTGCTGTTAAAAATAGTTACCTACAGTCCAGCTATTTAAAACTGTGTTATACAGTATGTGCATGTATACCCCCCAGGGGTAAATGTTTGTCAGCCCATACACTTAGTGCATGGACATTACAAGTATGAGAGACACGCTCCTTTATAATGGGAACCTTTTTTTGAAGAGGTCTTCCTCCACGTCTCTTGCAAGGGGCATTGGAGTGCCTCCAAATTTTTGGCAGCCCTTGCATTCACTGCATAGGAAAATACTATGGGAAACCCACTTCCTAATAATGGGAACATATTTTTCATGAGGCCCTCCTCTACGTCTCTTCCAAGGGGCATTGGAGTAGGTCCAAATTTGGAGTGCCTCCAAATTTTTGGCAGCCCTTGCATTCACTTCATAGGCTAACAGTATGGGAGACCCACTTCCTAATAATGGGAACAATGTTTTCAGGAGGCTCTCCTGTATATCTCTTCAAAGGGGTGTTGAGGTGCGTCCAAATTTTGGGCAGCCCCGCCACTCCCTGCATACGCAATAACAGTATAGGAGAACCACTGTTTAATAAAGGGAACAACAAAGCATAGCCGGCTGATGGCTCCCCAAGAATATTGAGGACCAACTGCCATCCCTTTAAGAATATTACAGTCCGTCTGAAGGCCATATAACTATAGGAGTCCCTCCTTCATAAAAGAAACAGGATGTGTCTGATGATGTGTCACACACCACATGGCCAGATAAGGTTTTAAATTGTTACAATGAAATTTCCCAGTGAATGCATTTGTCTTGGTTGAAAGCAATGCTGAAGTTCAAAAATGCTTCAAAAACGCTATATGTGAACATAGCCCAAGGTGTGGAGGTGAATTTTTGGATTTGGTAATTTATTTTGCCTTATATACAAGTCATTACCCTGGAAAGGATGTTCCTTAACATATTTCACAGGAAAATCTATTTTGATTTCCTTTTTGAAGTTTTTATTGCGAGTCTGTTAAAGTGGGGTCAGAAATTCTTTCAGGGGTCTTTCTCTTGCTAGTCTTCCTTGGCAAACAGCTCGAGCTCAGTGAGGTTTGATGGAGATCGTTTGTGAACAGCAGTTTTCAGCTCTTTCCACAGATTCTCGATTGGATTCAGGTCTGGACTCTGACTTGGTCATTCTAACACCTGGATACGTTTATTTGTGAACCATTCCATTGTAGATTTTGCTTTATGTTTGGGATCATTGTCTTGTTGGAAGACAAATCTCCGTCCCACAAAGTGCTTGATAAAGGTCTTCTGACCGAAACGTCGCCGCAGGAGGCAGAATAGAATGTAAGCTATTTTTTTCACTGTCTATTGTTGCGCTGTCTTTTTTACTCTTTTTGGATATGGATTTTTATATGGGATGGACCCCCTGGTGTTGACGTGCACTCTTATGTCCGCAGAGGCTCTGTGATTATAGGGTGCGGTTCAACTTCTTTTTTGTTGAAATCTCCATCCCAGTCTCAGCTCTTGTGCAGACTCCAACAGGTTTTGTTCAAGAATGGTCCTGTATTTGGCTCCATCCATCTTCCCATCAATTTTAACCATCTTCCCTGTCCCTGCTGAAGAGAAGCAGGCCCAAACCATGATGCTGCCACAACCATGTTTGACAGTGGTGATGGTGTGCTCAGGGTGATGAGCTGTGCCGCCTTTATGCCAAACATTTCGTTTGGTATTGTTGCCAAAAAGTTCGATTTTGGTTTCATCTAACTAGAGCATCTTCTTCCACATGTTTGGTGTCTCCCAGGTGGCTTGTTGAAAACTTTAAACAACACTTTTTATGGATATCTTTGAGAATTGGCTTTTGTCTTGCAACTCTTCCATAAAGGCCAGATTTGTGCAGAGCACGACTGATTTTTGTCCTATGGACAGAGGGTCCCACCTCAGCTGTAGATCTCTGCAGTTCATACAGAGTAATCATGGGCTGCATCTGTGATCAGTCTTCTCCTTGTTTGAGATGAAAGTTTAGATGGATGACCGGGTCTTGGTAGATTTGCAGTGGTATGTGTAAGATTGTGCTTATCGCATGTGTTGGGGGATACTAGCTTGGCATGGGATTCAAGCACACGTGCACAAGCTGCTGCTTCTGCCACTGCAGCTCGGGCTGCTGCAGAACCGCTTAGTGCACCTGCAGCTACACTCCACAATGCTCTGTATGGCTCCACCACAGACTTCGTAGACCTGCGGATTCACAGCAAGACGCTTGTCACCTTCGTAACCCCGCCGAATTACAGGTATTAACTCCGCACGTGCTTCCTGGACCATTGCCCGCATTCTCCACCATATGTAAGATTGTGCTTACTACATATGTTGGGGGACAGTCGCTTGGCTTCAAGCACATTGGAATGGTTTTCGCTTAAACACAGTCTATGCGGTTTATTAAAGAGTCATAAACCGGGTCATGCACGGTTCATTATATACATTTTTGTACAGCTTCAATTCACAATTCAGACACTACACCTGCCAGACCTCCTTTACTAGTTCCCGGGGGTGTCCATACGCCGTATCAGTGTCCGTATCATATAGCGCACACGACATTGGTTTGCAGTCTCTAAACACGCTGGATCTCACTTCATCCAGTTACCGTGGGAGACCGCACAGTTCATCACTATCCATGGAACACAACAAGCATCAACAGTCTGTTCTACTGGCAGATACGTCTCTGCCGTTATGATAGCCCCCCTTCCCGGGTGTTACCTTTCTGGAGCTCCTGCTCCACACGCTGACCTCCTGTCAGTCCTCTCTCTCTCAGGGAAGCTGCCTTACGGGGTTCACCAGCTTGCCTGGCAGGCACACATCAGTTAGTCCAGAGCCACCAAAGGTCGGTAGCTTCCCCAACACAGACCGTCCAGGTCCACGGTCTCTTAGGTGCTCCAGGAAGACTCCACTCACAGGAGCTTCCAACACAGACCGTCCAGGACCACAGTCTCACTGTGAGATATTCAGGACGTCCTTCCCACCTAGGACTGTCCAACACACTGGCTTGTGCTCTTCAGGACTCCTACTCCCAGGACATCCAACACAGGTTGTGCTCTTCAGGAAGCCTACTCCCAGGACTTCCAACACAGGCTACTTAGTGCGCTATTCAGGATGCCCGTCCCTACCGGGGACCATCCAACCCACAGGTGTGTGACCTGTCCGTGTGCTATTTAGGACATCTGTCCAAAACCCCAGGCCACCAGGTCTAAAACCCCATGACATGCTCTTCAGGGAGACAACACTCCCAGCACATAAGCTCTCCAGGACCTTCCAGCATAGACCATTCAGGTCTACACTCAGCAACCATGTGACCAACACCCTGGTAACATTATGAAGCTGTAACCACTCCCACAGGTGGGAGTGTGTGTGTGGCTAGATTGACCCGCCCATCTCTCATAACTAGCCCAGTAAGTCTCCCTTACCAACTATACAAACAACACAATTTACTTGTAGGACTACAGGTCTCAGAACAACATTACTTCAGACTTACCGCGCAGACTCACTCTGCGACACATATCGGCCACTTACATTTCTGCGAGTCACTGTTTCACCACCATTAAAACCACAGATATGCCTCCATGCATATCCCGAGGAGCACACACAGCGCCCCCTAGCTGCCACAGGGGTCACTGCATAACATATGATACTCCTTCCATTTCGCTTGCACAGTGCTCCTTGGGATGTTTAAAGTTTTGGAAATCATTTTGTATCCAAATCCAGCTTTAAACTTCTCCACAACAGTTTCACGTACCTGCCTTTTGTGTTCCTTGGTCTTCATGATGCTTTCTGTGCTTCAAACAGAACCCTGAGACTATCACAGAGCAGGTGCATTTATACGGAGACTTAAATACACACAGGTGGATTATATTTATCATCATTAGGCATTTAGGACAACATTGGATTATTCAGAGATCCACAGTGAACTTCTGGAGTGAGTTTGCTGCACTGAAAGTAAAGGGGACAAATAATATTGCACACCTCACTTTTCAGTTTTTGAATTTCCACAAAAAATTAAAGTACCGTATATACTAGAGTATAAGCCGAGATTTTCAGCCCAAATTTTTGGGCTGAAAGTGCCCCTCTCGGCTTATACTCGAGTCAAAGTGGGTGGCAGGGTCGGCGGGTGAGGGGGTGAGGGCGCTGAGGCATACTTACCTGCTTCCAGCGATCCTGGCGCTGTCCCTGCAGTCCCACGGTCTTCGGTGCTGCAGTTATTCCTCTATCAGCGGTCACGTGTGACCGCTCAATAGAGAAATGAATAGGCGGCTCCACCTCCCATAGGGGTGGAGCCGCCTATTCATTTCTCTAATCAGCGGTAACGGTGACCGCTGATAGAGGAAGAAGCTGCGGCACCGAAGACAGCTGTCCGGGAGAAGGAGCCGAACGCCAGGACCAGGTAAGTATCGCATAGTCACCTGTCCACGTTCCAGCCGCTGGGCGCTGCTCCATCTTCCCGGCGTCTCTGCGCTCTGACTGTTCAGGTCAGAGGGCGCGATGACGCATATAGTGTGTGCGGCGCCCTCTGCCTGATCAGTCAGAGCGGAGACGCCGGGACGAGACGCCGGGAGCTGAAAGCAAGAGAGGTGAGTATGTGTTTTTTTTTTTTTTTTACTGCAGCAGCAGCAGCGACAATGGCAGAGCTTTCTATGGGGAAATATGAACGGTGCAGAGCACTATATGGGGCAGAGCTATAGGGCAATAATGAACGGTGCAGAGCACTATATGGGGCACAGCTATAGGGCAATAATGAACGGTGCAGAGCACTATATAGGGTAGAGCTATAGGGCAATAATGAACGGTGCAGAGCACTATATGGCACAGCTATAGGGCAATAATGAACGGTGCAGAGCACTATATGGGGCAGAGCTATAGGGCAATAATGAACGGCGCAGAGCACTATATGGGGCACAGCTATAGGGCAATAATGAACGGTGCAGAGCACTATATGGGGTAGAGCTATAGGGCAATAATAAACGGTGCAGAGCACTATATGGGGCACAGCTATAGGGCAATAATGAACGGCGCAGAGCACTATATGGGGCACAGCTATAGGGCAATAATGAACGGTGCAGAGCACTATATGGGGCACAGCTATAGGGCAATAATGAACGGTGCAGAGCACTATATGGGGCACAGCTATAGGGCAATAATGAACGGTGCAGAGCACTATATGGGGCAAAGCTATAGGGCAATAATGAACGGCGCAGAGCACTATATGGGGCACAGCTATAGGGCAATAATGAACGGTGCAGAGCACTATATGGGGCACAGCTATAGGGCAATAATGAACGGCGCAGAGCACTATATGGGAAACAGCTATAGGGCAATATGAACGGTGCAGAGCACTATATGGGGCACAGCTATAGGGCAATAATGAACGGTGCAGAGCACTTTATGGGGCACAGCTATAGGGCAATGATGAACGGTGCAGAGCACTATATGGGGCACAGCTATAGGACAATATGAACGGTGCAGAGCACTATATGGGCCACAGCTATAGGGCAATAATGAACGGCGCAGAGCACTATATGGGGCACAGCTATAGGGCAATAATGAACGGCGCAGAGCACTATATGGGGCACAGCTATAGGGCAATAATGAACGGTGCAGAGCACTTTATGGGGCACAGCTATAGGGCAATAATGAACGGTGCAGAGCACTATATGGGGCACAGCTATAGGGCAATAATGAACGGTGCAGAGCACTATATGGGGCACAGCTATAGGGCAATATGAACGGTGCAGAGCACTATATGGGGCACAGCTATAGGGCAATAATGAACGGTGCAGAGCACTATATGGGTACAGCTATAGGGCAATAATGAACGGTGCAGAGCACTATATGGGGCACAGCTATAGGGCAATATGAACGGTGCAGAGCACTATATGGGGCACAGCTATAGGGCAATAATGAACGGTGCAGGGCACTATATGGGGCACAGCTATAGGGCAATAATGAACGGTGCAGAGCACTATATGGGGCACAGCTATAGGGCAATAATGAACAGTGCAGAGCACTATATGGGGCACAGCTATAGGGCAATAATGAACGGTGCGGAGCACTATATGGGGCACAGCTATAGGGCAATAATGAACGGTGCAGAGCACTATATGGGGCACAGCTATAGGGCAATAATGAACGGCGCAGAGCACTATATGGGGCACAGCTATAGGGCAATATGAACGGTGCAGAGCACTATATGGGGCACAGCTATAGGGCAATAATGAACGGCGCAGAGCACTGTATGGGGCACAGCTATAGGGCAATAATGAACGGCGCAGAGCACTGTATGGGGCACAGCTATAGGGAAATAATGAACGGTGCAGAGCACTATATGGGGCACAGCTATAGGGCAATAATGAACGGTGCAGAGCACTATATGGGGCACAGCTATAGGGCAATAATAAACGGCGCAGAGCACTATATGGGGCACAGCTATAGGGCAATAATGAACGGTGCAGAGCACTATATGGGGCACAGCTATAGGGCAATAATGAACGGTGCAGAGCACTATATGGGGCACAGCTATAGGGCAATATGAACGGTGCAGAGCACTATATGGGGCACAGCTATAGGGCAATAATGAACGGTGCAGAGCACTATATGGGGCACAGCTATAGGGCAATAATGAACGGCGCAGAGCACTATATGGGGCACAGCTATAGGGCAATAATGAACGGTGCAGAGCACTATATGGGGCACAGCTATAGGGCAATAATGAACGGCGCAGAGCACTATATGGGGCACAGCTATAGGGCAATAATGAACGGCGCAGAGCACTATATGGGGCACAGCTATAGGGCAATAATGAACGGTGCAGAGCACTATATGGGGCACAGCTATAGGGCAATAATGAACGGCGCAGAGCACTACATGGGGCACAGCTATAGGGCAATAATGAACGGCGCAGAGCACTATATGGGGCACAGCTATAGGGAAATAACGAACGGTGCAGAGCACTATATGGCACAGCTATGGGGAAATAACGAACGGTGCAGAGCACTATATGGGGCACAGCTATAGGAAAATAACGAACGGTGCAGAGCACTATATGGGGCACAGCTATAGGGCAATTATGAACGGTGCAGAGCACTATATGGGGCACAGCTATAGGGCAATAATGAACGGCGCAGAGCACTATATGGGGCACAGCTATAGGGCAATAATGAACGGCGCAGAGCACTATATGGGGCACAGCTATAGGGCAAAAATGAACGGTGCAGAGCACTATATGGGGCACAGCTATAGGGCAATAATGAACGGCGCAGAGCACTATATGGGGCACAGCTATAGGGCAATAATGAACGGCGCAGAGCACTATATGGGGCACAGCTATAGGGAAATAACGAACGGTGCAGAGCACTATATGGCACAGCTATGGGGAAATAACGAACGGTGCAGAGCACTATATGGGGCACAGCTATAGGGCAATAATGAACGGCGCAGAGCACTATATGGGGCACAGCTATAGGGCAATAATGAACGGCGCAGAGCACTATATGGGGCACAGCTCTAGGGAAATAACGAACGGTGCAGAGCACTATATGGCACAGCTATGGGGAAATAACGAACGGTGCAGAGCACTATATGGGGCACAGCTATAGGGCAATAATGAACGGTACAGAGCACTATATGGGGCACAGCTATAGGGCAATAATGAACGGCGCAGAGCACTATATGGGGCAGAGCTATAGGGCAATAATGAACGGTGCAGAGCACTATATGGCACAGCTATGGGGAAATAACGAACGGTGCAGAGCACTATATGGGGCAATAATGAACAGTGCAGAGCACTATATGGCACAGCTATGGGGAAATAATGAACGGTGCAGAGCATTATATGGCACAGCTATGGGGAAATATTGAACGGTGCAGAACACTATATGGCACAGCTATGGGGAAATAATGATCTATTTTTATTATTGAAATGCTGCATTTCCACCCTAGGCTTATACTCGAGTCAATAAGTTTTCCCAGTTTTTTGTGGCAAAATTAGGGGGGTCGGCTTATACTCGGGTCGGCTTATACTCGAGTATATACGGTAACCAATAATTTTTGTTCAACTTCACAATTGTGTTCCACTTGTTGATTCTTCACCAAAAATGTATGTTTAGTGTCTTTATGTTTGAAGCATGATATGTGGGAAAAGGATGAAAAGTTCAAGAGGGCTGAAAACTTTCACAAGGCACTATGTATGGGCCTGACTTGACATAGCAACCGATTGTGGTTCTGATGACGTATTCATGTTCTGATGATGGTACTGGTGTTGCAATTATTAACTGACTATGGGTGTCATGATGCATGAATGTACTGATAGTGGTTATGGTTATGTAGTCATGTACTAATGGTGGTTCTGTTGATGCATTTACAGTATCTACTGATGGTTGTTCTGGGGTCATATTCATGTACTGATTGTTGTTCTAGTGACCTATTTATTAACTCATGATGGTTTTGGTGTCTTATTTATGTACTATTGATAGCTCTGGTGTTTCATTTAAGTAATGATGGGGATTTTGGTTATGTATTCATGTACCAATGATTGTTCTTCTGCTGTATTTATGTATTATTATTGGCTCTGGTGTTTTATTTATATAATAATGATTTTGATTTCATACTCAAGTACCGATGATGGTTATGGTGATTAATACATCACAAGAACAACCATCCATACATGATTACGTTAAAATAGCCAGCACGAATTACATGAATACGGCAATAAAACCACTATTCATACAGAAATATGGCACCAGAACCACCATCAATTTTGTTGCAAACTGTACATATGATGAACATAAAAATCATCAGACGTATCCCTTTATGTATAGTGGGGTCTGTATAATTTCCATTGGGATATCCACCAAATGTTGGACCCCTTAATCGACACCAAACAGCCCCCATTATAGTTAAGATACAGTTGTGGCCAAAAGTATTGACACCCCTGCAATTCTGTCAGATAATACTCAGTTTCTTCCTTAAAATGATTGCAGTCACAAATTCTTTGGTATTATTATCTTCTGAGGGAGACCTAGCTTTCTCACACTGGGCCCTACATTATGCTGCAAAATTTGTTGGTAGTCTTCAGACTTCATAATGCCATGTACACTGTCAAGCAGTCCAGTGCCAGAGGCAGCAAAGGAACCCCAAAACATCAGGGAACCTCCGCCATGTTTGACTGTAGGGACAGTGTTCTTTTCTTTGAATGCCTCTTTTTTTCTCCTGTAAATTCTATGTTGATGCCTTTGCCCAAAAAGCTCTACGTTTGTCTCATCTGACCAGAGAACATTCTTCCAAAACATTTTAGGCTTTTTTAGATAAGTTTTGGCAAACTCTAGCCTGGCTTTTTTATGTCTCGGGGTAAGAAGTGGGGTCTTCCTGGGTCTCGTACCATACAGTCCCTTTTCATTCAGACGTCGATGGATAGTACGGGTTGACGCTGTTGTACCCTCGGACTGCAGGGCAGCTTGAACTTGTTTGGATGTTAGTCGAGGTTCTTTATCCAACATCCGCTCAATCTTGCGTTGAAATCTCTAGTAAATTTTTCTTTTCCGTCCACATCTAGGGAGGTTAGCCACAGTGCCATGGGCTTTAAACTTCTTGATGACACTGCGCACGTAGACACAAGAACATTCAGGTCTTTGGGGATGGACTTGTAGCCTTGAGATTGCTCATGATTTCTCACAATTTGGTTTCTCAAGTCCTCAGACAGTTCTTTGGTCTTCTTTCTTTTCTCCATGCTCAATGTGGTACACACAAGGACAAAGGACAGAGGTTGAGTCAACTTTAATCCATGTCAACTGGCTGCCAGTGTGATTTAGTTATTGCCAACACCTGTTAGGTGCCTCAGGTAAGTTACAGGTGCTGTTAATTACACAAATTAGAGAAGCTTCAAATGTTTTTTCCAACAGTGCCAATACTTTTGTCCACCCCCTTTTTTATGTTTGGTGTGGAATTATATCCAATTTGGCTTTAGGACAATTCTTTTTGTGTTTTTCATTTAAGACAAATTAAATGAAGATAATAATAACAAATAATTTGTGTTTGCAATCATTTTCAGGAAGAAACTGAGTATTATCTGACAGAATTGCAGGGGTGTCAATACTTTTGGCCACAGCTGTATATTAGTTTCTATGACCGTCCTCAGGTCTGACTTTTTTTCTTTGTGTGGTACTTTTGGGAGAGAAAGATAACCATTCTAGTGCAAGTGGCAAGTGCAGGAGGAGAGGGCATTAGTAGATGTGGTACCTTATTCTCTGACCCATTCCTTTGCTGAAAAAAGTATCAACTAAATACCCTGTTTTATCCATCTTTTGACTAGCACTTGCTTATTACTGTGATTTTTTTTTACAACAGAGTATTTTTGACCTCACTGTGCTCTTTTGTGTCTTCAAGTTTCTTTGTGGTGTGTGTGAACATGTTCTTACAGACTTGTTGAATATGCAAGTAGCTCATGTGTTTCTGGTTCTACCATTCCTTTACTTGGCGACTGAGGTTTTATCGGAAGTGGAGGTGGGGGTACCATTGAAATCATCTGCCTAGAGCACCATATTTGGAGTACACTACTGTTTGAGCACATGATAGGGCTCAGAAGGAATAGAGCTCTTCATGGCTTTTGGAACACAGATTTTGCTTGAATAGATTGTGGGCTCCATTAGCCGAGCCCCTGAGATGACCGAATTAAAAAAAACAAAAAACGCAAGTGGTCCCATTTTGGAAACTTCAGTGCTAAGGGAATTTGGAATTCGTCTAGTGATGTAATAAGTATTTTGAACCCATAGGTGACTCACAAAATTATATAACATTGGACTGTGTGAACAGTGAATAACATTTTGGTGGTAAAAAAATGTAATTGTCTATTAGCAGCAAATTTTTCATTTACACATGGGATAATAGGTAAAAATTAACCCTAAAATATATTGTGGAATTTCCTCCGATCAGAGAGATACCCTTTAGATTATTGGAAAGGAATGCTTGGCCACATGTCAGGGGTAAGATGAAAGGAGTGCCATTTGGTTTTTGGAGCACAGATTTTGTTGGAATAGTTAGTGGACAAAATTTGGAGAGCCCACCATGAGGTGCAAGAAAAGAAGAAAACCCTTATGGAACTACTTTCTGAAATGAGGCAGAGGGAGCCACATTGGACTCCATTTGGCATCTAATCTGGTGGTAAACATCATTTTAGGCATGAACAGAACTATGGTTGACCACTCTTGTGCTCTAAAAAGATCAAGACCAAAGCAACTCCATCTACCTCATTATAGTGAATTGCCCAGGGCCATCAGTGATTTTGTCTGAATCATGTTTTTTGGGGGGATTAACACAAAAAACGCTGACGTAAGCGCTCAGTGGAGTGTGCAGCATAAAGCTGAGCCAAACCTTATTTCAATCTTTATTAAGCAGAAAAAACAAATAAACAACAGTTCAAGCATTGCATTTACTTTTGCACAATTCACCATGAGGTGCAAGTAATGAGACATGTTTATTCTTCAGGTCATTATGATTACAATGAAACCAGATTTATATAATTTTTTGTTATATATTACTTTTATACAATAAAAGGCTTTTTTTTTATTAAAACAAAAATTGTCTCCATATTCTAAGAGTTATAACTTTTTCTTAATCACCAGTGCCATAAAAAAGATGCGCTGAGGATTAAGGCCCCTTCATGCCATTGAAAGACGTAGCTGTGGTCATTAACCCCTTAACCCCCGGAGCTTTTTTCATTTTTTCGTTCTTATTTTTCGCTCCCCTTCTTTCCAGAGCCATAATTTTTTTTATTTTTCCATCAATATGGCCAAGTGAGGGCTTATTTTTTGCGGGATGAGTTGCAATTTTGAATGATACCATTGGTTTTACCATGTCGTGTAACATAAAATGGGGAAAAAATTCCAAGTGTGATGAAATTGCAAAAAAAAAGTGCAATCTAACACTTGTTTTTTGTTTGGCTTTTTTGCTAGGTTCACTAAATGCTAAAACTGACCTGCCAATGTGCTTCTCCAGGTCATTACGAGTTCATAGACATGAAATATGTCTAGGTTCTCTTTTATTTAAGTGGTAAAACAAAATGTAAAAATTTGCAAAAATAAAAAATTGCTAAAATTTCTGATACCCGTAGCTTCTTCATTTGTCGTGATCTGGGGTTGGGTGAGGACTTAGTTTTTGCGTACTGAGCTGAAATTTTTAATGATACCACTTTTTGCAGGTACGTTCTTTTGATCGCCCGTTATTGCATTTTAATTCAATGTCGCAGAGACCAAAAAAATCGTAATTCTGTTGTTTACATTTTTTTTCTCGCTACGCCGTTTAGCGATCAGGGTAGTCTTTTTTTTATTGATAGATCGTGCGATTCTGAACTCGGCGATGCCAAATATGTGCAGGTTTGATTTTTTTTTATTGTTTTATTTTGATTGGGGCGAAACGGGGGTGATTTGAACTTTTATGAAGAACTTACAGGAAAGATATATATCTTGGTACCGTGTTAGCCAGTAGATAGAAAAATAGCTTGCAATTTGTTACCATCTTTTCAGTTAGCCATTAAAAGGTATCAACAACTGAGGACTCTCAATTCTAAACATTTTTCTAGAAGATCTTATTAAGGAGTTGCACAGATTAAAAAAGGTTATGATTGGCTGCAGTGGTCAGGTGATTGGAAAAGCTCATTATCATTGACTGTGTGTCTAAAAAAATGTTTTTAAACAAGTAAATTGCCATTTATTGCATGAAATAAGTATTTGATCACCGACCAACCAGCAAAATTTTTTTCTCTCACAGACCTGTTAGTTTTTCTTTAAGAAGCCTCCTACTCTTCACACATTACCTGTTTTAAGTGCAATTATTTGAACTTGTTACCTGTACAAAAGAAACCTGTCCACACACTCAATAATCACACTCCAACATCTACACCATGGCCAAGACCAAAGAGCTGTCTACGGACAACAGTGACAAAATTGTAGACCTGGATAAGGCTGGGATGGGCAGCAGGACAATTGGCAAGCAGATTGGTGACAAGGCAACAAATCTTTAATATAACGCTGGGAGCGTCACTCTGTCCGAAGCATTTATAGACAGTGCAGGCGCGACGCTCCTAGCGTTACATTATAGAGTGTCAGGAAAAAAAAATGGCGCCAGATGGCGCGGACTACCGGGAGCAGGGAGTCGGGAGCAGGGGGACACCGTGCACATATTTGCTCCCTGATTATGCTGTGGCACTTCATTTTCTTGAAGACACACTGCAGGTATGTCTTCAAGAAAATGGCGCCGGAAAGCGCAGACTGCGCAGGCGCCGATTCCGGCAGCAGGAGGATGAAGAAAATGGGCGGAAAGGAATGGCGTAAGTAACAAATTGCTGTGGCATGAAGCTGTGGCACTTCATGCCACAGCAATTTGTTACTTACGCCACCTGATTCCTTTGTCCTGCTGCCGGAATCGGCGCCTGCGCACTGCATTGTGTCTTCAAGAAAATGGCGCCGGAAAGCGCGGACTGCGCAGGCGCCGATTCCGCCAGCAGGAGGACCAAGAAAATGGCGGCGGAAAGGAATCAGGTGGCGCAAGTAACAAATTGCTGTGCATCATAGAAAAATTAGTTGGCGCACCACAATGATATAAAATAAATAAATATATATTGGGGGTGGAAAACAATGGCTAATACGCAGAGCAGATGATAAACAAGAAAAGGAAAGCCACTATAATGTATGCACACCACCAAAAGTTATAATAAGTCAAACAAGCTTTATTGGTAACGTATAAAAACAATTAAAACCATACATACAAAACTCCCTCCATATACGTGTGCCCAACACACAATACTTCCATATAGTAGTGGAAAACATGCTTCAAATATGGCAGATAGTCAGATAGTATACACATAGAAATAATTACTGGCAAAAATCCGCCCTGTCCTGATCAGCAAAAGATATATCTGTCGATAGCAAAACCCTGTTAGGCTGCAGCTTACCCACAGCAAATAGTCCTCCTGGTATGTAATGAGTAGGGCACAAGCAAATATGGCCAAATAATTACCCCAAATAGGAAGAGGGAGCATGGCTGTCACCCGTCCTGAGCATAAGAGGGGAACATGCTGCAGCAGCTAGAAGGTGATCCAGACAGAAGGCTCACAAAATATAGAGACAATATAGCAAGAACTCGGCAGCCAGCAAGTGAAGGGCAATGGAAGGAGAGCCCTACGCGTATCGATGTTCAAGACAGCTTCGTCAGGGGAAGTGACAAATTGCTGTGGCATGAGGCTGTGGCACTTCATGCCACAGCTATTTGTTACTTACGCCACCTGATACAGGGCATATACTATGGAGCATCTTATGGAGCAGCGTATGGGGCATATGGATGGGAGCAGCAAATTAAAGAACGGTGGCGCAGGATGGGAGCAGCACATGACAGAATGGGGGTGCAGGATGGAAGCAGCACATGACAGAACGGGGATGCAGGATGGCAGCAGCACATGACAGAACGGGGGTGCAGGATGGAAGCAGCACATGACAGAACGGGGGCGCAGGATGGAAGCAGCACATGACAGAACGGGGGAGCAGGATGGGGGCAGCACATGACAGAACGGGGGTGCAGGATGGGGGCAGCACATGACAGAACGGGGGCGCAGGATGGGAGCAGGACATGACAGGATGGGGGCGCAGGATGGAAGCAGCACATGACAGAACGGGGGAGCAGGATGGGGGCAGCACATGACAGAACGGGGGTGCAGGATGGGGGCAGCACATGACAGAACGGGGGCGCAGGATGGGAGCAGGACATGACAGGATGGGGGCGCAGGATGGGAGCAGCACATGACAGGATGGGGGCGCAGGATTGGAGCAGCAAATGACAGAATGGAGGCGCAGGATGGGAGCAGCACATGACAGAACGGGGGCGCAGGTTGGGAGCAGCAAATGACAGAATCGAGGCGCAGGATGGTAGCAGCACATGACAGAACGGGGGCGCAGGATGGGAGCAGCAAATGACAGAACGGGGGCGCAGGATGGGAGCAGCAAATGACAGAATGGAGGCGCAGGATGGGAGCAGCACATGACAGGATGGGGGTGCAGGAGGGGTGCAGCACATGACAGAATGGGGGCGCAAGATGGGAACAGCACATGACAGAATGGGGGCGCAGGATGGAGCAGCACATGTCAGAATGGGGAAGCAGGATGGGTGCAGCACATGACAGGATGGGGGCGCAGGATGGGAGCAGCACATGACAGGATGGAGACGCAGGATGGAGCAGCACATACCAGGATGGAGACCATATACCAATATAAATGCTCGCCACCCGGGCATAGAACGGGTTCAATAGCTAGTTATTATATGATGGAAGAAACACAAGATGACTGTCAACCTTCCTTGCTCTGGGGCTCCATGCAAGATCTCACCTTGTGGGGTAAGAATGATTCTGAGAAAGGTCAGGAATCAGTCCATAACTACACGGCAGGACGTGGTCAATGGCCTGAAGAAAGCTGGGACCACAGTCTCAAATATTACCAGTAGTAACACGCTATGCCATTATGGATTAATATTCTGCAGGGCATGCAAGGTCCCCCTGCTCACACCAGCACATATACAGGCCCATTTGAAGTTCACCAATGACTATCTGGATGATCCAGAGGAGGCCTGAGAGAAGGTCATGCGGTCATATCAGAAGAAAATAGAACTTTGTGGTATCAACTCAACTTGCTGTGTTTGCAGGAACAAGAAGGATGAGTACTACCCCAAGAACACCTTCCCAACCATGAAGCATAATGGGGGAAACATAATGCTTTGGGGGTGCTTTTCTGCAAATACTACGGGATGACTGCATCGTATTGAAAGGAGTATAAAGCTGTGCCCCGTATATAATGCTCCATATCGTTCATTATGGCCCCAAAGATGCTCCATATAAAGCTGTGCCCCATATAGAATGCTCTGCACCGTTCATTATAGCCCCATAGATGCTCCATATAAAGCTGTGCCACATATAATGCTCTGCACCGTTCAGTATGGCCCCATAGATGCTCCATATAAAGCTGTGCCATATATAATGCTCTGCGCCATTCATTATTGCCCCATAGATGCTCCATATAAAACTGTGCCATATATAATGCTCTGCACCGTTCAGTATGGCCCCATAGATGCTCCATATAAAGCTGTGCCATATATAATGCTCTGCACCGTTCATTATGGCCCCATAGATGCTCCTTATAAAGCTGTGCCACATATAATGCTCTGCACCGTTCAGTATGGCCCCATAGATGCTCCATATAAAGCTGTGCCATATATAATGCTCTGCACCGTTCATTATGGCCCCATAGATGCTCCATATAAAGCTGTGCCCCATATAGAATGCTCTGCACCGTTCATTATGGCCCCATAGATGCTCCATATAAAGCTGTGCCCCATATAATGCTCTGCACCGTTCAGTATGGCCCCATAGATGCTCCATATAAAGCTGTGCCATATATAATGCTCTGCACCGTTCATTATGGCCCCATAGATGCTCCATATAAAGCTGTGCCCCATATAGAATGCTCTGCACCGTTCATTATGGCCCCATAGATGTTCCATAGAAAGCTGTGCAATATAGAATGCTCTGCACCGTTCATTATGGCCCCATAGATGCTCCATATAAAGCTGTGCCCCATATAGAATGCTCTGCACCGTTCATTATTGCCCCATAGATGCTCCACATAAAGCTGTGCCATATATAATGCTCTGCACCGTTCAGTATGGCCCCATAGATGCTCCATATAAAGATGTGCCATATATAATGCTCTGCACCGTTCAGTATGGCCCCATAGATGCTCCATATAAAGATGTGCCATATATAATGCTCTGCACCGTTCAGTATGGCCCCATAGATGCTCCATATAAAGATGTGCTATATAGAATGCTCTGCAACGTTCAGTATGGCCCCATAGATGCTCCATATACAGCTGTGCCATATATAATGCTCTGCACCGTTCAGTATGGCCCCATAGATGCTCCATATAAAGATGTGCCATATATAATGCTCTGCACCGTTCAGTATGGCCACATAGATGCTCCATTTAAAGATGTGCTATATAGAATGCTCTGCACCGTTCATTATGGCCCCAAAGATGCTCCATATAAAGATGTGCCATATATAGTGCTCTGCACCGTTCAGTATGGCCCCATAGATGCTCCATATAAAGATATGCTATATAGAATGCTCTGCACCGTTCATTATGGCCCCAAAGATGCTCCATATAAAGCTGTGCCATATATAATGCTCTGCACCGTTCAGTATGGCCCCATAGATGCTCCATATAAAGATGTGCCATATATAATGCTCTGCACCGTTCAGTATGGCCCCATAGATGCTCCATATAAAGATGTGCTATATAGAATGCTCTGCACCGTTCATTATGGCCCCAAAGATGCTCCATATAAAGCTGTGCCCCATATAGAATGCTCTGCACCGTTCAGTATGGCCCCATAGATGCTCCATATAAAGCTGTGCCCCATATAGAATGCTCTGCACCGTTCATTATGGCCCCAAAGATGCTCCATATAAAGATGTGCCATATATAATGCTCTGCACCGTTCATTATGGCCCCATAGATGCTCCATATAAAGCTGTGCTATATAGAATGTTCTGCACCGTTCAGTATGGCCCCATAGATGCTCCATATAAAGCTGTGCCCCATATAGAATGCTCTGCACCGTTCAGTATGGCCCCATAGATGTTCCATATAAAGCTGTGCCATATATAATGCTCTGCACCGTTCAGTATGGCCCCATAAATGCTCCATATAAAGCTGTGCCATATATAATGCTCTGCACCGTTCAGTATGGCCCCATAGATGCTCCATATAAAGATGTGCCATATAGAATGCTCTGCACCGTTCATTATGGCCCCATAGATCCTCCATATAAAGCTGTGCAATATATAATGCTCTGCACCGTTCATTATGGCCCAATAGATGTTCCATATAAAGCTGTGCAATATAGAATGCTCTGCACCGTTCAGTATGGCCCCATAGATGCTCCATATAAAGCTGTGCCCCATATAATGCACTGCACCGTTCATTATGGCCCCATAGATGCTCCATATAAAGCTGTGCCATATAGAATGCTCTGCATCGTTCATTATTGTCCCATAGATGCTCCATAGAAAGCTGTGCCATATATAATGCTCTGCACCGTTCATTATGGCCCCATAGATGCTCCATATAAAGCTGTGCAATATATAATGCTCTGCACCGTTCATTATGGCCCCATAGATGCTCCATATAAAGCTGTGCAATATATAATGCTCTGCACCGTTCATTATGGCCCCATAGATGTTCCATATAAAGCTGTGCAATATAGAATGCTCTGCACCGTTCAGTATGGCCCCATAGATGCTCCATATAAAGCTGTGCCCCATATAGAATGCTCTGCACCGTTCATTATGGCCCCATAGATGCTCCATATAAAGCTGTGCCATATATAATGCTCTGCACCGTTCAGTATGGCCCCATAGATGCTCCATATAAAGATGTGCCATATGTAAGATTGCTCTTACTAACGGGTAGGGGATTACTCGCTTGGCACGGGATTGACGTACTCGGGCACGATTTTTTTCAAACAAAGCAGTCCATACGGTTTATTTTGTACAGCATAAACCGCATCGTAAGCCAAGTTGCATATCACTGTCTTACATGTAGTCCATTCGTTAACACATTATCTTCACATTAAGTCTCAGAACCTTAGTCTGTGGTAACTAAACACGCTGGTACTCCTGACCAGTTGCCGTGGGTTACCACACAGTTCATATCACACAGGTTGCAGCAACTAATCACGCTGGTCCTCCTCTGACCAGTTGCCGTGGGTTACCACACAGTTCATATCACACAGGTTGCAGCAACTAATCACGCTGGTCCTCCTCTGACCAGTTGCCGTGGGTTACCACACAGTTCATAGAACACAGGTTGCAGCAACTAAACACGATGGTCCTCCTGACCAGTTGCCGTGGGTTACCACACAGTTCATAACACAATAAGGACCAACAGTCTATGAAGGTACCTTACGGGAGCTCCTGCTCCACCAGCTGACTCCTTGTCAGTCCTCTCTTCTGGAGAAGCTGCCAAACGGGGATCACCAACTTGCCTTTGCGGCATATCTCAGTCAGTCCAGACCCACCGAGGACTGTAGCTTCCCCAAGTTCCACTGCGCTGCTCAGGGATCCAGTCCTACTCCCAGGACCTCCCACGCTAGCATGTGCTTTCTGGGAAGCAACACCGGCTTCCACAGGTCACTCATACACAGGGCCCATGTGACCCACACCCTGGTCACATTATATACCTTGAACAACTTCCCCTGGGTGGGAGTGTGGGTGTGTGTGGCTAGTCTGACCCGCCCATCTCTCATGACTAGCCCTGCCAATCTCCCATTAGAACTTCACATTTACTTGTGGGACTACAGGTCCCAGCACACCAACCAAACTTCAGACTGGCAGCGCTGAGTCCCCTCCTCTGCGACACATATATCGGCCATTCACCACAATGCCGGATTTTGTCACATCATCACATCCATGCCTGTGATTCCCAAGCACTCTCACGGCCTCAATGCACCTCCGTGCGCATACTTGAGAAACCATGCAGCGCCCCCTACCTGTTACAGGGGTCACTGCATCACACATATATAACGCTCTGCACCGTTCAGTATGGCCCCATAGATGCTCCATATAAAGCTGTGCCATTTATAACGCTCTGCACCATTTATTATGGCCCCATACAGTTAGGGCCAGAAATATTTGGACAGTGACACAATTTTCGCGAGTTGGGCTCTGCATGCCACCACATTGGATTTGAAATGAAACCTCTACAACAGAATTCAAGTGCAGATTGTAACGTTTAATTTGAAGGGTTGAACAAAAATATCTGATAGAAAATGTAGGAATTGTACACATTTCTTTACAAACACTCCACATTTTAGGAGGTCAAAAGTAATTGGACAAATAAACATAACCCAAACAAAATATTTTTATTTTCAATATTTTGTTGCAAATCCTTTGGAGGCAATCACTGCCTTAAGTCTGGAACCCATGGACATCACCAAACGCTGGGTTTCCTCCTTCTTAATGCTTTGCCAGGCCTTTACAGCCGCAGCCTTCAGGTCTTGCTTGTTTGTGGGTCTTTCCGTCTTAAGTCTGGATTTGAGCAAGTGAAATGCATGCTCAATTGGGTTTAGATCTGGAGATTGACTTGGCCATTGCAGAATGTTCCACTTTTTGGCACTCATGAACTCCTGGGTAGCTTTGGCTGTATGCTTGGGGTCATTGTCCATCTGTACTATGAAGCGCCGTCCAATCAACTTTGCAGCATTTGGCTGAATCTGGGCTGAAAGTATATCCCGGTACACTTCAGAATTCATCCGGCTACTCTTGTCTGCTCTTATGTCATCAATAAACACAAGTGACCCAGTGCCATTGAAAGCCATGCATGCCCATGCCATCACGTTGCCTCCACCATGTTTTACAGAGGATGTGGTGTGCCTTGGATCATGTGCCGTTCCTTTTCTTCTCCAAACTTTTTTCTTCCCATCATTCTGGTACAGGTTGATCTTTGTCTCATCTGTCCATTGAATACTTTTCCAGAACTGAGCTGGCTTCTTGAGGTGTTTTTCTGCAAATTTAACTCTGGCCTGTCTATTTTTGGTATTGATGAATGGTTTGCATCTAGATGTGAACCCTTTGTATTTACTGTCATGGAGTCTTCTCTTTACTGTTGACTTAGAGACAGATACACCTACTTCACTGAGAGTGTTCTGGACTTCAGTTGATGTTGTGAATGGGTTCTTCTTCACCAAATTAAGTATGCGGCGATCATCCACCACTGTTGTCATCCGTGGACGCCCAGGCCTTTTTGAGTTCCCAAGCTCACCAGTCAATTCCTTTTTTCTCAGAATGTACCCAACTGTTGATTTTGCTACTCCAAGCATGTCTGCTATCTCTCTGATGGATTTTTTCTTTTTTTTCAGCCTCAGGATGTTCTGCTTCACCTCAATTGAGAGTTCCTTTGACCGCATGTTGTCTGCTCACAGCAACAGCTTCCAAATGCAAAACCACACACCTGGAATCCACCCCTGACCTTTTAACTACTTCATTGATTACAGGTTAACGAGGGAGACGCCTTCAGAGTTAATTGCAGCCCTTAGAGTCCATTGTCCAATTACTTTTGGTCCCTTGAAAAAGAGGACGCTATGCATTACAGAGCTATGATTCCTAAACCCTTTCTCCGATTTGGATGTGGAAACTATCATATTGCAGCTGGGAGTGTGCACTTTCAGCCCATATTATATATATAATTGTATTTCTGAACATGTTTTTGTAAACAGCTAAAATAACAAAACTTGTGTCACTGTCCAAATATTTCTGGCCCTAACTGTAGATGCTCCTTATAAAGCTGTGCAATATATAATGCTCTGCACCATTCATTATAGCCCCATAGATGCTCCATATAAAGCTGTGCCCCATATATAATGCTCCATACCATTCATTATGGCCCCAAAGATGCTCCTTATAAAGCTGTGCCCCATATATAATGCTCTGCACCGTTTATTATGGCCCCAAAGATGCTCCTTATAAAGCTGTGCCATATAGAATGCTCTGCATTATTGATTATTACCCCATAGATGCTCCATATAAAGCTGTCTAATATATAATGCTACTGCTGCTGCTGCTGCAATAAAAAAAAAATCACATACTCACCTGTCTTCGCTCAGGACGCCGGCGCTTTCAATATTTACCTGCTCCTCGTGTGGCTCCGTCTCCAACACTGACGCTCAGCAGAGGGCGTGCACTGACTACGTCCCCGCGCCCTCTAACCTGAGCGTCACTGCTAGAGGACGCTGGAGACTGAGCTGCACCGGAACGAGGAGCAGGTAAATATCGCGCAGCGCTCCCCCTCCCCGTATACTTACCTGCTCCCGGCGCGGTCCCTGCAGTCCCTGCTTCTTCCACCTCTGCATCTGCTTCCTGTATTGAGCGGTCACAGTTACTGATCATTACAGAAATGAATATGCGGCTCCACCTCTACAGGAGGTGGAGCCGCATATTCATGACTGTAATGAGCGGTACCATGTGACCGCTCAGTACAAGAAGAAGATGCAGCGCTGGAAGAAGCAGGGACTGCAGGGACCGCGCCGGAAGTAGGTAAGTATAACTACACAGCCCCCGCTCCCCCTCCCCTGCCGACTCCCGGGTATGACTCGAGTATAAGCCAAGAGGAGCACTTTCAGCCCAAAAAAAAGGGATGAAAATCTCGGCTTATACTCAAGTACAGTGGGGCAAAAAAGTATTTAGTCAGTCAGCAATAGTGCAAGTTCCACCACTTAAAAAGATGAGAGGCGTCTGTAATTTACATCATAAGTAGACCTCAACTATGGGAGACAAACTGAGAAAAAAAAATCCAGAAAATCACATTGTCTGTTTTTTTAACAATTTATTTGCATATTATGGTGGAAAATAAGTATTTGGTCAGAAACAAACAATCAAGATTTCTGGCTCTCACAGGCCTGTAACTTCTTCTTTAAGAGTCTCCTCTTTCCTCCACTCATTACCTGTAGTAATGGCAACTGTTTAAACTTGTTATCAGTATAAAAAGACACCTGTGCACACCGTCAAACAGTCTGACTCCAAACTCCACTATGGTGAAGACCAAAGAGCTGTCAAAGGACACCAGAAACAAAATTGTAGCCCTGCACCAGGCTGGGAAGCCTGAATCTGCAATAGCCAACCAGCTTGGAGTGAAGAAATCAACAGTGGGAGCAATAATTAGAAAATGGAAGACATACAAGACCACTGATAATCTCCCTCAATCTGGGGCTCCACGCAAAATCCCACCCCGTGGGGTCAGAATGATCACAAGAACGGTGAGCAAAAATCCCAGAACCACGCGGGGGGACCTAGTGAATGAACTGCAGAGAGCTGGGACCAATGTAACAAGGCCTACAATAAGTAACACACTACGCCACCATGGACTCAGATCCTGCAGTGCCAGACGTGTCCCACTGCTTAAGCCAGTACATGTCCGGGCCCGTCTGAAGTTTGCTAGAGAGCATTTGGATGATCCAGAGGAGTTTTGGGAGAATGTCCTATGGTCTGATGAAACCAAACTGGAACTGTTTGGTAGAAACACAACTTGTCGTGTTTGGAGGAAAAAGAATACTGAGTTGCATCCATCAAACACCATACCTACTGTAAAGCATGGTGGTGGAAACATCATGCTTTGGGGCTGTTTCTCTGCAAAGGGGCCAGGACGACTGATCCGGGTACATGAAAGAATGAATGGGGCCATGTATCGTGAGATTTTGAGTGCAAACCTCCTTCCATCAGCAAGGGCATTGAAGATGAAACGTGGCTGGGTCTTTCAACATGACAATGATCCAAAGCACGCCGCCAGGGCAACGAAGGAGTGGCTTTGTAAGAAGCATTTCAAGGTCCTGGAGTGGCCTAGCCAGTCTCCAGATCTCAACCCTATAGAAAACCTTTGGAGGGAGTTGAAAGTCCGTGTTGCCAAGCGAAAAGCCAAAAACATCACTGCTCTAGAGGAGATCTGCATGGAGGAATGGGCCAACATACCAACAACAGTGTGTGGCAACCTTGTGAAGACTTACAGAAAACGTTTGACCTCTGTCATTGCCAACAAAGGATATATTACAAAGTATTGAGATGAAATTTTGTTTCTGACCAAATACTTATTTTCCACCATAATATGCAAATGAAATGTTAAAAAAACAGACAATGTGATTTTCTGGATTTTTTTTTCTCAGTTTGTCTCCCATAGTTGAGGTCTACGTATGATTTAAATTACAGACGCCTCTCATCTTTTTAAGTGGTGGAACTTGCACTATTGCTGACTGACTAAATACTTTTTTGCCCCACTGTATATACGGTATGCAAAAATCATCCAATGTGATTTTCTGGATTTTTTTAGATTCTGTCTCTCACATTAAAGTGTATCTACAATAAAAATTACAGAACGTTCCATTCTTTCTAGGTGGGAAAATTTGTCCAAGCTGAACATCAAAAGTGTAGCAGCCAATGCGCACCAGTGCCATCTGCTTCTGTCACCAAGTGCTGCTGTATTTAGGAGACTTCGTGCACTGGGCATCCTAGTTTTTGAGTTTTTGTCCTGCCAGATGTACTACTGTGGCTGGGATCTGTAGTGCTGCCAAGCCAAGCAGAATGTGAATGTGTGCTGTACAGCAATTCAGCAGGTGTAGTCAACTAAGCGCTGTGCCAATGGTGCAGCATCACACCCTATAGAACCTCCCAGTATAATTCTATGAGTTGCTAGTTATAAACCTATCCTGGACCTGGTTTTATTCTGCCGATTCTCTTCTACCTGACTTAGCTTTTAGTTTACTTGATACCTGTTGAATACGCTGGATTGGATTAAGCCTCCTCATGTCTGATGATGTTTCCTCTGACTCAGTCTGCCTAGGTCTGACCATGGCTACCTCTGTGTCCTCGCCCCTGTTAACTGATTTTAGTCTAGTAATGAGCTCATTCGATTTTGACCCAGCTAGTCGACCCTCATCTGCGAACTTGATCCACCAGCTTGTTACTACTCCATGGGCTCAACCAAGGAGCCCCTATGAAAAGTACAGACTCTTGCATAGTTGAGAAAGGGTGACTGGTGACATTCCTTTTGGCTTTGTTAATTAGAGAAGCTTATGCAAATTCTGTTCATGGAAGTATTAAGAGCTGCCTGGTTTACATGGACAAATCTATCTATTTTCTACAGTGAAGGAGATAATTATTTGTTCCCTTGCTGATTTTGTAAGTTTGCCCATTGACAAAGACATGAACAGTCTATAATTTTAAGGGTTGGTTCATTTTAACATTGACAGATAGAATATCAAAAATACTGTATGGTCTCAAAACTGTCTGGGTTGTCTGGGTCTATCTAATTAAGAAAATTAGCCAAAACTCAAGTATATCCAATGAAGAAAAAAGTAGCACTTCAAAATCCAAAACAAGCTCTGTGGTATATCGACACAAAGTCATAATAGTGATGTTTCATTCCAAGTGTGGAAGTGCTGGAGAAAGTTCCACTCTTGGAACGAAACCGCCATTATGACTTTGTGTCAATAAACCACATCATATTTTTGGGATTTTGAAGTGCTGCCTTTTTCTTCATTGGATATCTCTCTATCTATTTATCTATCCCATACCTGTCTACATATCTATATCCCTCTTATCTATATGTTTTATATTTATCTCCCTATTTTATATCTATTATTTATCTATCTACAGTATCTATCTATCTATCTATCTATCTATCTATCTATCTATCTATTACAAAAAAGGAACAGCACAATACTTTACTTACTTTCAATCTGTCCAGCGATTGTACCAAATTCTCATAGATTCAAAAAAAGAGTCAGCACTCCATCCCTTTGGTGAAAACTGAAGGATTTAATCAACCTCAATCAGAGCCGAAACGTCGCCCAGACATGTGGGTTGATTAAATCCTCCACGTTTTCACCAAAGGGATGGAGTGCTGACTCTTTTTTTGAATCTATCTATCTATCTATCTATCTATCTATCTATCTATCTATCTATCTATCTATCTATTATCTATCTATCTATCTATCTACCTATCTATCTGTCCATCTATTATCTATCTATTATCTATCTATCTTTTATCTATCTATCTATTATCTATCTATCCATCTATTATCTATCTATTATCTATCTATCTATCTATCTATTATCTATCTATCTATCTATCTATCTATCTATTATCTATCTATCTTTTATCTATCTATCTTTTATCTATCTATTTATTATCTATCTATTCTCTATCTATTATCTATCTATCTATTATCTATCTATTCTCTATCTATTATCTATCTATCTATTATCTATCTATCTATCTATCTATCTATCTATCTATCTATTATCTATCTATCTATCTATCTATCTATCTATCTATCTATTATCTATCTATTATCTATCTATTATCTATCTATCTATTATCTATTATCTATCTATTATCTATCTATCTATCTATCTATCTATCTATCTATCTATCTATCTATCTATCTGTTATCTATCTGTCTATCTATGTCAGTCAAGATGTTTTCTTCCAAAATAACATAATTGGCAAATTAACTTCATCATTGTTTAAAAAAAAGTTAAACTGTGTAAAGTAATAAAATATCTGTATTTTCCGCGTTCCCTACTGACATAGAAATCTCTGTTAAATTAAGGAAATCCAATCGCTGTAAAGAACTTAGAGAACTCACAGTGAAATTCCATTTTCAATCTAGAACATTTAGCATTTCATTTCTCCTTGAACCGATGTTTATGAAGCCGATTGCGGCAAAATGGCAAAAATATATATTTATGTTAAAAAAAAACCTCTAAAAATCTGCAAAAAAATAAAAAAATAAAAAATCCAACACTCTCCTCCCTACATATATAACGCCTAAGCAGGCTACAAAAGTTAGTTTTTGTCGAAAAAAACTGCAAAGCTATGTATCATGAAATATAAAGTGGCGATACCAGAGAGCTGTCAGTCAGCCCATCCATCTATCTGACTAATTGGCTTCTTACCATCTTCCCATCCTGGATTTTTTTTCTATTACTGGTCGCCTCTGGCTAAAATGCAAATTCCGAACAATAGAAACCTAAAAAAAAAAAACCGTTCCTGCTTTCTTAATTATCTGTCAGACCGTAAGGACCAGTGGACCCTCGGCCTTCACAGTAGAGTTATGCTAAGCAGCGCGCCATCCTGGGAATACCGGTGACAGCTCATTCTCTCGCTGCGTTTTTCTCGGTACGAATGACAATGCAGAAATCTGGGTTTTCCCACAGTTCTTCAGAACACCTGGGCTATTGCTCCTGGGAGCACAAAGCCCGAACTGTCACTCTCCAAGACATGGCCTTATTGCCGCCACTGTGACAGGATTGTTGACAAATGCCAGCAGTCATCTCTGCATCTGGGGAAATGTCTGCCATGATTGTGTCAACAGACTGACAGGAATAGTTAATGTTTAAACTTTCCGCAGCCGCAGAATCCTGTCTCGCTGATGGCATTTGTCATATGAGACTCAATCTTTGTCAAACTTACTTAAAAATTAACACTTCGTCTCTTTCCTTTAGCGGGGAACGGGCTGGTGGTGTATTTTTAACGCCACCAATTCCAGGTAATGTCCTCTATAAGGGGCGGCTGTAAACCAGCCTTAATGTAAAGGACATTAGCAATTTATGACATTTTTGTCCTTTTGACCCTTTGCTACAGCGATAATTATGGTATTACTTCTAGGACCTGTTTTTTCGCCTTAGGTATCAAAATACTGAATAATTCAGGTCATGTAAGGAACGACTATCGCAGCAAGGAATAAGAGATAGATAGATAGATAGATACTAAATAGATAGATATATAGATAGTATATAGATAGATAGATAGATAGATAGATAATACATAGATAATAGATAGATAGATAGATAGATAGATAGATAGATAGATAGATAGATAGATAGATAGATAGATAGATGATAGATAATAGATAGACAGATAGATAGATAGATAGATAGATAGATAATAGATAGATAATAGATAGATGATAGATAGATAGATAGATAGATAGATAGATAGATAGATAACAGATAGATAGATAGATAGATCAATAGATAATAGATAGACAGATAATAGATAGATGATAGATAATAGTTACTAGATAGATAGATAGATAGATAGATAGATAATAGATAGATAGAATTATAGATAGATAGATAGATAGATAGATAGATAGATAATAAATAGATATATAATAGATAGATAATAGATAGATAGATAGATAGATAGATAGATAGATAATAGATAGAAAGACAGATAGATAGATAGATAGATAGATAGATAGATAATACATAGATAATAGATAGATAGAATCATAGATAGACAATAGATAGATAGATATATACAGTGGGGCAAAAAAGTATTTAGTCAGTCAGCAATAGTGCAAGTTCCACCACTTAAAAAGATGAGAGGCGTCTGTAATTTACATCATAGGTAGACCTCAACTATGGGAGACAAACTGAGAAAAAAAAATCCAGAAAATCACATTGTCTGTTTTTTTATCATTTTTTTGCATATTATGGTGGGAAATAAGTATTTGGTCAGAAACAAACAATCAAGATTTCTGGCTCTCACAGACCTGTAACTTCTTCTTTAAGAGTCTCCTCTTTCCTCCACTCATTACCTGTAGTAATGGCACCTGTTTAAATTTGTTATCAGTATAAAAAGACACCTGTGCACACCCTCAAACAGTGTGACTCCAAACTCCACTATGGTGAAGACCAAAGAGCTGTCAAAGGACACCAGAAACAAAATTGTAGCCCTGCACCAGGCTGGGAAGACTGAATCTGCAATAGCCAACCAGCTTGGAGTGAAGAAATCAACAGTGGGAGCAATAATTAGAAAATGGAAGACATACAAGACCACTGATAATCTCCCTCGATCTGGGGCTCCACGCAAAATCCCACCCCGTGGGGTCAGAATGATCACAAGAACGGTGAGCAAAAATCCCAGAACCACGCGGGGGGACCTAGTGAATGAACTGCAGAGAGCTGGGACCAATGTAACAAGGCCTACCATAAGTAACACACTACGCCACCATGGACTCAGATCCTGCAGTGCCAGACGTGTCCCACTGCTTAAGCCAGTACATGTCCGGGCCCGTCTGAAGTTTGCTAGAGAGCATTTGGATGATCCAGAGGAGTTTTGGGAGAATGTCCTATGGTCTGATGAAACCAAACTGGAACTGTTTGGTAGAAACACAACTTGTCGTGTTTGGAGGAAAAAGAATACTGAGTTGCATCCATCAAACACCATACCTACTGTAAAGCATGGTGGTGGAAACATCATGCTTTGGGGCTGTTTCTCTGCAAAGGGGCCAGGACGACTGATCCGGGTACATGAAAGAATGAATGGGGCCATGTATCGTGAGATTTTGAGTGCAAACCTCCTTCCATCAGCAAGGGCATTGAAGATGAAACGTGGCTGGGTCTTTCAACATGACAATGATCCAAAGCACACCGCCAGGGCAACGAAGGAGTGGCTTCGTAAGAAGCATTTCAAGGTCCTGGAGTGGCCTAGCCAGTCTCCAGATCTCAACCCTATAGAAAACCTTTGGAGGGAGTTTGAAAGTCCGTGTTGCCAAGCGAAAAGCCAAAAACATCACTGCTCTAGAGGAGATCTGCATGGAGGAATGGGCCAACATACCAACAACAGTGTGTGGCAACCTTGTGAAGACTTACAGAAAACGTTTGACCTCTGTCATTGCCAACAAAGGATATATTACAAAGTATTGAGATGAAATTTTGTTTCTGGCCAAATACTTATTTTCCACCATAATATGCAAATAAAATGTTAAAAAACAGACAATGTGATTTTCTGGATTTTTTTTTCTCAGTTTGTCTCCCATAGTTGAGGTCTACCTATGATGTAAATTACAGACGCCTCTCATCTTTTTAAGTGGTGGAACTTGCACTATTGCTGACTGACTAAATACTTTTTTGCCCCACTGTAGATAATAGAAAATAGATAGATAATAGATAGATGATAGATACTGTAGATAGCTAATAGATGATAGATAGATAGATAGATAGATAGATAGATAGATAGATAGATAGATAGATATAGATGGTAGATAGCTAGATAATAGAAAGATAGATAATAGATAGATAATAAATTATAGATAGATAATAGATAGATAAATAGATATACAATAGATATACAATAGATAGATACTGTAGATAATAGATAGATAATAGAGAATAGATAGATGATAGATAGATAAATGATAGATAGCTAGACAATAGCTAGATATGCGACAGATATATATATATATATATATATATAATAGATAGATAGATAATAGATAGATAGAGAGATAGATAGAAAGATAGTAAATCCACAAAAAAGAACACGGAAATGATCCGCCCACTGCAGCACCTGTATCCGCACACCTGTTTCAGGTATCCAAACGGCTATTGGGCATCACAGCCCGGGCTCACGGGTGTCAACCCAATGAAAAAACATACCAAGTGTCCATGCATAAGGAAAAAATTAATGGTGGCACTCACCTTCCCATAAAATCGTTGTCCTTTCAGTTCCACATGTAACTCTCCTGTCATGGATGTTTGAACACTGCATTTTTTTTAATTGCCGTAATAAAGTGGATTTCATGGGACGGTGAGTGACACTAGAGTTGAGCGACTTTTACTTTTTTAGGATCAGGTTGGGTTTTGCGAAACCAGACTATCTCAAAAGTCGAATCGAGTGAGATCGGCCGATTATCACGAAAAGTCGGGGATCGACCGAAACACGAAACCCAATGCAAGTCAATGGGGAAGCATAGTCGGCAGTGAGTGGAGGCCAGGAAAACACCTACAGTGCCCATATTAATGGCAAAAACATCCATTCTTGTTACTGAACCTTGTCAATCTTAATTTACCTTATGATAATAGGTAGGCATTGGAAATTGGGGGTCATTTGGCTAAAGTTGTGGGGGGTATGGCTGGTTCAAGATTTTAGTGGGCCCAGGAAACGTGGACCACGTCACGGCAGTGGAGCAGGGAGAGGTAAGCATTTCAACTTTACAAGTTCCGTTGATCCTGAGCAAGCGGGGGGGGCCCACTCGTTCACATTGGCACTGGCACAGGGCCCCTCAAAGTACGGCGGTGTGTTTGCACGGCGGGGGCGCCTCCCACCGGCAGCGACACTTTTGGCAAATACAGTGGCAATACAAATCTCCCTTTTTTATGTGTGGGAGACAGCAGGAAAAAATCAGGCCCACTGTATTACACAACAGTTTGAGTGGCAGAAAGTGGATGACAGATGCCACAACAGGACTGACACAGATGCACTCAGTGGCAATACAAATCTACCTTTTTATGTGTGGGAGACAGCAGGAAAAAAATCGGGCCCACTGTATGTTAGGATTCAAGTTTCCTCTGCTGCACAGGGGGAATCTCGATCCATCTCCGCTGCGGTCTCCCATTCTCCTCCAGCCGCGGTGGAGTCTGCTCAGCAGGGACGTCGATCCCAGCGTCTTGCTCAGTCTGACTCTGTGAGAAGAGTTACTGCTGCTTCTCCAGCTTCTGCCTTTAAAGTCTGTACTGGTCAGCAGCGAGCGGACTTCTCTGGGACTAAGTCCTTATCTGCACACACTGAGCATGCCCAGGGCAAGATCTCCCGTTGGAGATCGAGGGTCATGTGCTCAGGCTCTGCGGCACATTCCATTGGTCCTCTTGGCAGGTCTTGGAAGGGCAAAAGTTCTATAGCCACTTCCTGTGCTGCAGCTATATAAACTGCGCATGACCGCACGGCCATGCGCTAGTATCAAGTCATATGTGCTTTGCGCCAGTGTGGTTAGCATAAGTGTGTTCAGGGACCCGGCTGAAATAAGCCCCTAGAATACCGGCACCTCCGGTGAGGAGATTGTATGAGTGTGTTCAGGGACCCGGCTGAAATAAGCCCCTAGAATACCGGCTTCTCCGGTGAGGAGATTGCGTTTTTCTTAACCACAGACTGCTATCAGCTTGGCAGTAAGCTTGTGCTCCTGTGAGGCTAACAGGGCGCAGTGCTTTCCTCTCGCGGCTGCTCTGTGAGGTAACAGAGCTAGTCTCCACCGCCATATTGTGCCACCATTCACTAGCAGCAGGTTCTTCCTGCACGGTGGACCCCGGGCTGCGAACGCACCATTAATAATAAATATCTATTTCTACTCGGTGCGTTCCGCTAGCCCTAACATAATACTAGCGCCAGGGTCTGGCTAGTAAATGGTGGACGGTCAGCGTCTACAGCAGTACATCCAGCAGCTGGAGGGTAGGTTGGCGGCTCTCGAGCGCACAACCTCAGCTGTGGACGTTACTGCTGTCGCTGTTCAGGCTGCAAGTGCAGCTGCAGCCAGTTTGTCCGCTGCCACCCCTGCTCCGACCTTATCCCGTCTCCCGCTTCCAGACAAGTTTGCTGGTGACAGTAAGCTATGTCGGGGATTCGTGAGCCAGTGCTCCATACATCTCGAGCTGCTGGCTGCACGTTTTCCTACGGAACGGGCAAAAGTGGGATTCATTATATCTCTCTTGTCGGGCAGGGCGTTGGAGTGGGCAACGCCGCTTTGGGAACGTGGTGATCGTGTGGTACAGAGTGCTCCTATCTTCCTGGACGCTCTGAGGCAGGTCTTTCTGGGACCCCGTGTCACCCACGATACCGCGCTCCAATTGTTGGCAATTACTCAGGCTTCGTCCATGGTCAGCCAGTTTGCCATCCTATTCCGGACTCTAGCTTCTGAGCTGGAATGGCCGGATAAAGTCCTTATTCCGGTGTTCTGGAAAGGACTGGCAGATCATGTGAAGGACGCCTTGGCCACCAGGGAGATTCCCGCCACACTGGAGGAGCTTATTACTAGAGTTGAGCGACCTTGACCTTTTTAGAGTCGAGCCGGGTTTCGCGAAACCCGACTATCTCAAAAGTCGGGTCGAGTGAAATCGGCCGATTATGACGTAAAGTCGGGATCGACCGAAACACGAAACCCAATGCAAGTCAATGGGGCAGCATAGTCGGCAGTGAGTGGGGGCCAGGAAAATACCTAGAGTGCCCATTTTAATGTCAAAACCATCCATTCTTCTTAATGAAGCTTGTCAAGCGTAATTTACCTTATAATAATTAGAAGGCATTTGAAATTGGGGGTCATTTGGCTAAAGTTGTGGTGGGTAGGGCTGGTTCAAGTAATTAGTGGGCCCAGGAAATCTGGACCACGTCACGGCAGTGGAGCAGGGAGAGGTAAGTATTTCAACTTTGCAAGTGCTGTGAACCTGAGCAAGCAGGGGGGGCCCACTCGTTGGCATTGGCACTGGCACAGGGCCCCTCAAAGTACAGCGGTGTGTTTGCACGGCGGGGGCGCCTCCCACCGGCAGCAACACTTTTGCGTACTATGAGAGGCCCTGTGCCAGTGACGTCGCCAACTAGTATTCCTCCCTCCACCTGATGAAGGAACCTGCACTTTCATCTGCACCTTCCTCTTTGTCCCCGTGTAAGGTGGTATGGTATGCGGGAAGAGCAACCTGACTTTCAGCAGGGTCACAATGTTGTTGTGTAGCGTGCACGGGGAATGTTGCGTTATGGGTCAATGTACCAGCAGACTCATCTATCACTGGCTGGGCAATGGGCAGGATGAGGAGGAAACACAGATATAGGCCCAAATAATAAAGTGGGCTAAATGCAGTTCAAAATTGGTAACACAGGAATAACCAGGGGGCATTGCAGTGGAGGACAACTGGAATGAGAGGCTGACACAGAGAGTAGGCCCAAATCAGTAAGTAGTCGAAATGCAGTTCAAAATTGGCAACAGTAGTAAACAGGCGGCACAGCTTTGTTCAGTGGAGGAGAACAGCAAGGAGTGGCAGACACCGATAGTAGGCCCCAACCCAACTAGTAGGCCAAATGCAGTCTAACATTAACAACTACTTAACGAGCGCCTGAAAACGGAATTTCAGGACAGGAAACAAGGAGAACAGCAAGGAGCGGCAGACACTGTTAGTAGGCCCCAAACCAACTAGTACGCCAAATGCAGTTGTTCCATTTAACCACAATTTAACGAGAGCCTGAAGATAGAAGCTCAGGAAAGGCAACCTGGAGAACACCTTGGAGTGGAACACACCATCTCTCTCCACCCCATACCCATTTTGTAGGCCTAATGCTGTGTAGTTTTCTACAACTACTAAACGAGAGTCGGAAGACCGAAGCAATGGCAAGGCAACCTGGGGAACACCTTGGAGTGTAACACACCATCTCTCTCCACCCGATACCCATTTTGTAGGCCTAATGCAGTGTAGTTTTCTGCAACTACTAAACGAGAGTCGGAAGACCGAAGCAATGGCAAGGCAACCTGGGGAACACCTTGGAGTGTAACACACCATCTCTCTCCACCCGATACCCATTTTGTAGGCCTAATGCAGTGTAGTTTTCTACAACTACTAAACGAGAGTCGGAAGATCGAAGCAATGGCGAGGAAACCTGGAGAACACCTTGGAGTGTAACACACCATCTCTCTCCACCCCATACCCATTTTGTAGGCCTAATGCTGTGTAGTTTTCTACAACTACTAAACGAGAGTCGGAAGACCGAAGCAATGGCAAAGCAACCTGGGGAACACCTTGGAGTGTAACACACCATCTCTCTCCACCCGATACCCATTTTGTAGGCCTAATGCAGTGTAGTTTTCTACAACTACTAAACGAGAGTCGGAAGATCGAAGCAATGGCGAGGAAACCTGGAGAACACCTTGGAGTGTAACACACCATCTCTCTCCACCCCATACCCATTTTGTAGGCCTAATGCAGTGTAGTTTTCTACAACTACTAAACGAGAGTCGGAAGACCGAAGCAATGGCAAGGCAACCTGAGGAACACCTTGGAGTGTAACACACCATCTCTCTCCACCCGATACCCATTTTGTAGGCCTAATGCAGTGTAGTTTTCTACAACTACTAAACGAGAGTCGGAAGATCGAAGCAATGGCGAGGAAACCTGGAGAACACCTTGGAGTGTAACACACCATCTCTCTCCACCCCATACCCATTTTGTAGGCCTAATGCAGCCTACTTTCCGACAACTACTAAACGAGAGCATGAAGATCGAAGCTCAGGAAAGGCAACCTGGGGAACACCTTGGAGTGTAACACACCCTCTCTCTACACCACGGAAGGGCTGATTCTTAGGAAGGAAGGCTGTCGGAAAGAAGCAGGGCGCGTCCGAGGGTGATTATATTCTTATTAGGTATATACTCACCCTCGGACGCGCCCTGCTTCTTTATTTGTAATGAATGTTTATTTGCAATGTGGTTTTGACTTACTCTATTTTTTTGGTAAATAATGATTTTATTATTTTCATTGTTTTGCATCTTCTTGGCAATAATATAAAGAAGACGCGACAGGACAACACTCGGTGGATGCCATATCTGTGTTTTAAATTGAAAAAATCTTTCAGTTAACTACTTGCAGGAGAAAGTTATTGTAGCTGGTGGCCATTTTTAGTACTGTACCAGATTTTTGTTGTATGTGTTTGTTTTTAATGTTAAAATGTCTGCATTTGATATCTCTCCAGTATTTTCTTTTTTATAAGCAAAATACTTATTTTTATATTTTCTGATGTTGGTTCAAGGGGTACACGGGCAGCAGTAGACAGGTCAGTGGAGGCCTAGTGGAAGGAGGGACCGCAGACAGGCTTCGAAGCCCTAACATAATAAATTGGCCTGGCTGTAGGCAATTTACAATTGGTTACAGGGGAACCCGGGCAGCAGTAGACAGGTCAGTGGAGGCCTAGTGGAAGGAGGGACCGCAGACAGGCTTCGAAGCCCTAACATAATAAATTGGCCTGGCTGTAGGCAATTTACAATTGGTTCCAGGGGAACACGGGCGGCAGTAGACAGGTCAGTGGAGGCCTAGTGGAAGGAGGGACCGCAGACAGGCTTCGAAGCCCTAACATAATTATTATTATTATTATTATTATACATTTTTATAGCGCCATTTATTCCATGGCGCTTTACATGTGAATACGGGGCAAATATAGACAAATACATTACATAATAAATTGGGCTGGCTGTAGGCAATTTAAAATTGGTTCCAGGGGAACCCGGGCAGCAGTAGACAGGTCAGTGGAGGCATAGTGGAAGGAGGGACCGCAGACAGGCTTCGAAGCCCTAACATAATAAATTGGCCTGGCTGTAGGCAATTTACAATTGGTTCCAGGGGAACACGGGCGGCAGTAGACAGGTCAGTGGAGGCCTAGTGGAAGGAGGGACCGCAGACAGGCTTCGAAGCCCTAACATAATAAATTGGGCTGGCTGTAGGCAATTTAAAATTGGTTCCAGGGGAACCCGGGCAGCAGTAGACAGGTCAGTGGAGGCCTAGTGGAAGGAGGGACCGCAGACAGGCTTCGAAGCCCTAACATAATAAATTGGGCTGGCTGTATGCAATTTAAAATTGGTTCCAGGGGAACCCGGGCAGCAGTAGACAGGTCAGTGGAGGCCTAGTGGAAGGAGGGACCGCAGACAGGCTTCGAAGCCCTAACATAATAAATTGGGCGGGCTGTAGGCAATTTAAAATTGGTTCCAGGGGAACCCGGGCAGCAGTAGACAGGTCAGTGGAGGCCTAGTGGAAGGAGGGACCGCAGACAGACTTCGAAGCCCTAACATAATAAATTGGGCTGGCTGTAGGCAATTTAAAATTGGTTCCAGGGGAACCCGGGCAGCAGTAGACAGGTCAGTGGAGGCCTAGTGGAAGGAGGGACCGCAGACAGGCTTCGAAGCCCTAACATAATAAATTGGGCTGGCTGTAGGCAATTTAAAATTGGTTCCAGGGGAACCCGGGCAGCAGTAGACAGGTCAGTGGAGGCCTAGTGGAAGGAGTGACCGCAGACAGGCTTCGAAGGCCTAACATAAGAAAAATGTCAATACAATGGTATTGACAGTGCCAGGCATTGAAGGATGTCAGCGCATAGACTAAACATTGGTGGAGCTGTGAGAAAAAATTTTGCAAGTGGTAGAGCACTGTTTGACCTGGGGGGGGGGGGACTGTCTTGTGGCCGGCGGTACAGGCCCAGGGCCCCTCATATTACAACGGTGTGTCTGACGTTGGGTGCGCACCACCACCGCCAGACACTTTATTGTACTATGAGGGACCTAGTGGCAGTGCCGTCGACCAAAAGCGGGCACACCCACCTCTTCAGACAAACAGTACTCTCACGGGTGCTGGCGCCAAGTGGCGATACCACGGCCCCGTGTGGGGACTTTGGCCATTTAGGGAGGTGTTAACATGTCGGATGCTGGACAATCAGGTGCTGCAAATTACGAGATTGGAAAAGTCGTTCAGAATAGTCCACAGGCAAGAACTTTACATAGGAAAGCTAGGTGTCAGCCGGGCAAGGTGGGGCAAAAGATTTCGAAATCCAGTTGTGGTTCATTTTAATGAAGGTTAGATCATCTACATTTTGGGTAGCCAGACGAGTCCTTTTTTCTGTTAGTATTGAACCTGCAGCACTGAATACTCTTTCTGATAGGACACTAGCTGCCGGGCAAGCAAGCTCCTGCAATGCATATTCTGCCAATTCTGGCCAGGTGTCTAATTTTGATGCCCAGTAATCAAATGGGAATGACGGTTGAGGGAGAACGTCGATAAGGGATGAAAAATAGTTAGTAACCATACTGGACAAATGTTGTCTCCTGTCACTTTGAATTGATGCTGCAGTACCTGTCCTGTCTGCGGTCATAGCAAAATCACTCCACAACCTGGTCAGAAAACCCCTCTGGCCAACGACACTTCTGATTTCTGCCCCTCTAACACCTCTGGTCTGCTGGCCCCTGCAGCTCGTGTTAGAACGATCACGGGCGCTGTGTGCAGGGAATGCCAGAAGCAAACGGTCAACAAGAGTTGATTGTTTGGTTGCTAATATTAGTTCCAAGTTCTCATGTGGCATTATATTTTGCAATTTGCCTTTATAGCGAGGATCAAGGAGGCAGGCCAACCAGTAATCGTCATCGTTCATCATTTTTGTTATGCGTGTGTCCCTTTTGAGGATACGTAAGGCATAATCCGCCATGTGGGCCAAAGTTCCAGTTCTCAAATCTGTGGTTGTGCTTGGTTGAGGGGCAGTTTCAGGCAAATCCATGTCACTTGTGTCCCTCCAAAAACCAGAACCCGGCCTTGCCGCGCCAACAATTTCCACTGGCCCCGGAAAAGCTTCCTCATTAAAAATATAATCATCCCCATCATCCTCCTCGTCCTCCTCCTCCTCTTCGCCCGCTACCTCGTCCTGTACACTGCCCTGGCCAGACAATGGCTGACTGTCATCAAGGCTTTCCTCTTCCTCAGCTGCAGACGCCTGATCCTTTATGTGCGTCAAACTTTGCATCAGCAGACGCATTAGGGGGATGCTCATGCTTATTATGGCGTTGTCTGCACTAACCAGCCGTGTGCATTCCTCAAAACACTGAAGGACTTGACACATGTCTTGAATCTTCGACCACTGCACACCTGACAACTCCATGTCTGCCATCCTACTGCCTGCTCGTGTATGTGTATCCTCCCACAAAAACATAACAGCCCGCCTCTGTTCACACAGTCTCTGAAGCATGTGCAGTGTTGAGTTCCACCTTGTTGCAACGTCTATGATTAGGCGATGCTGGGGAAGGTTCAAAGAACGCTGATAGGTCTGCATACGGCTGGAGTGTACGGGCGAACGGCGGATATGTGAGCAAAGTCCACGCACTTTGAGGAGCAGGTCGGATAACCCCGGATAACTTTTCAGGAAGCACTGCACCACCAGGTTTAAGGTGTGAGCCAGGCAAGGAATGTGTTTCAGTTGGGAAATGGAGATGGCAGCCATGAAATTCCTTCCGTTATCACTCACTACCTTGCCTGCCTCAAGATCTACAGTGCCCAGCCACGACTGCGTTTCTTTCTGCAAGAACTCGGACAGAACTTCAGCGGTGTGTCTGTTGTCGCCCAAACACTTCATAGCCAATACAGCCTGCTGACGTTTGCCAGTAGCTGCCCCATAATGGGAGACCTGGTGTGCAACAGTGGCAGCTGCGGATGGAGTGGTTGTGCGACTGCGGTCTGTGAACGAGGTCTCGCTTCTGCAGGAGGACGAGGAGGAGGAGGAGGGGGTGCGAATGGCTACAGCCAACTGTTTCCTAGACCGTGGGCTAGGCAGAACTGTCCCAAACTTGCTGTCCCCTGTGGACCCTGCATCCACCACATTTACCCAGTGTGCCGTGATGGACACGTAACGTCCCTGGCCATGCCTACTGGTCCATGCATCTGTTCTCAGGTGCACCTTTGTGCTCACAGATTGCCTGAGTGCATGGACGATGCGCTCTTTAACATGCTGGTGGAGGGCTGGGATGGCTTTTCTGGAAAAAAAGTGTCGACTGGGTAGCTCGTAGCGTGGTACAGCGTAGTCCATCAGGGCTTTGAAAGCTTCGCTTTCAACTAACCGGTAGGGCATCATCTCTAACGAGATTAGTCTAGCTATGTGGGCGTTCAAACCCTGTGTACGCGGATGCGAGGCTAAGTACTTCCTTTTTCTAACCATAGTCTCATGTAGGGTGAGCTGGACTGGAGAGCTGGAGATCGTGGAACTAGCGGGGGTGCCGGTGGACATGGCAGACTGAGAGACGGTGGGAGATGGTATTGTTGCCGCCGGTGCCCTAGATGCAGTGTTTCCTACTACGAAACTGGTGATTCCCTGACCCTGACTTCTTTGGCCTGGCAAAGAAACCTGCACAGATACTGCAGGTGGTGCAGAAAATGGTGGCCCTACACTGCCGGAAGGGATGTTGCGTTGATGACTAGCTTCATTGGCCGAGGGTGCTACAACCTTAAGGGACGTTTGGTAGTTAGTCCAAGCTTGCAAATGCATGGTGGTTAAATGTCTATGCATGCAACTTGTATTGAGACTTTTCAGATTCCGCCCTCTGCTTAAGGTAGTTGAACATTTTTGACAGATGACTTTGAGCTGATCAATTGGATGTTGTTTAAAAAAATGCCAGACTGCACTCTTTCTAGCATCGGATACCTTTTCAGGCATTGCAGACTGAGCTTTAACCGGATGGCCACGCTGTCCTCCAACAGGTTTTGACTTTGCCACGCGTTTTGGGCAAGATACGGGCCCGGCAGATGGAACCTGTTGCGATGTTGATGCCTGCTGCGGCCCCTCCTCCTCCGCTTCAGAACTGCTGCCGCCTGCACCCTGTTCCCCCAATGGCTGCCAATCGGGGTCAAGAACTGGGTCATCTATTACCTCTTCTTGTAGCTCGTGTGCAACTTCATCTGTGTCACCTTGTCGGTCGGTGGTATAGCGTTCGTGATGGGGCAACATAGTCTTCTTGATCAGCACCCTGCGAGGGCAATGATGTGGTCTGAGTCAAAGGACCAGCATAGTAGTCTGGCTGTGGCTGTGCATCAGTGCACTCCATGTCGGATTCAACTTGTAATGGGCATGGACTGTTAACTGCTTCACTTTCTAAGCCAGGGACAGTATGTGTAAAGAGCTCCATGGAGTAACCCGTTGTGTCGCCTGCTGCATTCTTCTCTGTTGTTGTTTTTGCTGAAGAGGACAAGGAAGCGACTTGTCCCTGACCGTGAACATCCACTAACGACGCGCTGCTTTTACTTTTACCAGTTTCACGAGAGGAGGCAAAAGAGCTAGAGGCTGAGTCAGCAAGATAAGCCAAAACTTGCTCTTGCTGCTCCGGCTTTAAAAGCGGTTTTCCTACTCCCAGAAAAGGGAGCGTTCGAGGCCTTGTATAGCCAGACGACGAACCTGGCTCCACAGCTCCAGACTTAGGTGCAATATTTTTTTTCCCACGACCACCTGATGCTCCACCACTACCACTACCCTCATTACCAGCTGACAATGAACGCCCCCGGCCACGACCTCTTCCACCAGACTTCCTCATTATTTTAAAAACGTTACCAAACTAACGGTATTTGTTGCAGTCACACAACTTACACGGTGAGCTATAACTTCAGTATGATTTAGCTACCCCTTTACAGGTGGGTGAGACCACAACGAAAATCAGGCACAATGTTACACACTCTGTTGTTGGTGGCAACAAATGAGAGAGATGCCACACACGCAGGACTGTCACTGAAGCGCAAATGTAAATATTAATCTCCCACTGATTTGTGTTTTTTTTTTAAAAAGGAGACTTTAGAAAAAAAAAAAAATGATTTTTTTCAGGAATAATTTAGAAACCAAATAAAATAAAATGATTTTTTCAGGGAGAATTTAGAAAACAAATAAAACAAAAAAATAGGCTTTCTAGGGCCCACTGAGTGAGAGAGGACGCACACAGGAGTCAGGAGTGGCACACAAGCCCAGAGGCCAATATTTATCTCCCATTGATTGATTAAGTGATTTTTTCAGGTAGATTTTGGAACCCAAATCAAGCAAAAAAATTAATAGGCTTTCTATGGCCCACAATTGGAGAGAGAGAGATGGCACACCCAGGAGTCAAGACTGGCACACAAGCAGAAAGGGCAATATTAATCTCCCACTGATTTGTTTTTTTGTTTTTTTTCAGGGAGACTTTAGAAAAAAAAATACAAAAAAATAAATTTTTCAGGAAGAATTTAGAAACAAAATAAAATAAAATGATTGTTTCAGGGAGAATTTAAAAAACAAATAAAAAAAAATAGGCTTTGTAGGGCCCACTGAGTGAGAGAGGACGCACACAGGAGTCAGGAGTGGCACACAAGCCCAGAGGCCAATATTTATCTCCCACTGATTGATTTAGTGATTTTTTCAGGTAGATTTTGGAACCCAAATCAAACAAAAAAATTAATAGGCTTTCTATGGCCCACAATTGGAGAGAGAGAGATGGCACACCCAGGAGTCAAGACTGGCACACAAGCAGAAAGGGCAATATTAATCTCCCACTGATTTGTTTTTTTTTTTTTTTTTTCAGGGAGACTTTAGAAAAAAAAAATACAAAAAAAATGATTTTTTTCAGGAATAATTTAGAAACCAAATAAAATAAAATGATTTTTTCAGGGAGAATTTAGAAAACAAATAAAACAAAAAATAGGCTTTCTAGGGCCCACTGAGTGAGAGAGGACGCACACAGGAGTCAGGAGTGGCACACAAGCCCAGAGGCCAATATTTATCTCCCACTGATTGATTAAGTGATTTTTTCAGGTAGATTTTGGAACCCAAATCAAGCAAAAAAATTAATAGGCTTTCTATGGCCCACAATTGGAGAGAGAGAGATGGCACACCCAGGAGTCAAGACTGGCACACAAGCAGAAAGGGCAAAATTAATCTCCCACCGATTTGTTGTTTTTTTTTTTTTCAGGGAGACTTTAGAAAAAAAAAATACAAAAAAAATGATTTTTTTCAGGAATAATTTAGAAACCAAATAAAATAAAATGATTTTTTCAGGGAAAATTTAGAAAACAAATAAAACAAAAAATAGGCTTTCTAGGGCCCACTGAGTGAGAGAGGACGCACACAGGAGTCAGGAGTGGCACACAAGCCCAGAGGCCAATATTAATCTCCCACTTTTTTTTTTTTTTCCAGGGAAAATTTATAAACCCAATAAAAAAAATAATAAATAGGCTTTCTATGGCCCACTATCTGAGAGAGAGAGATGGCACGCTTAGGACTGGCACACAAGCCCAAAGGCCAATATTAATCTCCCACTGATTGATTTATTGATTTTTTCAGGTAGATTTTGGAACCCAAATCAAGCAAAAAAATAAATAGGCTTTCTATGGCCCACTGAGAGATGGCACACACAGGAGTAAGGAGTGGCACACAAGCCCTGAGGCCAATATTTTTCTCCCACTGATTGATGTAGTGATTTTTTCAGGTAGATTTTAGAACCCAAATCAAGCAAAAAAATAAATAGGCTTTCTATGGCCCACTGAGTGAGAGATGACACAGACAGGGATGGCACTCTAGCAGAAATGCCAATCTTAATCTCCCACAAAAAAAAAAAAAAAAGGAACTGTCCTTCAATTACTATCTCCCTGCAGTAATCTCAGCCAGGTATGGCAGGCAGCAATAAGGAGTGGACTGATGCACAAATTAAATAAAAAGTGTGGACAAACAAACAAGATAGCTGTGCAGAAAGGAAGGAACAAGAGGATTTGTGCTTTGAAAAAAGCAGTTGGTTTGCACAGCGGCGTACACACAGCAATGCAGCTATCAGGGAGCCTTCTAGGGCAGCCCAATGAGCTACAGCGCTGAGGGGAAAAAAAAAAAAATGTAGCTTCCACAGTCCCTGCACACCGAAGGTGGTGTTGGGCAGTGGAAATCGCTACAGCACAAGCGGTTTGGTGGTTAATGGACCCTGCCTAACGCTATCCCTGCTTCTGACGAAGCGGCAGCAACCTCTCCCTAGGCTCAGATCAGCAGCAGTAACATGGTGGTCGGCGGGAACGCCCCTTTATAGCCCCTGTGACGCCGCGGACAACAAGCCAATCACTGCAATGCCCTTCTCTAAGATGGTGGGGACCAGGACCTATGTCATCACGCTGCCCACACTCTGCGTTTACCTTCATTGGCTGAGAAATGGCGCTTTTCGCGTCATTGAAACTCGACTTTGGCGCGAAAGTCGCGTACGGCATGGCCGACCCCGCACAGGGGTCGGATCGGGTTTCATGAAACCCGACTTTGTCAAAAGTCGGCGACTTTTGAAAATGTTCGACCCGTTTCGCTCAACCCGACTTATTACTATAGCTACCCGCATCGATCTCCGTTTTAACGAGCGGAGGTTGGAGCGGACCCAGTGTAGGCAGAGGTTTCGGCTGGCTCCCACCTTTGCCAAACCTCTAGAATCTCCTGTTATGGCGTCCGACTCCCATGAGGCCATGGAGGTTTCTCGAGCGGGACCTAGGTCTCAGACCGTTCGAGTACCTGTGGTATGTAAAAATTGCCAGCAACCGGGACATTACGCTAATAAATGTCCACGGCGGTCGGGAAAACGATCGCGTCTAGTGTCCATTGGAGGAGGTTCACTGGACACTGCGGCATTTTCCTCAAAATTGTCCTTTAAAGGGACAATCCTGTTAGGCACATCCACTCTTACAGTAGAGCTTTGTGTGGATTCAGGAGCAGAGGGAAATTTTATGTCTTCTGCTTTTGCTCTGCGCCACGCAATACCTCTGGTTATGCTTGCCAAACCAGTAACCGTTAGAGTGGTGAATGGGTCGACACTTCCATTACAGATCACACATCAGACTGTCCCTTTCACGTTAGCCATGTCCCCATCCCACCAGGAGATTATTTCCCTTCTTGTCCTTCCCGAGGGAATGGATGAGATTCTGCTGGGAATACCCTGGCTCCGTTTCCACTCCCCACATATTGAGTGGACCTCTGGGAGGATATTGGGTTGGAGTGAATCCTGTAAGGGCAGATGTGTGAAAGAGTGCGTTCAGGTTTCCACCACTGAGATACCCGCAGATCTCTCTACTCTCCCCAAATACTATTGGTCTTATGCAGACGTCTTCTCCAAAAAGGCCGCGGAGACCCTTCCGCCTCACCGTCCCTATGACTCTCCTATAGATCTCTTGCCTGGAGCAGAACCTCCTCGGGGACGTGTCTATCCCCTCTCTCTCCCGGAGACGGAGGCTATGTCCCAATACATCCAGGAGAATTTGGCAAGAGGATTTATTAGGAAGTCAGTGTCACCAGCAGGGCCAGGGTTCTTCTTCGTACAGAAGAAGAATGGAGAATTGCGTCCTTGCATAGACTACAGGGGTCTTAACGCCATCACCGTTAAGAATAAGTACCCGCTGCCCCTGATTTCTGAGCTTTTTGATAGGCTACGGGGAGCTAAGGTATTTACCAAATTAGACCTGCGGGGACCTTATAACCTGATTCGCATTCGTGAGGGGGACGAAGGGAAGACGGCGTTTAACACCAGAGATGGGCACTATGAGTATCTGGTGATGCCCTTCGGGCTCTGTAACGCCCCAGCCGTTTTCCAAGACTTTGTCAACGACATCTTCCGGGATATGCTTTCCACCTCGGTCGTAGTCTATCTGGATGATATTCTCATCTTCTCTCCAGATATTGACTCCCACCGGAGAGATGTTGGCAGAGTCTTCGACCTCTTACGGGCAAACTCTCTTTACGCAAAGTTGGAGAAGTGTGTGTTTGAGCAGGAGTCTTTACCTTTCCTGGGCTATATCGTCTCTGCCCAGGGATTGGCTATGGATCCTGCCAAACTACAGGCTGTGATGGACTGGCAAGAACCTCATTCACTTAAAGCGGTGCAGCGCTTTATGGGGTTCATTAATTATTACCGCCAGTTCATTCCCCATTTCTCAACTTTGGTAGCTCCCTTGGTAGCCCTCACCAAGAAGGGAGCAAATCCCAAAGTGTGGTCTGAAGAGGTCTCCAGGGCCTTTTCTTCTACTAAGTCTCATTTTGCTAGCGCTCCCATCCTACATCGTCCCGATGTCGATAAGCCGTTTATAATGGAGGTGGATGCCTCTTCCGTTGGTGCTGGAGCAGTCCTCTTCCAAAAGGATGCTCAAGGTCGGAAGCATCCGTGCTTCTTCTTCTCCAAGACCTTCACACCAGCGGAGAGGAATTATTCCATCGGGGACAGGGAGTTGCTAGCGATGAAATTGGTTTTCTCTGAGTGGAGACATCTCTTGGAGGGGGCTCGTTTTCCGTTTCAAGTATTTACAGACCACAAAAATTTGCTATATTTGCAAACAGCCCAGCGGCTAAATTCTCGCCAGGCCAGATGGTCCTTATTCTTCTCCCGATTCCACTTCACCCTCCATTATGTCGCTGGGGAGAAGAACATTCGAGCTGATGCTCTTTCTCGCTCTGTTGTGTCATCTGAGGAGGAGGAAGGAGAGCCTCGGCTTATTGTTCCTTCTGAGAGCTTGAGAACCGTGGCTCCGGTGTCGCTTGAGTCTGTGCCTCCGGGCAAGACATTTGTGCCCATAAATTTGCGACCGGAGGTTCTCTCTTGGGCTCATTCCTCCAGGGTGGGTGGACACTTTGGGACAAAAAGGACATCTGAGCTGCTGGCGAGGACGTACTGGTGGCCGCATATGCTGCGAGATGTCAGAGATTACGTTCTGGCGTGTGTCTCATGCGCCAAAAATAAGTCTCCTCGACAACGGCCGTCTGGGTTACTCTATCCCTTGCCGGTGGCAGACAGGCCCTGGGAGATGGTCGGGATGGACTTTGTAGTGGGTTTGCCCAAGTCTCGCGGCTGTACCGTCATTTGGGTTATTACCGATCATTTCTCGAAAATGGTGCACTTGGTGCCGCTCCCACGGTTACCTTCTGCATGGGCCTTGGCAGCGTTGTTCATAAGACACATCTTCCGCCTACACGGCATGCCAGACAAAATTGTCAGTGACCGGGGTCCCCAGTTTGCGTCTCGGTTCTGGAGAGAGCTTTGTTGTCTTCTCAGCATTGAGTTAAATCTCTCTTCCGCATATCATCCCGAGACGAATGGGTTGGTAGAGAGGGCCAATCAGACTCTGGTCACATATCTACGACATTTTGTTTCTGCCAGGCAGGATGACTGGGCATCTTTATTACCATGGGCAGAGTTCGCCCTTAATAACGCTGTAGCCGACTCCACCGGTCAGACTCCTTTCCTCCTTAATTACGGAAGACACAAAAGAGAATAGTAAAACCAAAAACACTCAGTTTGAAAAAATGTTGCAGTAATCCGCAAGTGCTAGTAAAAGATGTAAAAAACAGGGTATTTGGTTGATACGTTTTTTGCAAAAAATGTATACTAAGCTGCTCTACCAATCTTCACGGTATACCCTTATCAGAGCAGTCCTAACTAATGTATGCAATCCCTATGTGTTCCTGTTTCCATAATTGTTCTCTTGTGTCTACAAGACTGGGGAGTTCCACCACTCCTCTTGGGCTATCTGCACAAAAGCTGTTCTACCCTGTATGCACACATGGATTTTTCCTCTCTGAACCCTGTTCACACAGGTTATATACAGATGATCAGGTTTTTAAATACATCAGATAGGGATTGCATACATTAGTTAGGACTGCTCTGATAAGGGTATACCGTGAAGATTGGTAGAGCAGCTTAGTATACATTTTTTGCAAAAAACGTATCAACCAAATACCCTGTTTTTTACATCTTTTACTAGCACTTGCGGATTACTGCAACATTTTTTCAAACTGAATGTTTTTGGTTTTACTATTCTCTTTTGTGTCTTCAGGTTTCTTGGTGGTGTGTGAACATGATCATACAGACTTGTTCACTGTGCAAGTAGCCCATGTGTTCCTGTTTCCATAATTGTTCTCTTGTGTCTACAAGACTGGGGAGTTCCACCACTCCTCTTGGGCTATCTGCACAAAAGCTGTTCTACCCTGTATGCACACATGGATTTTTCCTCTCTGAACCCTGTTCACACAGGTTATATACAGATGATCAGGTTTTTAAATACATCTGATAGGGATTGCATACATTAGTTAGGACTGCTCTGATAAGGGTATACCGTGAAGATTGGTAGAGCAGCTTAGTATACATTTTTTGCAAAAAACGTATCAACCAAATACCCTGTTTTTTACATCTTTTACTAGCACTTGCGGATTACTGCAACATTTTTTCAAACTGAGTGTTTTTGGTTTTACTATTCTCTTTTGTGTCTTCAGGTTTCTTGGTGGTGTGTGAACATGATCATACAGACTTGTTCACTGTGCAAGTAGCCCATGTGTTCCTGTTTCCATAATTGTTCTCTTGTGTCTACAAGACTGGGGAGTTCCACCACTCCTCTTGGGCTATCTGCACAAAAGCTGTTCTACCCTGTATGCACACATGGATTTTCCTCTCTGAACCCTGTTCACACAGGTTATATACAGATGATCAGGTTTTTAAATACATCAGATAGGAATTGCATACATTAGTTAGGACTGCTCTGATAAGGGTATACCGTGAAGATTGGTAGAGCAGCTTAGTATACATTTTTTGCAAAAAACGTATCAACCAAATACCCTGTTTTTTACATCTTTTACTAGCACTTGCGGATTACTGCAACATTTTTTCAAACTGAGTGTTTTTGGTTTTACTATTCTCTTTTGTGTCTTCAGGTTTCTTGGTGGTGTGTGAACATGATCATACAGACTTGTTCACTGTGCAAGTAGCCCATGTGTTCCTGTTTCCATAATTGTTCTCTTGTGTCTACAAGACTGGGGAGTTCCACCACTCCTCTTGGGCTATCTGCACAAAAGCTGTTCTACCCTGTATGCACACATGGATTTTTCCTCTCTGAACCCTGTTCACACAGGTTATATACAGATGATCAGGTTTTTAAATACATCAGATAGGGATTGCATACATTAGTTAGGCCTGCTTTGATAAGGGTATACCGTGAAGATTGGTAGAGCAGCTTAGTATACATTTTTTGCAAAAAACGTATCAACCAAATACCCTGTTTTTTACATCTTTTACTAGCACTTGCGGATTACTGCAACATTTTTTCAAACTGAGTGTTTTTGGTTTTACTATTCTCTTTTGTGTCTTCAGGTTTCTTGGTGGTGTGTGAACATGATCATACAGACTTGTTCACTGTGCAAGTAGCCCATGTGTTCCTGTTTCCATAATTGTTCTCTTGTGTCTACAAGACTGGGGAGTTCCACCACTCCTCTTGGGCTATCTGCACAAAAGCTGTTCTACCCTGTATGCACACATGGATTTTTCCTCTCTGAACCCTGTTCACACAGGTTATATACAGATGATCAGGTTTTTAAATACATCAGATAGGGATTGCATACATTAGTTAGGACTGCTCTGATAAGGGTATACCGTGAAGATTGGTAGAGCAGCTTAGTATACATTTTTTGCAAAAAACGTATCAACCAAATACCCTGTTTTTTACATCTTTTACTAGCACTTGCGGATTACTGCAACATTTTTTCAAACTGAGTGTTTTTGGTTTTACTATTCTCTTTTGTGTCTTCAGGTTTCTTGGTGGTGTGTGAACATGATCATACAGACTTGTTCACTGTGCAAGTAGCCCATGTGTTCCTGTTTCCATAATTGTTCTCTTGTGTCTACAAGACTGGGGAGTTCCACCACTCCTCTTGGGCTATCTGCACAAAAGCTGTTCTACCCTGTATGCACACATGGATTTTTCCTCTCTGAACCCTGTTCACACAGGTTATATACAGATGATCAGGTTTTTAAATACATCAGATAGGGATTGCATACATTAGTTAGGACTGCTCTGATAAGGGTATACCGTGAAGATTGGTAGAGCAGCTTAGTATACATTTTTTGCAAAAAACGTATCAACCAAATACCCTGTTTTTTACATCTTTTACTAGCACTTGCGGATTACTGCAACATTTTTTCAAACTGAGTGTTTTTGGTTTTACTATTCTCTTTTGTGTCTTCAGGTTTCTTGGTGGTGTGTGAACATGATCATACAGACTTGTTCACTGTGCAAGTAGCCCATGTGTTCCTGTTTCCATAATTGTTCTCTTGTGTCTACAAGACTGGGGAGTTCCACCACTCCTCTTGGGCTATCTGCACAAAAGCTGTTCTACCCTGTATGCACACATGGATTTTTCCTCTCTGAACCCTGTTCACACAGGTTATATACAGATGATCAGGTTTTTAAATACATCAGATAGGGATTGCATACATTAGTTAGGACTGCTCTGATAAGGGTATACCGTGAAGATTGGTAGAGCAGCTTAGTATACATTTTTTGCAAAAAACGTATCAACCAAATACCCTGTTTTTTACATCTTTTACTAGCACTTGCGGATTACTGCAACATTTTTTCAAACTGAGTGTTTTTGGTTTTACTATTCTCTTTTGTGTCTTCAGGTTTCTTGGTGGTGTGTGAACATGATCATACAGACTTGTTCACTGTGCAAGTAGCCCATGTGTTCCTGTTTCCATAATTGTTCTCTTGTGTCTACAAGACTGGGGAGTTCCACCACTCCTCTTGGGCTATCTGCACAAAAGCTGTTCTACCCTGTATGCACACATGGATTTTTCCTCTCTGAACCCTGTTCACACAGGTTATATACAGATGATCAGGTTTTTAAATACATCAGATAGGGATTGCATACATTAGTTAGGACTGCTCTGATAAGGGTATACCGTGAAGATTGGTAGAGCAGCTTAGTATACATTTTTTGCAAAAAACGTATCAACCAAATACCCTGTTTTTTACATCTTTTACTAGCACTTGCGGATTACTGCAACATTTTTTCAAACTGAATGTTTTTGGTTTTACTATTCTCTTTTGTGTCTTCAGGTTTCTTGGTGGTGTGTGAACATGATCATACAGACTTGTTCACTGTGCAAGTAGCCCATGTGTTCCTGTTTCCATAATTGTTCTCTTGTGTCTACAAGACTGGGGAGTTCCACCACTCCTCTTGGGCTATCTGCACAAAAGCTGTTCTACCCTGTATGCACACATGGATTTTTCCTCTCTGAACCCTGTTCACACAGGTTATATACAGATGATCAGGTTTTTAAATACATCAGATAGGGATTGCATACATTAGTTAGGCCTGCTTTGATAAGGGTATACCGTGAAGATTGGTAGAGCAGCTTAGTATACATTTTTTGCAAAAAACGTATCAACCAAATACCCTGTTTTTTACATCTTTTACTAGCACTTGCGGATTACTGCAACATTTTTTCAAACTGAGTGTTTTTGGTTTTACTATTCTCTTTTGTGTCTTCAGGTTTCTTGGTGGTGTGTGAACATGATCATACAGACTTGTTCACTGTGCAAGTAGCCCATGTGTTCCTGTTTCCATAATTGTTCTCTTGTGTCTACAAGACTGGGGAGTTCCACCACTCCTCTTGGGCTATCTGCACAAAAGCTGTTCTACCCTGTATGCACACATGGATTTTTCCTCTCTGAACCCTGTTCACACAGGTTATATACAGATGATCAGGTTTTTAAATACATCAGATAGGGATTGCATACATTAGTTAGGACTGCTCTGATAAGGGTATACCGTGAAGATTGGTAGAGCAGCTTAGTATACATTTTTTGCAAAAAACGTATCAACCAAATACCCTGTTTTTTACATCTTTTACTAGCACTTGCAGATTACTGCAACATTTTTTCAAACTGAGTGTTTTTGGTTTTACTATTCTCTTTTGTGTCTTCAGGTTTCTTGGTGGTGTGTGAACATGATCATACAGACTTGTTCACTGTGCAAGTAGCCCATGTGTTCCTGTTTCCATAATTGTTCTCTTGTGTCTACAAGACTGGGGAGTTCCACCACTCCTCTTGGGCTATCTGCACAAAAGCTGTTCTACCCTGTATGCACACATGGATTTTTCCTCTCTGAACCCTGTTCACACAGGTTATATACAGATGATCAGGTTTTTAAATACATCAGATAGGGATTGCATACATTAGTTAGGACTGCTCTGATAAGGGTATACCGTGAAGATTGGTAGAGCAGCTTAGTATACATTTTTTGCAAAAAACGTATCAACCAAATACCCTGTTTTTTACATCTTTTACTAGCACTTGCGGATTACTGCAACATTTTTTCAAACTGAGTGTTTTTGGTTTTACTATTCTCTTTTGTGTCTTCAGGTTTCTTGGTGGTGTGTGAACATGATCATACAGACTTGTTCACTGTGCAAGTAGCCCATGTGTTCCTGTTTCCATAATTGTTCTCTTGTGTCTACAAGACTGGGGAGTTCCACCACTCCTCTTGGGCTATCTGCACAAAAGCTGTTCTACCCTGTATGCACACATGGATTTTTCCTCTCTGAACCCTGTTCACACAGGTTATATACAGATGATCAGGTTTTTAAATACATCAGATAGGGATTGCATACATTAGTTAGGACTGCTCTGATAAGGGTATACCGTGAAGATTGGTAGAGCAGCTTAGTATACATTTTTTGCAAAAAACGTATCAACCAAATACCCTGTTTTTTACATCTTTTACTAGCACTTGCGGATTACTGCAACATTTTTTCAAACTGAGTGTTTTTGGTTTTACTATTCTCTTTTGTGTCTTCAGGTTTCTTGGTGGTGTGTGAACATGATCATACAGACTTGTTCACTGTGCAAGTAGCCCATGTGTTCCTGTTTCCATAATTGTTCTCTTGTGTCTACAAGACTGGGGAGTTCCACCACTCCTCTTGGGCTATCTGCACAAAAGCTGTTCTACCCTGTATGCACACATGGATTTTTCCTCTCTGAACCCTGTTCACACAGGTTATATACAGATGATCAGGTTTTTAAATACATCAGATAGGGATTGCATACATTAGTTAGGACTGCTCTGATAAGGGTATACCGTGAAGATTGGTAGAGCAGCTTAGTATACATTTTTTGCAAAAAACGTATCAACCAAATACCCTGTTTTTTACATCTTTTACTAGCACTTGCGGATTACTGCAACATTTTTTCAAACTGAATGTTTTTGGTTTTACTATTCTCTTTTGTGTCTTCAGGTTTCTTGGTGGTGTGTGAACATGATCATACAGACTTGTTCACTGTGCAAGTAGCCCATGTGTTCCTGTTTCCATAATTGTTCTCTTGTGTCTACAAGACTGGGGAGTTCCACCACTCCTCTTGGGCTATCTGCACAAAAGCTGTTCTACCCTGTATGCACACATGGATTTTTCCTCTCTGAACCCTGTTCACACAGGTTATATACAGATGATCAGGTTTTTAAATACATCAGATAGGGATTGCATACATTAGTTAGGACTGCTCTGATAAGGGTATACCGTGAAGATTGGTAGAGCAGCTTAGTATACATTTTTTGCAGAAAACGTATCAACCAAATACCCTGTTTTTTACATCTTTTACTAGCACTTGCGGATTACTGCAACATTTTTTCAAACTGAGTGTTTTTGGTTTTACTATTCTCTTTTGTGTCTTCAGGTTTCTTGGTGGTGTGTGAACATGATCATACAGACTTGTTCACTGTGCAAGTAGCCCATGTGTTCCTGTTTCCATAATTGTTCTCTTGTGTCTACAAGACTGGGGAGTTCCACCACTCCTCTTGGGCTATCTGCACAAAAGCTGTTCTACCCTGTATGCACACATGGATTTTTCCTCTCTGAACCCTGTTCACACAGGTTATATACAGATGATCAGGTTTTTAAATACATCAGATAGGGATTGCATACATTAGTTAGGACTGCTATGATAAGGGTATACCGTGAAGATTGGTAGAGCAGCTTAGTATACATTTTTTGCAAAAAACGTATCAACCAAATACCCTGTTTTTTACATCTTTTACTAGCACTTGCGGATTACTGCAACATTTTTTCAAACTGAGTGTTTTCGGTTTTACTATTCTCTTTTGTGTCTTCAGGTTTCTTGGTGGTGTGTGAACATGATCATACAGACTTGTTCACTGTGCAAGTAGCCCATGTGTTCCTGTCTCCTTAATTACGGCCAGCATCCGCGGGTTCCTGTGCCTATGCCCGTGTCCTCTGCTGACTCCAGGGTGGCAGACTGGGCAGTGGAGGCACGGGACATTTGGGACCGCACTCAGGATGCCATTTGAGCCTCGAAGGAGAGAATGAGGTCCTCCGCCGATGCACATCGGCGCCCTGCCCCGACCTTTGCTCCTGGCGACTTGGTGTGGCTCTCCGCCCGTAACATCAGGCTGCGAGTTGAGTCCACTAAATTTGCTCCTCGCTACTTGGGCCCATTCAAGGTCCTCGAGCAGGTTAATCCTGTGGTCTATCGTTTGGCCCTTCCGCCACACCTGGGTATCACCGACACCTTTCATGTGTCCCTCTTGAAACCCGTGTATATGTCCCGGTTCTCCGAGTCATCTGCTGGGACATCGGGTTCGTCTTCGGACGATTATGAGGTGAACGCTATTTTGGGGTGCAAGGTGGTGCGTGGTAAAAAATTTTATTTGGTGGACTGGAAGGGTTATGGTCCTGAGGACAGGTCCTGGGAGCCTGTTGAGCACATTCGGGCTCCGCAGCTCATTGCTGCCTTCGAACGTAGCGAGGCCCAAGGAGGGGGGGGCCCTAGGAGGGGGAGTAATGTTAGGAGTCGAGTTTCCTCTGCTGCACAGGGGGAATTTCAATCCATCTCCGCTGCGGTCTCCCATTCTCCTCCAGCCGCAGTGGAGTCTGCTCAGCAGGGATGTCGATCCCAGCGTCTCGCTCAATCTGACTCTGTGAGAAGAGTTACTGCTGCTTCTCCAGCTTCTGCCTTTAAAGCCTATACTGGTCAGCAGCGAGCGGACTTCTCTGGGACTAAGTCCTTATCTGCACACACTGAGCATGCCCAGGGCAAGATCTCCCGTTGGAGATCGAGGGTCATGTGCTCAGGCTCTGCGGCACATTCCATTGGTCCTCTTGGCAGGTCTTGGAAGGGCAAAAGTTCTATAGCCACTTCCTGTGCTGCAGCTATATAAACTGCGCATGACCGCACGGCCATGCGCTAGTATCAAGTCATATGTGCTTTGCGCCAGTGTGGTTAGCATAAGTGTGTTCAGGGACCCGGCTGAAATAAGCCCCTAGAATACCGGCACCTCCGGTGAGGAGATTGTATGAGTGTGTTCAGGGACCCGGCTGAAATAAGCCCCTAGAATACCGGCTTCTCCGGTGAGGAGATTGCGTGTTGCTTAACCACAGACTGCTATCAGCTTGGCAGTAAGCTTGTGCTCCTGTGAGGCTAACAGGGCGCAGTGCTTTCCTCTCGCGGCTGCTCTGTGAGGTAACAGAGCTAGTCTCCACCGCCATATTGTGCCACCATTCACTAGCAGCAGGTTCTTCCTGCACGGTGGACCCCGGGCTGCGAACGCACCATTAATAATAAATATCTATTTCTACTCGGTGCGTTCCGCTAGCCCTAACACTGTATTACACTACAATTTGAGTGGCAGAAAGTGGATGACAGATGCCACAACAGGACTGACGCAGATGCACTCAGTGGCAATACAAATCTCCCTTTTTTATGTGTGGGAGACAGCAGGAAAAAATCAGGCCCACTGTATTACACTATAATTTGAGTGGCAGAAAGTGTATGACAGATGCCACAAACAGGACTGACGCAGATGCACTCAGTGGCAATACAAATCTCCCTTTTTATGTGTGGGAGATAGCAGGAAAAAATCAGGCCCACTGTATTACACTACACAGTTTGAGTGGCAGAAAGTGGATGACAGATGCCACAAACAGGACTGACACAGATGCACTCAGTGGCAATACAAATCTACCTTTTTTATGTGTGGGAGACAGCAGGAAAAAAATCAGGCCCACTGTATTACACTACAGTTTGAGTGGCAGAAAGTGGATGACAGATGCCACAAACAAGACTGACGCAGAAGCACTCAGTGGCAATACAAATCTCCCTTTTTTATGTGTGGGAGACAGCAGAAAGTGGTTGACAGATATATCAAAAAATACAAGGGCTGTAGTAGAAGTATGCCAGCAATAAAAAGGACTGCTGCACACAAGAGTGTGGACAAAGAAACAAGAGAACTGTGCAGAAAAGAAGGAGCAACAGGATTTTTGCTTTAAAAATAGCAGTTGGTTTGCACAGCGGCGTACAAACAGCAAATCAGCTATCAGGGAGCCTAATAAGCTACAGAGCTGATGCACCAAAAAAACCTCCACTGTCCCTGCAAAAAAACGGTGATGTTGGACTGTGGAAATCGCTACAGTACAAGCGGTTTGGGGGTTAATATTCCCTTCCTAACAATATCCCTGCTTCAGACGAAGCTACAGCAACCTCTCCCTATGCTCAGATCGGCAGAAGTAAGATGGCGGTCAGCGCGCACGCCCCTTTATAGCCCCTGTGACACCGCAGAAAGCAAGCCAATCACTGTAATGCCCTTCTCTATGATGGTGGGGACTGAGACCTATGTCATCATGCTGCCCACACTCTGCGTCCACCTTCATTGGCTGAGAAATGGCGCTTAACGCGTCATATGAAACGCGACTTTGGCGCGAAGATCGCCGACCGTGTGGCCGATCCCACATTGGGATCGGCTCGGGTTTCACGAAACCCGACTTTGCCGAAAGTCGGCGATTTATGAAATTGACCGATCCTTTTCGCTCAACCCTAAGTGCCACCCTTAATTTTTTCCTTATGCATAGATAGTTAATGATATATATATACAGATAAATTGATAGATAGATAGAAAATAGACAGATAGATAATAGATAAATAAATAGATAGATGTATAGAAGAAATAAATAAGTCATTAGACAGATTTATAAACACAGGCAAAAAACTGAAAAAAAAATATATAGGCTAACCTGTTAACATTTCCACATATTTTCGTAAGTGTATTTTATTGGGACTTTATCTGATACCAACACAAAGTAGCAAGTATTTGTGAAGTGTAAAGTAAATCATACATGTTTTTCTAATTATATTAAAAACATAAATGTGTAAAATTGTGAGGTGCATTTATATTCAGCCCCCTGTAGTCTGATACTCCTAAATACAATTTTGAGTGACCAATTGCCTCCAGAAGTCACATAATTAGTAAATTGAGTCCACATGTGTGTAAGTTATTCTCAGTATAACTACAACTGTTCTGTGAAGGCCTCAGATGTTTGTCTGAGAACATGAGGGATCAAACAGCATCATGAAAGTGAAGGAACACACCAGACATGTCAGTGATAAAGTTGTGGTGTGGAGTAAAGCAGGGTTATGTTATGTATAAAAAATAGCCCAAGCTCTGAACATCTCATGGAGCACTGAACAATCTGTCATCCAAAAAGGCAAGGAGTATGGCAAAACTGCAAACGTACAAAGACATGGACGTCCACCTAAACTGACATTCCAAGCAAGGAGAGGACTAATTAGACAGTTAGAGTTAGACAGCTGGTGAAAGGAGAGCAAGGAGAGAGGAAGGAAAGCTGGGGCCATGGAGACGAGTGATTCTGCAGCTCCTGGGAAGGAAAGAGAAAGTAGAGCAATCTGTAAAGTGACTGATTTGGAAAGTGGAGCACAGGAGAGTGAAGAGCTGGAGAGAGAAGCTGCGATTGAGCTTCCTCCCCACTTATCGCAGATACCGGTAGCCGGGAGACCGAGGTTGTAGGGTGTTATGAATAGGTAATTCAGAACCACAATGGACCTTGAAGTTCAAAGCACACAAGTGACCTGACAAAAACCACAAAACATAGGACGAGCTCTGAGACGTGGGAACTCTGCTGACCGCAATCCCTAAACCTATCAAACCACACTAGAGGTAGCCGTGGATTGCGCCTAACGCTCCCTATGCAACTCGGCACAGCCTGAGAAACTAGCTAGACCTGAAGATAGAAAAATAAGCCTACCTTGCCTCAGAGAAATTCCCCAAAGGAAAAGGCACCCCCCCACATATAATGACTGTGAGTAAGATGAAAACAAAAACACAGAGATGAAATAGATTTAGCAAAGTGAGGCCCGACTTACTGAATAGACCGAGGATAGGAAAGACAGCTTTGCGGTCAACACAAAAACCTACAAACAACCACGCAGAGGGGCAAAAAGACCCTCCGCACCGACTAACGGTACGGAGGTGCTCCCTCTGCGTCTCAGAGCTTCCAGCAAGCAAACAAAACCAAAAAAGCCAGCTGGACAGAAAATATAGCAACAAAAGTAACACAAGCAGAACTTAGCTTATGCTGAGCAGACAGGCCACAGGAACGATCCAGGAGGAAGCAAGACCAATACTAGAACATTGACTGGAGGCCAGGATCAAAGCACTAGGTGGAGTTAAATAGAGCAGCACCTAACGACTTAACCTCATCACCTGAGGAAGGAAACTCAGAAGCCGCAGTACCACTCGTGACCACAGGAGGGAGCTTGATCACAGAATTCACAACAGTAGGGGTAACTCTATGCCCCATGGCAGAAACCGTCAGACAGTAGATTGCAAGTTACCTGTCCACCATTAATTCCCGAGGACACAGTAGCAGATAGAGCCCGGGTCATGATAGAGATCCTGTAAAAAGGCTTGAGCTACCTGTCGTACGGGTAGTGTCCAACCAAAAGGGGGATAGAGAGAAAATGTGAGGACCTTGTGTGAGGCCTAAGGCAGCAAGGGACTACAACAACACAGCACTAGAAGGAAGGCTTTTGTATGGGTATTGTCCTACCAACAAGGGGGACAAAGAGGAGACATGAGGACCTTGTGTGAGGCCTAAGGCAGCAAGGGACTACAACAACACAGCGCTAGAAGGAAGGCTTTTGTATGGGTAGTGTCCTACCAACAAGGGAGACAAAGAGGAGACATGAAGAAGTTGTGTGAGGCCTAAGGCAGCAAGGGACTACAACACCACAGCACTAGTAGGAAGGCTTCCAACCCCACCTGGTTAAAGGGATTCCCAATTCGCTACCAAGCTGGCTGGACCACACCAGCATTTGTGATCCGGTACCCTGGACTGTGGCTGCATTGAATCAAGTAAAGAGGTAAAGAGGCTGCAACCCTGTGTCCTCCGTTTCTTTCTACACCACCTACCACCTGTCCCTACTACACCGGGAGCCCTAGGGACCTAGCTTCACCTGTGGGAAGCCATACCATCCCTGCTGTCATAACATCACCCTAAAGGACCTCTTTAAGCAGCGTCGGTCACCCCTGACTGAATACTACAGGTGGCGTCACGAACAAACTTTATTTCACAAACCCCTTTAATGACTTTTCCCTTAACATGGGTGCCCAGTGACACAGACCGGGTCACCGCCATTGTGACATATCCTTTTAAGTACCAGACCCAGTACTGAGTACACCACGGCCCTGGCGGGCGTTTCAGTACTTTCTCTAAATGTAATATAGTCTGCAGTGGGGATCGCAGGGATCTGTGCTAGGACCGATTCATTTAACCTCTTTATTAAGTTTCCATACTGGTGAGCCCTGACACTAATGCACTGCTGGCAACATCTTTTCTTGTATTCCCTTTCTATGCAGCTCCCAACAGGGCTTCCAATCTTCCTGTCATTAGTAGTGTTCCAAATGATCGAATAATACTGAGGCTAAGTCCACACTGCGCTTATGCACTTGTAATAAAGTATACGTTGGAAGCTTTTACCAAATTATACATTAATGTTCCCCTAGGGCTCTATTCACCAAATGGAGGGCAAAAGTTTGTTTTTTGTTGTCCAACTGGCCTGCTTGCCTCTTGATACCATGTGTTTAGTTGCATAGGAAAGTGCAGACAAGAGAACGTTGCCTAAGTCCTCCCAATTTTCCTAAATCACTCATATTTCTTGTGTTCTCTTACTTTCGGAAACCTAACACAGATTTATATTTTATGCTGGTTCTGGGAGCTTGACGATGTGAAATTTTACAGAACCTGTCACTTTCAATATGCAGTCATATCACGGGCATCATGGTATAGAGTGAAACTGGCTACCGATCAGATGCCATTTTCAACATGAGAGGTTCCCTTAGCTTGTTTGATTGCAGTTGACGAACTATCAGTAATGGGTAAGTGTTTGCTGCTTGCAAGCTGCCTCCCAGCCAAAAGTCTGTGCCTTTTTTTCAAAAGCAAATAGATATTAATTTATTTTTTGCCTTGATATGTTTCTTTCTTCTATCACTTTCTGAACGGGCATGTGCAGTCGACCATATTTGTGATCCGAGTGAGATCCGAGAAAACATTGGATCACTTTCGGACCAATGTTAGTTTATGGGGTCATGCACATGTTCGATTTTTTTTTCCCTGGACAGAGTCTGTTCAAAGAAAAATTTGCAGCCTGCCCGAGTTTGATTTGATATTCGGCCATACAAGTCAAGACATTTTTTCCCTCCACCTTCTCCTCATTCTAGATAATCAGATCATTCTGTGATCACACTCTAAACAAACTCTGATCAGAGTGTAATTAGAATAATTGCCCAATTCTCCTGGGTGAGAGAATATACAGTCATTTGCAACTGCCCAAAGACTGTGAAATGAGACTTACAATAGATGTTCATTTGCTCCTGATATTGGGAACTAGATGATGTGGGAGCTTGTAGTGGAGTGTCATTTGCTTGCTTCCTTTACAGTGAGTAGATCGGTTTCCGATGTAGAAAAATTTGTTAACACCCTGTTATACATGCACTAGTCTTGAGGGGGGAGAAGGAGAGGAAAAAAGGATACCTCCTGGGAAACACACCTAGGAATCTTTATGAATTCAGAACAAGAAGAGGTCATGGTGCTAGAGATGAGCAGATCGATCTGTGGAGAATCGAGTTTGAGGTTAATTTCCTTGAAATTTGTGGTTTCACGAGAATTTAAACATTTTGAGATTCTTTTCTCGGATCACAGAAAAAAAACAAACTTGCTTCTGACACTGTCTCCCAAACTTTGCTGAAGCATTGGAGATCAGGCTAGTACAATTTTGCCTTGCCACCCAGGCTTCTACATAATGTCCTACAGCTATGACATCTAGAGGATTATCTATCCTCGCACAGTGGTGGTCAGTATCTGGGACTTCACAGACCAGAGGTTCTCAGTGGAGCGCAATTTCAACAGCAGAGTTGTTTTCCATATCCAGAGTCAGTAGTTAAGTCTTCTTCTCTTGGTGAGTGTAAGCTCGTATGGTCAGCAGGACCCTCTCTCTCTCCTGTAGGGTGAAAAATCTTATGGTCAGCGGGGTCCTCTCTCTCCTGTAGAGTGTAAGCTGTTATGGTCAACAAGGTCCTTTTTCTCTCCCTGTAAAGTGTAGGCTTTTATGGTCAGCAAGGTCCTTTGTTTCTCTCTTCTAGGGTGTAAGCTCTAATGGTCAGTGGGTTCCTCTCTCTCCCACTCCTGTAGAGTGTAAGCTCCTATGGTCAGTGGGATCATCTCTCTCAGTCCTTTAAAGTGCAAACTCTTATGTTCAGTGGGATCCTCTTTCTCTCTGCTATAGAGTGTAGGCTTTTAATGTCATCGAGGTCCTTTCTCTCTCCTGTAGGGTGTAAGCTCTTATGATCAGCGGGGTCCACTCTCTCTCCTTGTAGAGTGCAAGCTCTTATGGTTAGTGGGATTCTCTTTCTCTCCTGTAGAGTGTAAGCACTTATGGTCAGCGAGGTCATTTCTCTCTCCTGTAGGGTGTAAGCTCTTATGATCAGCGGGGTCCTCTCTCTCTCCTGTAGAGTATAAGCTTTTATGGTCAGCAGGGTCCTCTCCTGTAGAGTGTAAGCTCTTATGGTCAGCGAGGTCCTTCCTCTCTCCTATAGGGTGTAAGCTCTTATGATCAGTGGGGTCCTCTCTCTCCTGTAGAGTGTAAGCTTTTATGGTCAGCAGGGTCCTCTCTCTCCTGTAGAGTGTAAGCTCTTATGGTGAGCAGGGTCCTCTCTCTCCTGTAGAGGGTAAGCTCTTATAATCAACGGGGTCCTCTCTCCTGTAGAGTGTAAGCTCTTATGGTCAGTGTGGTCCTCTCTCTCCTGTAGAGTGTAAGCTCTTATAGTCAGTGGGGTCCTCTCTCTAATGTAGAGTGTAAGCTCTTATGGTCATTGGGTCCTCTCTCTCCTGTAGAGTGTAAGCTCTTATGATCAGCGGGGTCCTCTCTCTCCTGTAGAGTGTAAGCTCTTATGGTCAGCGAGATCCTGTCTCTCTGCTTCAGGGTGTAAGCTCTTTTGATCAGCGAGGTCCTTTCTCTCATGTTGGGTGTAAGCTCTTATGGTTAGCAGGGTCCTCTCTCTCATGTAGGGTGTAAGCTCCTATGGTCAGCAGGATCCTATAAGAACCCGAGAAGTGGACTCTCTGGGTCACGGCTTCAGAGCCCCCGAGGGTGAGCTGACCAGATAGTGCCACCCCCTATACAGGGAGAATTTGGGACAGGCCCAAGGAGGATGGAGCCGCAACTGCCGCAGCCAAAGGGGCCTCTGAGGGCTGGGCCAAAGATGATACTGAGGACAAAAGTAAGACGGGACCACAGAGGAGACCAGAATGGAGAAGGCACCGGACGGGCAGGGACGGCAAGACACAGTACTGACCGGTATGGTGGAGACACACATGATAGACGAAGAACAACAGGAACACAGGACTGGCAGGAACGGCAGAAACACAGGACTGGCAGAGACGGCAGGAAAACAGGAATGGCAGAGACAGCAGGTACACAGGACTGGCAGAGATGGCAGGAACACAGGACTGGCAGAAACGGCAGGAACACAGGACTGGCGGAGACGGCAGGAACACAGGACTGGCAGGGATGGCAGGAACACAGGGCTGGCAGGGACGGCAGAGAAATGAAAATAAGTAACAAGCCAAATCTGAGTCTAAGCATGGGGAGCAGAGACTGGAGCCAAGGAACCTGAGGAGATGCCAGCAAGAAGCCGGCGAAAGCAATAGATGCAAAGGCGTCTTACCTGGAGAGATGCAGGGGAGAAATACCTGATGGGCGCCGCCACATTGGGGGCAGGGCCACCGGGTCACGACCTCCCAGAAGCCCCAGCGGTGAGAGGAGCGCATCTGCGTATGCATGGACCGCCGAAGGGACGAGCACCAGAGAATCCAGATGCAGAGGAGCAAGGGGGAGCGTCGGGAGCACGCCGGCCGGAAAGGTAAGTATGAGGCGGCATAACAGATCCTCTCTCTCAGTCCTTTGGAGTGTAAGCCCTTATGTTCAGTGGGATCCTCTTTCCTCTTATCTTTTAATATAGTCTGGTCTGAATTGATAATGAGATGACTGTGGAGAAGTTGCCTCTTAAAATAGGAATTAGCAGTTTATTATTATATGGCTTAGTGGTCTCAGTGAAAACTGCAAGATTATTTTTTATACATTTATAGTGATATGGATAAATAATATTTAATAAATAAACTTAATAAAAAAATGGTTATTTCTTGAAAACAAATTCACTTCAAGAAAAATTAACATAAAGTCGTAGGTAATGGCCAAAGATCATACAAATGAGGAATGGGGGACACTAGACCCCAGCATTAGTGTTCCTATCAATTCCTAGAAAAAAGGAAAGTGGATTCACTCTTGAATAAAATTTCAGACTTTACTAGATCATGCTTAAAACACAATTTCACTGATAGCAAAAATCAGAGAAGAAAGAAACGCTTTTTAATCACAGTTTGGCGAACTGTATCTGCTTGCGGTTGAAATACCTTGCTTTCTTCTCTGATTTTTTTAATCCCTATGAATGAAATTGAGTTTTACTGATGATGTAATGAAGTGTTAAATTTTATTTAAAGGAGCTGGAACGAATCCCCAGTTTTAAAGGGCATCTGCCACTGGGATCAATCCTCCAACGCCATCTATATGGAAATGCAGGTCATTGAAAGTTAAATAAAATGATAACTTGATATCTGGGATCTAATGCCTTATTCCAGAGAATTCCACATTTTTTTTAAATGTAAATGAGCAGTTAAAATCTATGGGCGGGACATAAATCTCCATGATTATCTGCTTCCAGAGCTTACTTTAAATGAAAGGGGGTTTTACCAGTGAGACATGTAGATCAGGAAAGCAGACTGTCAGTCATTACATGTCTCACACTGGTAACACCCCCTTTCATCTATAATATAACGCTGGGAGCGTCACTCTGTCCGAAGCCTTTATAGACTGCGCAGGCGCAAGCACCGGCGCAGTCTGGGCCTCACAGAGTGACACTCCCGGGAGATCGCGGTGTGCGTTCACAGTGAACGCACACCGCGATCTCCAACAGAGAAGGAGGGTGAGTATCGCCTATATTCACCTGTCCTGCGTTCCACCTCTGAGCGCCGCCATGTTCCCGGTCTTCGGCCTGTGACCTTCAGTTCAGAGGGCGCGATGACGCGCATAATGCGCGCCGGCACCGCCCTCTGACTGAACAGTCACAGCCAGAGGAGCCGGGAAGATGGCGGCCCCCAGCGGTGGAACGCAGGACAGGTGAATATAGTAAGTGCTGGGGGGCCTGAGCTGGCGGCGATACCGGCACCTGACCCCCACAGCGCGCCGGTGTCCCCGCCTGCTCAGGCCCCCGGATGGGTGCAGCACATGACAGGATGGGGACGCAGGATGGGTGCAGCACATACCAGGATGGGGACGCAGGATGGAGCAGCACATGACAGGATGGGGACGCAGGATGGGGATGCAGGATGGGTGCAGCACATACCAGGATGGGGACTCAGGATGGAGCAGCACATGACAGGATGGGGACGCAGGATGGGGATGCAGCATGGGCGCTGCACATACCAGGATGGGGACGCAGGATGGAGCAGCACATGACAGGATGGGGACGCAGGATGGGGATGCAGGATAGGTGCAGCAAATACAAGGATGGGGACGCAGGATGGAGCAGCACATGACAGGATGGGGACGCAGGATGGGGACGCAGGATGGGTGCAGCACATACCAGGATGGGGACGCAGGATGGGTGCAGCACATACCAGGATGGGAACGCAGGATAGGTGCAGCACATGACAGGATGGGGACGCAGGATGGGTGCAGCACATACCAGGATGGGGACGCAGGATGGGTGCAGCACATGACAGGATGGGGACGCAGGATGGGTGCAGCACATGACAGGATGGAGACGCAGGATGGGTGCAGCACATACCAGAATGGGGACGCAGGATGGGTGCAGCACATGACAGGATGGGGACACAGGATGGGTGCAGCACATGACAGGATGGGGACGCAGGATGGGGACGCAGGATGGGTGCAGCACATACCAGGATGGGGACGCAGGATGGGTGCAGCACATGACAGGATGGGGACGCAGGATGGGGACGCAGGATGGGTGCAGCACATACCAGGATGGGGACGCAGGATGGGTGCAGCACATGACAGGATGGGGACGCAGGATGGGTGCAGCACATGACAGGATGGGGACGCAGGATGGGTGCAGCACATGACAGGATGGGGACGCAGGATGGGGACACAGGATGGGTGCAGCACATACCAGGATGGGGACGCAGGATGGGTGTAGCACATGACAGGATGGGGACGCAGGATGGGGATGCAGGATGGGTGCAGCACATACCAGGATGGGGACGCAGGATGGAGCAGCAAATGACAGGATGGGGACGCAGGATGGGGATGCAGGATGAGTGCAGCACATACCAGGATGGGGACGCAGGATGGAGCAGCACATGACAGGATGGGGACGCAGGATGGGGACGAAGGATGGGTGCAGCACATACCAGAATGGGGACGCAGGATGGGTGCAGCACATACCAGGATGGGGACACAGGATGGGTGCAGCACATGACAGGATGGGGGCACAGGATGGGTGCAGCACATACCAGGATGGGGACGCAGGATGGGTGCAGCACATGACAGGATGGGGACGCAGGATGGGTGCAGCACATGACAGGATGGGGACGCAGGATGGGTGCAGCACATACCAGAATGGGGACGCAGGATGGGTGCAGCACATACCAGGATGGGGACGCAGGATGGGTGCAGCACATGACAGGATGGGGATGCAGGATGGGGACGCAGGATGGGTGCAGCACATACCAGGATGGGGACGCAGGATGGGTGCAGCACATGACAGGATGGGGACGCAGGATGGGTGCAGCACATGACAGGATGGGGACGCAGGATGGGTGCAGCACATGACAGGATGGGGACGCAGGATGGGGACGCAGGATGGGTGCAGCACATACCAGGATGGGGACGCAGGATGGGTGCAGCACATGACAGGATGGGGACGCAGGATGGGGATGCAGGATGGGTGCAGCACATACCAGGATGGGGACGCAGGATGGAGCAGCAAATGACAGGATGGGGACGCAGGATGGGGATGCAGGATGAGTGCAGCACATACCAGGATGGGGACGCAGGATGGAGCAGCACATGACAGGATGGGGACGCAGGATGGGGACGAAGGATGGGTGCAGCACATACCAGGATGGGGACGCAGGATGGGTGCAGCACATACCAGGATGGGGACGCAGGATGGGTGCAGCACATACCAGGATGGGGACACAGGATGGGTGCAGCACATGACAGGATGGGGGCGCAGGATGGGTGCAGCACATGACAGGATGGGGACGCAGGATGGGTGCAGCACATGACAGGATGGGGGCGCAGGATGGGTGCAGCACATGACAGGATGGGGACGCAGGATGGGTGCAGCACATGACAGGATGGGGACGCAGGATGGGTGCAGCACATGACAGGATGGGGACGCAGGATGGGTGCAGCACATAAAAGGATGGGGACGCAGGATGGGTGCAGCACATGACAGGATGGGGACGCAGGATGGGTGCAGCACATGACAGGATGGGGACGCAGGATGGGGATGCAGGATGGGTGCAGCACATACCAGGATGGGGAAGCAGGATGGGTGCAGCACATGACAGGATGGGGACGCAGGATGGGGACGCAGGATGGGTGCAGCACATACCAGGATGGGGACGCAGGATGGGTGCAGCACATGACAGGATGGGGACGCAGGATGGGTGCAGCACATGACAGGATGGGGATGCAGGATGGGTGCAGCACATGACAGGATGGGGACGCAGGATGGGGATGCAGGATGGGTGCAGCACATGACAGGATGGGGACGCAGGATGGGTGCAGCACATACCAGGATGGGGACGCAGGATGGGTGCAGCACATGACAGGATGGGGACGCAGGATGGGGACGCAGGATGGGTGCAGCACATACCAGGATGGGGACGCAGGATGGTTGCAGCACATGACAGGATGGGGACGCAGGATGGGTGCAGCACATGACAGGATGGGGACGCAGGATGGGTGCAGCACATACCAGGATGGGGATGCAGGATGGGTGCAGCACATGACAGGATGGGGACGCAGGATGGGGACGCAGGATGGGTGCAGCACAAACCAGGATGGGGACGCAGGATGGGTGCAGCACATGACAGGATGGGGACGCAGGATGGGTGCAGCACATGACAGGATGGGGATGCAGGATGGGTGCAGCACATACCAGGATGGGGACACAGGATGGGTGCAGCACATGACAGGATGGGGGCGCAGGATGGGTGCAGCACATGACAGGATGGGGACGCATGATGGGTGCAGCACATGACAGAATGGGGACGCAAGATGGGTGCAGCACAAGACAGGATGGGGACGCAGGATGGGGAAGCAGGATGGGTGCAGCACGTACCAGGATGGGGACGCAGGATGGGTGCAGCACATGACAGGATGGGGGCGCAGGATGGGTGCAGCACATGACAGGATGGGGATGCAGGATGGGTGCAGCACATGACAGGATGGGGACGCAGAATGGGTGCAGCACATGACAGGATGGGGACGCAGGATGGAGCAGCACATGACAGGATGGGGACGCAGGATGGGTGCAGCACATGACAGGATGGGGACGCAGGATGGAGCAGCACATACCAGGATAGAGACCATATACCAATATAAATGCTCGCCACCCGGGCGTAGAACGGGTTCAATAGCTAGTTTAAAATAAGCTCTGTAGGCAGATCCTAAGGGAGATCTATGTCCGGCCAATAGATCTTGACAGCTCCTTTACATATTAAGAAAGACATGGATTTCTGTGGAATAAGACATCACATAGCAGATATCAAGGTATCATTCAGCTTCCTAGGACCTGCATGCACAAGTAGATGGCTTAGAAGGGTTGATCCTACTGACAAAGTTCCTGTTCTAATAACGTCGGAAATTCTATATTGTTATATCTGTCTGATCAGGACAGAGTTCCTTTCACGTCGAGGACATCCATAGTGAGCTCTCTGTCCTGTTTTACGAGTGATTTAAAACAAATACATATTTTAATTTTCTTTTCAGAAAATAACTCATTATATTTAGATTTTCATTGCAAATAAGAAGCATATAAGAAAGAAATAGAAGACAACAGCAGCAGTGTAAAGTTACACATTTTGGATTCTCTTCTACTTTCCCGGAACATAAACCTGAGTTGCAATGATCTTTTTTTGTTTCTTTGCCCCAGGCTCCAAAATGTTTGTCATCACACTGGAGCAAGGATTAGCTGAATCCGTAAAAATATACTGTCATATGCTTCTGCATTTAATGGCTTATGACCTAACAGCCAAACAAATTGTGTTGGTTATTTGACCATAGAGTCTGCAGTATTTAATATCTTTTTACAGTGTGGTTTATTTGCTTTTTATGACTTTATTTTTATATTTTACATTTTAGAGAGTAGTGATTGGAATTCTTTATAGCACAAGTATCAGATTAAAATGTTACATTTTGACAAGAGAGATATATTTACATGTCAACATTATATTTCTTAATATATTGTGGATTTTCTATTTTCCTGTTCTCTATTTTATTGAGCTTGGTGGGAATGCAAATTTTTTTGTGAAGCGGTAAATGTGAATGTCCTCATTAAAAATGGAATCAATAATCAGCACATAGTGTGTATAGATAATGCGACTCTATTATAAAATAATGTAATTCACATAAATACTGCAGAGTGCAGATCCATATTGTATAGATAAATAACTCCACTATGCAATGCCCCATGCAGCCTCATAAACACTCATACATGCCCCATGAAGTACATATGCATTAAATAATGCTATATCAATCTAAAGTATAATAAATGTTACTATACTGTACACACAAATAATAGCGTGTTTAATAAAATTGAAAAAAGTTAATAATGACATCAAATCTTACTCATTTGCCATGCTGTATTTATGAAATATTCAAAAAATAAAAAATGCCAAATAGTCCATGCATATAGGACTGGATCTATCTAGGGAGTGAAGGCCGAGAATGGGCACTGCTAAACCTTTAAAGATGGGTGTCTTCAGAGCCTGGGTGTTACAGCGATACCGCGACAGAGTGCGGCCAGACGATTGCGGCGTCTGATTACATGTACATCTGCGCTGATTAGAGCAGTTTTACCTTCCTATTAGCAGTTGAGCTCTTCCTTCTTTGTTCTTGCAGTGCTTAAACAGTTCTGTTTGTCTCCTGAAACTCGCTGTCCTAAGTTGCCTCAGCTGTTCTGAGTTCATCACTTCCCTCTGGTTTAAATTCTCTTCTCTAAGGTTCAGTTGTTGCCAGTGATAGCTTGCAACTACCTGGTTTGGAGCTAGAGGAGTGAGCTGAGGAAGGAGCAGGCGTTTGGAGTTGTTTCAAAAGATATTTGCGTATAGTTGGTTTGTGTGTGCATCTCCTGGTCTTTATTCCCATTTGGCTTGCCTTATCCTCTCCTTCCCTATTTCCCGGTGCTTTTGTATGATTGCCATTTTCTTTTATCCCTGTCTGTTTCCTCTTTGTGTCATTACATTAGAGCAGGACTAGCGTTCCTGCTGTCCTACTTACTAATCAGAATGGTACTTAAGGTAAGGTAAGGGAATGTGATCGCCGCATGGGGTGAAAGAACCCATCTAGAGATGCTAGGGAACTCAGGGTGGAACAGGGCAAGTATCAAGGGTACTCTCATATCTTTCCATAGCGGCAGAGCTTCCTCCAACTTCTGTCTTGCCATGTGTCATCTTGCTTTAACCCCTTAAGCCCCGAGGGTGCATTGCACTTTAATGACTGGGCCAATTTTTACAATTCTGATTACTTTCCATTTATGAGGTTATAACTCTGGAACGCTTCAACGGAACCCGGTGATTCTGACAATGTTTTCTCAAAGCATATTTTACTTCATGATAGTCATAAAATTTCTTTGATATTACCTGCATTTATTTGTGAAAAAAATGGAAATTTGGTGAAAATTTTGCTATTTTCCAAATTTGATTTTTTATGCCCTTAAATCACAGAGATATGTCACACAAAATACTTAATGACTAACATTTCCCACATGTCTACTTTACATCAGCACAATTTTGGAAACACATTTTTTTTTAGGGAGTTATAAGGGTTAAAATTTGACCAGCAATTTCTCATTTTTACAACACCATTTTTTTATTGACCACGTCACATTTGAAGTCATTTTGAGAGGTCTATATGATAGAAAATACCCAAGTGTGACACCATTCTAAAACTAAACCCCTCAAGGTTCTCAAAACCACATCCAAGAAGTTTATTAACCCTTTAGGTGTTTCACAGGAATTTTTGAAATGTTTAAAAAAAAAATGAACATTTAATTTTTTTCCACAAAAAATTTACTTCAGCTCCAATTTGTTTTATTTTACCAAGGGTAATAGGAGAATATGGCCCCCAAAAGTTCTTGTACAATTTGTCCTGAGTACCGAAATACCCAATATGTCGGGGTAAACCACTGTTTTGGCGCATAGCAGAGCTCGGAAGGGAAGGAGCGCCATTTAACTTTTCAATGCAAAATTGGCTGGAATTGAGATGGGACACCATGTTACGTTTGGAGAGCCACTAATGAGCCTAAACATTGAAACCCCGTACAAATGACACCATTTTGGAAAGTATACCCCCTAAGGAACTTATCTAGATGTGTGGTGAGCACTTTGACCTACCAAGTGCTTCACAGAAGTTTATAATGTAGAGCTGTAAAAATAAAAAATAATATTGTTTAACAAAAATGAACTTTTCGCCCCCAATTATTATTTATTTTCCCAAGGTTACCAGAAGAAATTGTACCCCAAACATTGTTGTGCGATTTGTCCTGAGTGCGCTGATACCCCATATGTGGGGGTAAACCACTGTTTGGGTGCCTGGCAGAGCTCGGATGGGATGGAGCGCCGTTTGACTTTTCAATGCAAAATTGACTGGAATTGAGATGGGACATCATGTTGCGTTTGGAGAGCCCCTGATGTGCCTAATCATTGAAACCCCCACAAGTTACACCATTTTGGAAAGTAGACCCCCTAAAGATCTTATCTAAATGCGTTGTCAGAGCTTTGAACCCCCAAGTGTTTTACTACAGTTTATAATGCAGAGCCGTGAAAATAAAAATTCTTTTTTTTTTCCACAAAAATGATTTTTTAGCCCCCAGTTTTGTATTTTCCCAAGGGTAACAGGAGAAATTGGATGCCAAAAGTAGTTGTGCAATTTGTCCTGAGTACGCTGATACCACATATGTGTGGGGTAATTGTTATGACCTGGTGGTCAGGACAATAATGGACCTGGTGGTTAAGAGCACACAGAATGACCTGATAGTTACTGATAATAAAGGACGAGCTCTGGGACGTGGGAACTCTGCTGACCGCAATCCTTAATCCTATCAAACACACTAGAAATAGCCGTGGATTGCGCCTAACGCTCCCTATGCAACTCGGCACAGCCTAAGAAACTAGCTAGCCCTGAAGATAGAAAAATAAAGCCTACCTTGCCTCAAAGAAATTCCCCAAAGGAAAAGGCAGCCCCCCACATATAATGACTGTGAGTAAGATGAAAATACAAACACAGAGATGAAATAGATTTAGCAAAGTGAGGCCCGACTTACTGAACAGACCGAGGATAGGAAAGGTTACTTTGCGATCAGCACAAAAACCTACCAAAAAGACCACGCAGAGGGCGCAAAAAGACCCTCCGCACCGACTCACGGTGCGGAGGCGCTCCCTCTGCGTCCCAGAGCTTCCAGCAAGCAAGACAACAATAAAAATTGCAAGCTGGACAGAAATATAGCAAACCAAAGAAATACAAGCTGGAACTTAGCTTCTGTTGGGAAGACAGGTCACAAGAACGATCCAGGAGTGAACTAAACCAATACTGGAACATTGACAGGTGGCCTAGAGCAAAGATCTAAGTGGAGAAAAATAGAGCAGCAGCTAACGAATTAACCTCGTCACCTGTGGAAGGAAACTCAGAAACACCCACCAGAGGAAGTCCATGTACAGAACCAGCCGAAGTACCATTCATGACCACAGGAGGGAGCCCGACAACAGAATTCACAACAGTACCCCCCCCTTGAGGAGGGGTCACCGAACCCTCACCAGAGCCCCCAGGCCGACCAGGATGAGCCAAATGAAAGGCACGAACCAGATCGGCAGCATGAACATCAGAGGCAAAAACCCAGGAATTATCTTCCTGACCATAACCCTTCCACTTGACCAGGTACTGGAGTTTCCGTCTTGAAACACGAGAATCCAAAATCTTCTCCACCACATACTCCAACTCCCCCTCAACCAACACCGGGGCAGGAGGATCAACGGATGGAACCACAGGCGCCACATATCTCCGCAATAACGACCTATGGAACACATTATGGATGGCAAAAGAAGCAGGAAGGGCCAAAAGAAATGACACAGGATTGATAACCTCAGAAATCTTATACGGACCAATGAAACGAGGCTTAAACTTAGGAGAGGAAACCTTCATAGGAACATAACGAGACGACAACCAAACCAAATCCCCAACACGAAGTCGGGGACCCACACAGCACCGGCGGTTAGCGAAACGTTGAGCCTTCTCCTGTGACAATGTCAAATTGTCCACCACATGAGTCCAAATCTGCTGCAACCTATCCACCACAGTATCTACACAAGGACAGTCCGAAGACTCAACCTGCCCTGAAGAGAAACGAGGATGGAAACCAGAATTGCAGAAAAACGGCGAAACCAAAGTAGCCGAGCTGGCCCGATTATTAAGGGCGAACTCAGCCAACGGCAAAAAGGACACCCAATCATCCTGATCAGCAGAAACAAAGCATCTCAGATATGTTTCCAAAGTTTGATTAGTTCGTTCGGTTTGGCCATTTGTCTGAGGATGGAAAGCCGAGGAAAAAGACAAATCAATGCCCATCCTAGCACAAAAGGATCGCCAAAACCTCGAAACAAACTGGGAACCTCTGTCAGAAACAATGTTCTCCGGGATACCATGTAAACGAACCACATGCTGGAAAAATAATGGCACCAAATCAGAGGAGGAAGGCAATTTAGACAAAGGTACCAAATGGACCATCTTAGAAAAGCGATCACAAACCACCCAAATGACCGACATCTTTTGAGAGACGGGGAGATCCAAAATAAAATCCATAGAAATATGCGTCCAGGGCCTCTTCGGGACCGGCAAGGGCAAAAGCAACCCACTGGCACGAGAACAGCAGGGCTTAGCCCGAGCACAAGTCCCACAGGACTGCACAAAAGAACGCACATCCCGTGACGAAGACGGCCACCAGAAGGATCTAGCCACCAAATCTCTGGTACCAAAGATTCCAGGATGCCCAGCCAACACTGAACAATGAATCTCAGAGATAACTCTATTAGTCCATCTATCAGGGACAAACAGTTGCTCCGCTGGGCAACGGTCAGGTCTATCAGCCTGAAATTTTTGCAGCACCCGCCGCAAATCAGGGGAGATAGCAGACAAAATTACCCCCTCTTTGAGAATACCCGCCGGCTCAGGAACACCCTGAGAGTCAGGCACAAAACTCCTTGACAGGGCATCAGCCTTCACATTCTTAGAGCCCGGAAGGTACGAAACCACAAAATCAAAACGGGAGAAAAATAACGACCATCGAGCCTGTCTAGGATTCAACCGTTTGGCAGACTCAAGATAAGTAAAATTCTTGTGATCTGTCAAGACCACCACGCGATGCTTGGCTCCTTCCAGCCAATGACGCCACTCCTCGAATGCCCACTTCATGGCCAACAACTCACGATTACCAACATCAGAGTTACGCTCAGCAGGCGAAAACTTTCTAGAAAAGAAAGCACATGGCTTCATCACCGAGCCATCAGAACTTCTTTGCGACAAAACAGCCCCTGCTCCAATCTCAGAAGCATCAACCTCAATCTGAAACGGGAGCAAAATATCTGGCTGGCACAAGACAGGGGCAGAAGAAAAACGACGCTTCAATTCCAGAAAAGCCTCTACAGCTGCAGAAGACCAATTGACCACATCAGCACCCTTCTTGGTCAAATCAGTCAACGGTTTAGCAACAGTAGAAAAATTATCGATGAAGCGCCGATAAAAATTAGCAAAGCTCAGGAACTTCTGCAGGCTCTTCACAGATGTCGGCTGAGTCCAATCGTAAATGGCCTGGACTTTAACAGGGTCCATCTCGATAGTAGAAGGGGAAAAAATGAACCCCAAAAATGAAACCTTCTGAACTCCAAAGAGACACTTTGACCCCTTCACAAACAAGGAATTCGCACGAAGGACCTGGAACACCATTCTGACCTGCTTCACATGAGACTCCCAATCATCCGAAAAGACCAAAATATCATCCAAATACACAATCGGGAATTTATCCAGGTACTCTCGGAAGATGTCATGCATAAAGGACTGAAATACTGATGGAGCATTGGAAAGCCCAAATGGCATAACCAGGTACTCAAAATGGCCCTCGGGCGTATTAAATGCTGTTTTCCATTCATCGCCTTGTTTAATACGCACAAGATTATACGCCCCTCGAAGATCTATCTTGGTGAACCAACTAGCCCCTTTAATACGAGCAAACAAATCAGATAGCAACGGCAAAGGATACTGAAATTTGACTGTAATTTTATTAAGAAGGCGGTAATCAATACAAGGTCTCAAAGAACCATGCTTCTTGGCCACAAAAAAGAACCCTGCTCCTAACGGTGATGACGACGGGCGAATATGGCCTTTCTCCAAGGATTCCTTTATATAACTCCGCATAGCGGCGTGTTCTGGCACAGATAAATTGAACAATCTGCCCTTATGAAACTTACTACCAGGAATCAAATTAATTGCACAATTGCAATCCCTATGAGGAGGTAGGACACTGGCTTTGGGCTCATCAAATACATCCCGATAATCCGACAAAAACTCTGGAACTTCAGAAGGGGTGGATGATGAAATAGACAAAAATGGAACATCACCATGTACCCCCTGGCAACCCCAGCTGGACACAGACATAGATTTCCAGTCCAATACTGGATTATGAACCTGTAGCCATGGCAACCCCAAAACGACCACATCATGCAGATTATGCAACACCAGAAAGCGGATATCCTCCTGATGTGCAGGAGCCATGCACATGGTCAATTGGGTCCAGTACTGAGGCTTATTCTTGCCCAAAGGTGTAGCATCAATTCCTCTCAATGGAATAGGATACTGCAAGGGCTCCAAGAAAAAACCACAGCGCCTAGCATACTCCAAGTCCATCAAATTCAGTGCAGCGCCTGAATCCACAAATGCGATAACAGAATAGGATGACAAAGAGCAAATCAGAGTAACAGACAATAGAAATTTAGACTGTACCAATGGTGGCAGACCTAGCAAACCGCTTAGTGCGCTTAGGACAAACAGAGATAGCATGAGTGGAATCACCACAGTAAAAACATAGCCCATTCCGACGTCTGTGTTCTTGCCGTTCAGCTTTGGTCAAAGTCCTATCACATTGCATAGGCTCAGGCCCATGCTCAGATAGTACCGCCAAATGGTGCACAGCTTTACGCTCACGCAAGCGTCGATCGATCTGAATGGCCAAGGACATAGACTCATTCAGACCAGCAGGCATGGGAAACCCCACCATGACATCCTTAAGGGCTTCAGAGAGACCCTTTCTGAAGATTGCTGCCAGGGCACATTCATTCCACTGAGTGAGCACAGACCACTTTCTAAACTTCTGACAATATATCTCCACTTCATCCTGACCCTGACACAGAGCCAGCAAGATTTTCTCTGCCTGATCCACTGAATTTGGTTCATCATAAAGCAATCCAAGCACCAGGAAAAACGCATCAACATCACGCAATGCTGGATCTCCTGGCGCAAGGGAAAATGCCCAGTCTTGAGGGTTACCACGTAACAAAGAAATAATGATCTTTACTTGTTGAACAGGGTCACCTGAGGAGCGAGGTTTCAAGGCAAGAAATAATTTACAATTATTTTTGAAATTCAAGAACTTAGATCTATCACCAAAAAACAAATCAGGAATTGGAATCCTAGGCTCAGACATCGGATTCTGAACCACAAAATCTTGAATATTTTGTACCCTTGTAGTGAGATTATCCATCCAAGAGGACAGACCTTGAATGTCCATGTTTACACCAGTGTCCTGAACCACCCAGAGGTAAAGGGGAAAAAAAAGACAAAACACACTGCAAAGAAAAAAAAATGGTCTCAGAACTTCTCTTATCCCTCTATTGAGATGCATTAGTACTTTGGGCCACCTGTACTGTTATGACCTGGTGGTCAGGACAATAATGGACCTAGTGGTTAAGAGCACACAGAATGACCTGATAGTTACTGATAATAAAGGACGAGCTCTGGGACGTGGGAACTCTGCTGACCGCAATCCCTAATCCTATCAAACACACTAGAAATAGCCGTGGATTGCGCCTAACGCTCCCTATGCAACTCGGCACAGCCTAAGAAACTAGCTAGCCCTGAAGATAGAAAAATAAAGCCTACCTTGCCTCAGAGAAATTCCCCAAAGGAAAAGGCAGCCCCCCACATATAATGACTGTGAGTAAGATGAAAATACAAACACAGAGATAAAATAGATTTAGCAAAGTGAGGCCCGACTTACTGAACAGACCGAGGATAGGAAAGGTTACTTTGCGATCAGCACAAAAACCTACCAAAAAGATCACGCAGAGGGCGCAAAAAGACCCTCTGCACCGACTCACGGTGCGGAGGCGCTCCCTCTGCGTCCCAGAGCTTCCAGCAAGCAAAACAACAATAAAAATTGCAAGCTGGACAGAAAAATAGCAAACCAAAGAAATACAAGCTGGAACTTAGCTTCTGTTGGGAAGACAGGTCACAAGAACGATCCAGGAGTGAACTAAACCAATACTGGAACATTGACAGGTGGCCTAGAGCAAAGATCTAAGTGGAGTTAAATAGAGCAGCAGCTAACGAATTAACCTCGTCACCTGTGGAAGGAAACTCAGAAACACCCACCAGAGGAAGTCTATGGACAGAACCAGCCGAAGTACCATTCATGACCACAGGAGGGAGCCCGACAACAGAATTCACAACAGGTAACCACTGTTTGTGCGCATGGCAGAGCTCGGAAGGGAAGGAGCGCCATTTGGAATGCAGACTTAGATGTAATGGTCTGCAGGTGTCAAATTGTATTTGCAGAGCCCCTAATGTACCTAAACAATAGAACCCCCCTCACAGGTGACCACATATTGGAACCTAGACCCCCCCCAAGGAACGTATCTAGATGTGTTGTGAGAACTTTGAACCCCCAAGTATTTCACTACAGTTTATATTGCAGAGCCGTGAAAAGGAAAAATCATTTGTGTCCCACGAAAATGTTTTTTTAGCCCCCAAAATTTTCATTTTCCCAAGGGTAACAAGAGAAATTGGACCCCAGAAGTTGTTGTGCAATTTGTCCTGAGTATGTTGATACCAAATATGTTGGGGTAAACCCCTGTTTGGGTGCACGGGAGAGCTCGGAAGGGAAGGAGCACTGTTTTACTTTTTCATCGCAGAATTGGCTGGAATTGAGATCGGACGCCATGTCACATTTGGAGAACTCTGATGTGTCTAAACAGTGGAAACCCCCAATTCTAACTGAAACCCTAACCCAAACACACCCCTAATCTCAACCACACAACTAAACCCCAACCCTAACCACACCCCTAACCCTAATCCCAACCATAACCCTAACCACACCCCTAACCCTGACACACCCCTAATCCTAATCCCAACCGTAAATGTAATCCAAACCCTAACCCTAGCCCCAACCCTAATCCTAGCCCCAAACCTAACCCTAGCCCTAACCCCAACCCTAGCCCCAACCCTAACCCTAGCCCTAACCGTAGCCCTAACCCTAATGGGAAAATGGAAATAAATACCGCATATACTCGAGTATAAGCCGACCCGAGTATAAGCCGACCCCCCTAATTTTGCCACAAAAAACTGGGAAAACTTATTGACTCGAGTATAAACCTAGGGTGGAAAATGCAGCAGCTACCGGTGAATTTCAAAAATAAAAATAGATGCTCCATACCATTCATTATGACCCCATAGCTGTGCCATATAGTGCTCTGCACCGTTCATTATTGCCCCATAGCTGTGCCATATAGTGCTCTGCACCGTTCATTATTGCCCCATAGATGTATCATAGAAAGGTGTGCCATATAGTGCTCTGCACCGTTCATTATTGCCCCATAGCTGTGCCAAATAGTGCTCTGCACCATTCATTATTGCCCCATAGCTGTGTCATATAGTGCTCTGCACCATTCATTCTTGCCCCATAGCTGTGTCATATAGTGCTCTGCACCATTCATTCTTGCCCCCTAGCTGTGCCATATAGTGCTCTGCACCGTTCTTTCTTGCCCCCTAGCTGTGCCATATAGTGCTCTGCACCGTTCATTCTTGCCCCATAGCTCTGCCATATAGTGCTCTGCACCGTTCATTCTTGCCCCATAGCTCTGCCATATAGTGCTCTGCACCGTTCATTCTTGCCCCATAGCTCTGCCATATAGTGCCCTGCACCGTTCATTCTTGTCCCCTAGCTGTGCCATATAGTGCTCTACACAGTTCATTCTTGCCCCATAGCTCCGCCATATAGTGCTCTGCACCGTTCATTCTTGCCCCATAGCTCTGCCATATAGTGCTCTGCACCGTTCATTCTTGCCCCCTAGCTGTGCCATATAGTGTTCTGCACCGTTCATTATTGCCCCATAGCTGTGCCATATAGTGCTCGGCACCGTTCATTCTTGCCTCCTAGCTGTGCCATATAGTGCTCTGCACCGTTCATTTTTGCCCCATAGATGCTCCATATAGTGCTCTGCACCATTCATTTTTGCCCCATAGCTGTGCCATATAGTGCTCTGCACCGTTCATTCTTGTCCCATAGCTGTGCCATATAGTGCTCTGCACCGTTCATTATTGCCCCATTGATGTGCCATAGAAAGTTGTGCCATTGCTGCTGCTGCTGCTGCTGCTGCAATAATAAAAAAAAAAGCCATACTCACCTCTCTTGATTGCAGCTCCCGGCGTCTCGTTCCAGCGTCTCGTCCCGGCGTCTCTCTGCACTGACTGTTCAGGCAGAGGGCGCCGCGCACACTATATGCATCATCGCGCCCTCTGACCTGCACAGTCAGAGCGCAGAGACGCCGGGAAGACAGAGCGGCGCCCGGCGTGTGGAACGGGGATAGGTGACTATAAAATACTCACGTAATCCCGGCGCTCCTGACACTGCCCCTGCCTGTCACACTGTCTCTGGGTGCCGCAGCTCTTCCTGTCAGCAGTCACTGGCACCGCTCAGAGGAATGAATATGTGGCTCCACCCCTATGGGAGTGGAGTCCATATTCAGTTCTCTAATGAGCAGTCCCACGTGACCGCTGACAGGACGAGCTGCGGCACCCAGAGACAGTGTGACAGGCAGGGGCAGCGGCAGGAGCCCCGGAAGCAGATAAGTATGCCTCAGCGCCCTCTCCCCCTCACCCGCCGACCCTGCCGCCCACCGTGACTCGAGTATAAGCCGAGAGGGGCACTTTCAGCCCAAAAATTTGGGCTGAAAATCTCGGTTTATACTCGAGTATATACGGTACTTTTTTAATGTTTTTTATTTTTCCCTAACTAAGGGGGTGATGAAGGGGGGGGGGGGGGTTAATTTACTTTTATAGTGGATTTTTTAGCGGATTTTTATGATTGGCAGCTGTCACACACTAAAAGACGCTTTTTTACTGCAAAAAATATTTTTTTGCATTACCACATTTTGAGAGCTATAATTTTTCCATATTTTGGTCCACAAAGTCATGTGAGGTCTTGTTTTTTGCGGGACGAGTTGACGTTTTTATTGGTAACATCTTCAGGCATGTGACATTTTTTGATCGCTTTTTATTCCGATTTTTGTGAGGCAGTGTGACAAAAAAACAGCTATTCATGAATTTCTTTTTTTTTTTTGGGGGGGGGGGTGTTTATACCATTCTGCGTTTGGTAAAATGGATAAAGCAGTTATATTATTTGGGTCAGTATGATTACAGCTATACCTCATTTAAATTATTTTTTATGTATTGGCGCTTTTATACGATAAAAACTATTTTATAGAAAAAATAATTATTTTTGCATCGCTTTATTCTGAGGACTATAACTTTTTTACTTTTCACTGATGATGCTGTATGGCGGCTTGTTTTTTTGCGGGACAAGATGATGTTTTCAGCGGTACCATGTTATTTATATCTGTCTTTTTGATCACGTGCTATTCCACTTTTTGTACGTGGTATGATAATAAAGGGTTGTTTTTTGCCTAGTTTTTTTTTTATTTTTTTTACGGTTTTCACTGAAGGGGTTTACTAGTGGGACAGTTTTATAGGTTGGGTCATTATAGACGCGGCGATACTAAATATGTGTACTTTTATTGTTTTTTTTATTAAGATAAATGAATGTATTTATTGGAACATTATATATTTTTTTTTATTTAGAAATTTTTTTTTTTTCCCATCTGAATACGTTTTTTTTTTACTTTTTAACTTTGCCCCAGGGGGGGACATCACAGTAAAGTGACAGACCGCTTGTTAGGGGTCGAGTTCCCGCTTCTGCACAGGGGGAATCTCGAGCCACTTCCGCTGCGGTCTCCCATTCTTGTCCAGCCGCAGTGGAGCCTGCTCAGCAAGGACGTCGGTCCCAGCGTCTTGCTCATTCTCACTCTGTTCTGAGAGTTAGTGCTGCTTCTCCAGTCTCTGCCTTTAAAGTCAGTGCTGGTCAGCAGCGAGCGGACTTCTCTGGGACTAAGTCCTTGTCTGCATGTACTGAGCATGCCCAGCGTAAGGTCTCCCGTTGGAGATCGAGGGTCATGTGCTCAGTCTCTGCAGCACATTCCATTGGTCCTCTTGGCAGGTCCTAGAAGGGCAAAAGTGCTGTGGCCACTTCCTGTGCTGCTGCTATATAAACTGCGCATGACCGCACGGCCATGCGCTAGTATTTTCTTACAATTGCTTATGTGTGTATGTTGTGAGTGTAAGTCGTCCTTGGAAACCCCTACCCTATTGAATGTCTGTTCGCGGAAGGTGTATGGCTGCTACCTAGCGCCCGACTTAGCCTACAGCACTAACACACATCACAGCGTCCTGTAGCTGTGCCTGCCAGTACGGCGCCGTGCGCCTGCCTTGCGCTTTCCATACCCGAGTCTGGGTGGTTAGTGGCGTCCGTTAGTGCGGCATCGCTCGCACTCTTGTGCACATAGATTGCTTAAGGTTCTCTACACACCCAGTTGCGGTGTTACGCCAGCAAGGGTCTAATCGGGCTCCAATCCCTTCTGGGGTTAAGTCCGCTGACCACTTGCTCGCGCACTAGTGCGGTACTGCGGTCCTGTGAATTAACAGGATCGCTTTCTTCACGCTGGGTGAGGTTTAACCCACGCGTGTATACCGCCATATTGTCTGCTAATTGCTAGCAGCAGGTTCTCACCTGCACGGTGGACCCCGGACTGCGAACGCACCTTTATCATCTGTCTTGGTGCGTTCCGCCAGTCCTAACATAATACTAGCGCCAGGGTCTGGCTAGTAAAATGGCGGACGATCAGCGTTTACAGCGGTACATCCAGCAGCTGGAGGGAAGGTTGGCGGCTTTTGAGCGTTCAACTTCAGCTGTGGACGTTACTGCTGTCGCTGTTCAGGCTGCAAGTGTGGCTGCAGCTACCTTGTCCACTGCCGCTCCTGTACCGACGCTATCTCGCCTCCCGCTACCAGAGAAATTTTCTGGTGACAGTAAGTCCTGTAGGGGTTTCGTGAGTCAGTGCTCAATACATCTCGAGCTTCTGGCCTCTCATTTCCCTACAGAGCGGGCTAAGGTGGGCTTTATAATTTCCTTATTGTCGGACAGGGCGTTGCAGTGGGCTACGCCGCTGTGGGAGCGTGGCGATCATGTGGTGCAGAGTGCTCCGTTATTCCTGAGCACTCTGAAACAGGTCTTTCTAGGACCTCGTGTCACCCATGACACGGCGCTCCAACTGTTGGCACTGACTCAGGGCTCGTCCTTGGTCAGCCTTTTTGCCGTCCATTTCCGCACTCTGGCATCTGAGCTGGAGTGGACGGATAAAGCCCTTATCCCTATATTTTGGAGGGGGCTGGCTGACCACGTTAAGGACGCTCTGGCCACTAGGGAGATTCCCGCCACACTGGAGGAGTTAATAGCAGTATCTACTCGCATTGACCTCCGTTTTCACGAGCGGAGGTTAGAGCGAGCCCAGTGTAGGCAGAGGTTTCGGCTGGCTCCCACCTTCGCCAAACCTTTGGAATCTCCAGTTCAGGCTCCTGAGTTCCAGGAACCTAAGGTGGTGTCACGAGCGGGATCTAAGTCCCAGACTGCTCGTGCACTCCAGGGTTGCCAGGTTTGCCAACAGTCAGGACATCTTGCCACCAGATGTCATCAGCGGTCGAGGAAACGTCAGCGTCTAGTGGTAGTAGGTGGAGGTGCACTAGACACTGCGACGTTTGCCTCCAAATTGTCCTTTAAGGGGACAATTACCTTTGGCTCATCCTCCCACTCGGTAGACCTCTGCGTGGATTCTGGGGCGGAGGGCAATTTTATGTCTTCTGCCGTTGCCCAACGTCACGCAATACCCCTGGTTATGCTATCCCAACCAGTAACGGTACGAGTGGTGAATGGGTCGACACTCCCCGCACAGATAACACATCAGACCATCCCTATTACTCTGTCCCTGTCGCCATCCCATCAGGAGATTATTTCTCTGCTCGTCATTCCTGAGGGTATTGATGAGGTCCTGTTGGGGATACCTTGGCTACGGTACCACTCTCCTCACATCGAGTGGTCCTCAGGCAGAATTCTGGGATGGGGTGAATCATGTGGGGGTAGGTGTCACCGAGAGTGCGTTCAGGTTGCTACTACTGAGGTACCCGCAGATCTATCCTCTCTCCCCAAGCAATATTGGTCTTATGCAGACGTATTCTCCAAGAAGGCGGCGGAGACCCTTCCGCCCCATCGCCCCTATGACTGTCCTATCGATCTCTTGCCTGGTGCTGAGCCTCCCCGGGGTCGAGTCTATCCATTATCTCTCCCGGAAACGGAGGCAATGTCTCAGTACATACAAGAGAATCTGGCAAGAGGGTTCATTAGGAAGTCAGTGTCACCTGCTGGGGCAGGGTTCTTCTTCGTGCAGAAGAAGAATGGAGAACTACGTCCATGCATAGACTACAGGGGTCTTAATGCTATCACAGTTAAGAACAAGTACCCTTTGCCGTTGATTTCTGAGCTTTTCGATAGGCTTCGGGGAGCTAGAGTGTTTACAAAACTAGATCTGCGGGGTGCTTACAACCTGATTCGCATCCGTGAGGGGGACGAGTGGAAAACGGCATTTAACACCAGAGATGGGCACTATGAGTATCTGGTGATGCCCTTCGGGCTCTGTAATGCACCTGCCGTTTTTCAAGACTTTGTCAATGACATCTTCCGGTATATGCTTTTCACCTCGGTTGTAGTCTATCTGGATGATATTCTCATCTTTTCTCCAGATATTGACTCCCACCGGAGAGATGTTGGCAGAGTCTTCGACCTCCTACAGGCAAACTCTCTTTACGCAAAGTTGGAGAAGTGTGTGTTTGAGCAGGAGTCCTTACCTTTCCTGGGCTATATCATCTCCGCCCAGGGATTGGCTATGGATCCTGCCAAACTACAGGCTGTGATGGACTGGCAAGAGCCCCATTCTCTTAAAGCGGTGCAGCGCTTTATGGGGTTCATAAACTATTACCGCCAGTTCATTCCCCACTTCTCAACTCTGGTAGCTCCCTTGGTAGCCCTCACCAAGAAGGGAGCGAATCCCAAATTGTGGTCGGAAGAGGTCTCCAAGGCCTTCACTTCTATTAAGTCCCACTTTGCTAGCGCTCCCATCTTACATCGTCCCGATGTGGATAAGCCATTCCTACTGGAGGTGGATGCCTCGTCCGTTGGTGCTGGAGCAGTCCTCTACCAAAAGGATGCTCAAGGTCGGAAGCATCCATGCTTCTTCTTCTCCAAGACCTTCACGCCAGCGGAGAGGAACTACTCCATCGGGGACAGGGAGTTGCTAGCAATGAAGTTGGCCTTTTCGGAGTGAAGACATCTTCTGGAAGGTGCGTGGTTTCCCTTCCAAGTTTACATGGACCACAAAAATTTGGTCTATTTGCAGACAGCCCAGCGGCTAAATTCTCGCCAGGCCAGATGGTCCCTGTTCTTCTCCCGGTTCCACTTTTCCCTTCATTATCTCGCCGGGGAGAAGAATATCCGTGCTGACGCTCTCTCTCGCTCCCTTATGTCAACTGAGGAGGAGGAAGAGGAGCCTCGACTTATTGTCCCTTCCGAGAGCCTGAGAACCCTGGCGCCGGTTTCGCTAGAGTCTGTGCCTCCGGGCAAGACTTTTGTGCCCATTAATTTGCGACCGGAGGTTCTCTCTTGGGCTCATTCGTCCAGGGTGGGTGGACACTTTGGGACAAAGAGGACATCTGAGCTACTGGCGAGGACGTACTGGTGGCCGCATATGGTCCGGGATGTCAGGGATTATGTTCTGGCGTGTGTCTCCTGCGCCAAAAATAAATCTCCGCGTCAAAGGCCAGCTGGTTTGCTCTATCCCTTGCCAGTGGCAGATAGGCCCTGGGAGATGGTCGGGATGGACTTTGTTGTGGGTTTGCCCAAGTCTCGCGGCTGTACCATCATTTGGGTCATCACCGATCATTTCTCAAAAATGGTGCATTTGGTGCCGCTGCCGCGGTTACCTTCTGCACGGGCCTTGGCAGCGTTGTTCATCAGACATATCTTCCGCCTACATGGTATGCCAGACAAAATTGTCAGTGACCGGGGTCCCCAGTTTGCGTCTCGGTTCTGGAGAGAGCTCTGTCGTCTTCTCAGTATTGAGTTGAATCTCTCTTCCGCTTATCATCCCGAGACGAATGGGATGGTAGAGAGGGCCAACCAGACCTTGGTCACATACCTGCGACATTTTGTTTCAGCCAGGCAGGATGACTGGGCATCCTTGCTATCATGGGCAGAGTTTGCACTGAACAACGCCGTTGCCGACTCCACTGGACAAACCCCATTCCTCCTCAACTATGGTCAGCATCCACGGGTACCTGTGCCTATGCCCGTGTCTTCCGCCGACTCCAGGGTGGCAGACTGGGCTGTGGAGGCACGGGATATTTGGGACCGCACTCAGGATGCCATTCGGGCCTCTAAGGAGAGAATGAGGTCCTCCGCTGATGCTCATCGGCGCCCCGCCCCGACCTTTGCTCCTGGCGACTTGGTGTGGCTCTCCGCCCGTAACATCAGGCTGCGAGTTGAGTCCACTAAATTTGCTCCTCGCTACTTGGGTCCATTCAAGGTCCTCGAACAGGTTAATCCTGTGGTCTATCGTTTGGCCCTTCCGCCACGCCTGGGTATCACCGACACCTTTCATATGTCCCTCTTGAAACCTGTGTATATGTCCCGCTTTTCCGAGTCATCTGCTGGGACATCGGGTTCGTCTACGGACGATTATGAGGTGAACGCTATTTTGGGGTGCAAGGTGGTGCGTGGTAAAAAAATTTATTTGGTGGACTGGAAGGGTTATGGCCCCGAGGACAGGTCCTGGGAGCCTGTTGAGCACATTCGGGCTCCGCAGCTCATTGCTGCCTTCGAACGTAGCGAGGCCCAAGGAGGGGGGGGCCCTAGGAGGGGGGGTAATGTTAGGGGTCGAGTTCCCGCTTCTGCACAGGGGGAATCTCGAGCCACTTCCGCTGCGGTCTCCCATTCTTGTCCAGCCGCAGTGGAGCCTGCTCAGCAAGGACGTCGGTCCCAGCGTCTTGCTCATTCTCACTCTGTTCTGAGAGTTAGTGCTGCTTCTCCAGTCTCTGCCTTTAAAGTCAGTGCTGGTCAGCAGCGAGCGGACTTCTCTGGGACTAAGTCCTTGTCTGCATGTACTGAGCATGCCCAGCGTAAGGTCTCCCGTTGGAGATCGAGGGTCATGTGCTCAGTCTCTGCAGCACATTCCATTGGTCCTCTTGGCAGGTCCTAGAAGGGCAAAAGTGCTGTGGCCACTTCCTGTGCTGCTGCTATATAAACTGCGCATGACCGCACGGCCATGCGCTAGTATTTTCTTACAATTGCTTATGTGTGTATGTTGTGAGTGCAAGTCGTCCTTGGAAACCCCTACCCTATTGAATGTCTGTTCGCGGAAGGTGTATGGCTGCTACCTAGCGCCCGACTTAGCCTACAGCACTAACACACATCACAGCGTCCTGTAGCTGTGCCTGCCAGTACGGCGCCGTGCGCCTGCCTTGCGCTTTCCATACCCGAGTCTGGGTGGTTAGTGGCGTCCGTTAGTGCGGCATCGCTCGCACTCTTGTGCACATAGATTGCTTAAGGTTCTCTACACACCCAGTTGCGGTGTTACGCCAGCAAGGGTCTAATCGGGCTCCAATCCCTTCTGGGGTTAAGTCCGCTGACCACTTGCTCGCGCACTAGTGCGGTATTGCGGTCCTGTGAATTAACAGGATCGCTTTCTTCACGCTGGGTGAGGTTTAACCCACGCGTGTATACCGCCATATTGTCTGCTAATTGCTAGCAGCAGGTTCTCACCTGCACGGTGGACCCCGGACTGCGAACGCACCTTTATCATCTGTCTTGGTGCGTTCCGCCAGTCCTAACACCGCTGATCTGACACTTTGCTGTGCACTGTGTCAGATCAGCGATCTGACGTGCACAGTTGGGAGTCTTCCTGGCACCTGCTCTGAGCAGGCGTTTGGAAGCCACCTCCCTGCAGGACCCGGATGCAGCCCCGTGGCCATTTTGGATCAGGGGCCTACAGGGAGAAGAAGGTAGGAGACCCTCAGAGCAACGCGATCACATCTCAGAGAGGGTCTCAGAGAAGCACGCAGGGAGCCCCCTCCCTGCGCGATGCTTCCCTATACCGCCAGAACACTGCGATCATGTTTCATCGCAGTGTGCCATGGGTTAATGTGCCAGGAGCGGTCCATGACATAGTGCCGGATGTCAGCTGCAATAGTCAGTTGACACCCAGCCGCGATCGGCCGCGCTATGACGTACTATCCTGTCCCTGGGAATTAAGTCACAGGTCACCTTGACGGGATAGTACATTAAATGGGATTAAGGGGTTAAGTAGAAGCGTGACATCGAGTTCCCATAAACCAGAGCCGCGTTAGGTTCTCTGGGATATAACTCAGATTTTGCCCTACCCAGTTGATATAGGGTAACCATTTTAGGAATTTTATAAAGAAATAATGCCACAATATAGTACACATGAGTCGCCTGTCGGGTACTCGGTACCGGGTCCGGTTGCAATTAACAACAGTGGCAGCGACCCGGTCCGTGGCCCTGGGCACCCAAGTGAAAGGGACTGTCTTTAAAGGGGTTGTGGAAATAAGAAAAGTTTCTGATGCCACCTGTGGTTCTCGGTCAGAGGTGACTGACGCTGCTTAAGGGGGTCCTCTGAGGTTATGGTGCTGCAGCAAAGATGGTGTCGCTTCCCACAAGTGAAGCATTGTTCCCAGGGCTCACGATGTATTTGGCAGGGATGATGAATGCTGCAAATAAATGGAGGACAAAGGGTTGCAGTCTTTACCTGGTTTACTGAGATGGTATTCAGCCTCAGTCCAGGGTACCGGTAACAGGTGTAGCTGGAGTCCAGGCAGCTTGAAGACAGGTGGAAATCCCCTTGACAGGACAGTTTGGGAGCCTTCCACTATGCGCTGGTCTGTGGTCCCTTGCTGCCTGTAGCTCTCTAACAAGGCCCTCTTTCTTCCCTGTCCAGGGACAGTACCCGGTAGGCAACTTGAGCTGACTCTTTTGCGTCTCTGTTCACAGTGACTCTGGACTCTGATTGCTGCTGTAACTCAGGTAATATGTGGGCAAGTCATTTTTAGTTTCCTGCCCTCCGTTTCTGCCGTGGGGCTTACAGTCCCCCTCAGCCTCTGGCTCTCGGTACCCGGTTTCTGCGCTCAGCTTAGAGAGGCCCAGTAGCACTCTTTCTCTAGCTCCTAAGTACCTCTGTGCTCCTTCACTGTCTGCTACCAACTGTCAACTGTCTGCTTGTCTGCCTAGTAACTGACCCATCCTCACGACCAGAGAGAGCAGCTCCCCTCAAGTCGGGTGTAGAGCTCCCCCTTCTGGCCTGGAGTCAGAATGTGTTCCATGTAAGGTTACCTGCCAAAGGGATTCCTCCTGTCTCCAGGCATGGCATTACCCTCCCCGAAAGAAAGGCAATACCACTGTGGTATCTGAACTCATGGGGTGCCACACACACATAACTAATGCTATATTTACAGTATTTAATATTGTAAGAAAAAATGCCACCATATAGTACACAGAAATAGTGCTGTATTTATCTAATAATACCGCTATAACACTACATGAGTAAAACACCTGTAAAAAAGACTACGTCAAAAAACATCAGAATATTTTCATTAAATGGAACCTGACATCAGAAAACAACCTAATAACTGGACCCCATTCTCCTAAACTGTGCATCTTGTGGTTCTGATATAGTTAGAAATGAAAAAATGGTCTCCGAGTGTGTAAAACCATTACTCAGAGTTATTAGGGCAGTGCAGTATACTGGTCAAGCTTCCGATATATCTTTTGAAAAGTCGACCATTCCTTTTGATTGATTGCTTCTGTCTGGTGACATCAACGGAGAAGTCTTTGAAATCATTGGACTCAGAGAGGCTGATGTGTATATATATACCTGAGCTCACTGCAAAAGGTAGACGTGTTAGCTGCACGAACCCTACAAGTGGTACTAAAGTACATATCAAGTGGTCTCGGGTAGTGACTTGGTTAATTTGATAACACATGGTTGTTCTGCAAAAGTGTTGAGCGATCCCTTTTTAAAAGCCCTAATGGAGATGTCTTTCTTGGACAACCTCTTTCCCCGCAGAACAAATTAAAATCAATTGTCTATTTTTGTAATAAACTGGCTCTTTGGAGGCCAATAATATTTTCAACAGAGCAGTAAGCATTGAGCCAATAAAGTAATAGGATTTACAGTATTCTCCACAAATTCCATTCATAAAGGGCCTTTAATATAACATTTCTGACAGATCTATAAATTCAACCTGCAATTTCAGGAAAGTCAGGGTCAGATCCACAGTGCGGTACATAGCGTATTTAATTATGCACGGTACATGACATCCTGACAGTCAGGTCTGTGTATACACTACAGGGGCCTGCCGGCTTATGACCTTTGTAAACACAGACTTTCCCATAAGGAATTCTCTTTTCTTTAATAGGAAGACATATTTTCTACTGCATAAAAATGTAAGAAGAAATGTATCACTTCTGTTATTTTCATACTATCCATATATTATACACATACAGTGGGTATGGAAAGTATTCGGACCCCTTTAAATTTTCCACTCTTTGTTTCATTGCAGCCATTTGGTAAATTCAAAAAAGTTCATTTTTTTCTCATTAATGTACACTCTGCACCAAATCTGGACTGAAAAAAACAGAAATGTAGAAATGTTTGCAAATAAAACTGAAATATCACATGATCCTAATTTTCAGCCCCTTTGCTCAGTATTGAGTAGAAGCACCTTTAGAGCTAGTACAGCCATGAGTCTTCTTCGGAATGATGCAACAAGTTTTTCCCCCCTGGATTTGGGGATCCTCGGCCATTCTTCCTTGCAAATCCTCTCCAGTTCCGTCAGGCTGGATGGTGAACGTTGGTGGACAGCCATTTTCTGGTCTCTCCAGAGATGCTCAATTGGGTTTAGGTCAGGGCTCTGGCTGGGACAGTCAGGAATGGTCACAGAGTTGTTCTGAAGCCGCTCCTTTGTTATTTTAGCTGTGTGCTTTGGGTCATTGTCTTGTTAGAATGTGAACCTTTGGCCAAGTCTGAGGTCCGGAGCACAGTGGAAGAGGTTTTCATCCAGGATATCTCTGTACTTGGCCGCATTCATGTCTCCTTCAATAACAACCAGTAGTCCTGTCCCTGCAGCTCAAAAACACCCCCATAGCATGATGCTGCCACCACAATGATTCACTGTTGGGATTGTATTGGGCAGGGGATGAGCAGTGCCTGGTTTTCTCCACACATACCACTTAGAATTATAACCAAAAAGGTCTATCTTCACTGAGGAGAGGCTTCCGTCAGGCCACTCTGCCATAAAGGCCCAACTGGAGGAGGGCTGCAGTGATAGTTGACTTTGTGGAACTTTCTCCCATCTCCCTACTGCATCTCTGGAGCTCAGCCACAGTGATCTTGGGGTTCTTCTTTACCTCTCTCACCAAGGATCTTCTCCCATGATTGCTAGGTTTGTCTGGACCGCCAGGTCTAGGAAGACTTCTTGTGGTCGCAAACATCTTCTATTTAAGGATTATGGAGGCCACTGTGCTCTTAGGAACCTTGAGAACTGCAGAAATTATGTTGTAACCTTGGCCAGATCTGTGCCTTGCCACAATTCTGTCTCTGAGCTCCTTGGCCAGTTCCTTTGACCTCATGATTCTCATTTGGTCTGACATGCACTGTGAGCTGTGAGGTCTGATATAGACAGGTGTGCGCCTTTCCAGATCAAGTCCTATGAGTTTAATTAAGCACAGCTGGACTCCAGTGAAGGAGTAGAACGATCTCAAGGAGGATCACAAGGAAATGGGCAGCATGTGACTTAAATATGAGTGTCTGAGCAAAGGGTCTGAATACTTATGACCATGGGATATTTCAGTTTTTCTTTTTCATTACATTTGCAAAAATTGCTACTTTTCTGTTTTCTTTCAGTCAAGATGGGGTGCAGAGTGTACATTAATGTGAAAAAAAATTAACTTTTTTGAATTTACCAAATGGCTGCAATGAAACAAAGAGTGAAAAATTTAAAAGGGGTCTGAAAACTTTCCGTACCCACTGTATATACCAGGATGGGGGATATTAGTATGATTTGACCACATTTTTTGCTACAATTTTTTTTCTCCTTTCCTCCTCTAAAACCTAAGTGCGTCTTATGGTTCGTTAGGTCTTATAGTCCAAAAAATACGGTAATTTCCTTTATGTTTTACAAATACTTTCTACTTTTTGTTGCCATATCACATAAAAGTCCAATAAAATACATTTAAGTTTGTGTGTGTGTGTAATGTGAGAAATTGTTAAAAAGTTAACAGGGTATGAATACTATTTGAAGGCACTGTATGTGTCTGTTACATTGCTGCCAATAACTGTTATTAAATAAGTAATGGTGTGCACTCAGTCAATAATGGCGAGGTGCCGGTGTAATGGACTGTAAAAAGTCCCAAATAGTAAAAGGGTTGGTAATACACTGCACACTCTATAAGATTAGTATGCAAAATAAAGGTTTTTATTCACAAAACATCATTAGGGGGGCAGGTAAGCTATTATATACAGAAAGCGACTAAGATATTTTTTTACATTTACACTGGTAACCAGGGTAAACATCGGGTTACTAAGCGCGGCCCTGCGCTTAGTAACCCGATGTTTACTCTGGTTACCAGGGAATTTCGCATAGTTGGTCGCTGGAGAGCTATCTGTGTGACAGCTCTCCAGCGACCACACAGCGACGCTGCAGCGATCGGCATCGTTGTCTAGATCGCTGCAGCGTCGCTAAATGTGACGTACCTTAAGTCAAGCTATTTAGGTTGTTTATACAAGCCAGTCAATTTCTCTAAATATCTTAGTCGCTTTCTGTATATAATAGCTTACCTGCTCCCCTAATGATGTTTTGTGAATAAAAGCCAATAACTGTTAGGCTCCAGGATTTTTTGGCTGCACGGGATAGATCCCAAGCCTTGTCTGGTACTGTGGTCTTCCATTCAGGCCCAGCCGCTGGGATGACTGCTCAGCACAGACTCTGGTCCCAGATTCTTGCACAGGCTCGTGCTGTACATGTGGTTACTGCTGGCTCTCCAGCTAAGTCTATGGTAACCACTGATATACACGTGCAGCATTGCGCTCCGGAGCTTAAGTCCAGAAATCACGTTACTGAGCATGTCCGTGAGGTGGCGCCATCTCATTGGTGCTCAGTTGTCAGCTGCTCTGGTGATGTGGCAGCTCCGGATTGGTCTACATGCAAGGTCCTGTCTGACTGGACTTGAGCTTTATGTATAAAAGGCTCTCGGAGGCGCATGCCTGTGCACTAGCATCATTATCCTACATGTGTGTATGGGACATTGCATCAGTGTGGTCTTTATCAGCATGTGACCAGTGTTGGCGGTAAGCCATTAGAATTCTGGCACCTCTGGAGAGGAGATTGTCTGTCTGCATGAATTCAGGGCTGGCGTTTAGCCATTAGAATTGCGGCACCTCCGGAGAGAAGTTTGTTGTGTGCTTTGCTGACTGTGTGACCACTGATTGCTTTCTGAGCAGGCTACTTTCCCCTGTGAGTTTAACAGGGATCGTATCTAGCTTCATGCCTTTTCCATTACTGTGAGTGAATGATACAGCTCTACCGCAGAGCATCTTTCCATTACTGTGTGTGACTGACACAGCTCCATTGCAGAGCATCTGTTCAATTTCTTTCTGCGAGTGACACAGCTTCATGTGCTGTTCACTGAGTGATGTATATCTCAGTGTGTGCAAGCAATCGCTCGCTGTGTGTTCCGTCATTATTCACACTAGCTGCAGCTTAACATCTCTCAATCAGATTAGAAAAAAATGTACACAAGAACCAATCAATCGTAAAAAATACAAAATTTTATTAACAAACGGCAAAAACAAAAAAACAAAAAAAGTGCAAGGGAAACCAAAAAAATGGCAAAGGAGACCTACCATGTATTGTACAGAAGCACTACAAAGAACTAAACACACTAATTTGCTACACATGATTATACGTTAAACAAAGATATTAAGATACTTGGTACAAGATTATTCTATCCACAGACGTAAAATAATCAGCAACAAACGAGTATACTAGTAGTACAAAGATTACCTCTGGTGGGTGCAAATGCCTGCCTCGGCTGACTGCCTTCTTCTTTTTTAATACCTTACATGTGTTTTTGTTTTTGCCGTTTGTTAATAAAAAATTTTATTTTTTACGATTGGTTCTTGTGTACATTTCATTCTAATCTGATTCCGTGTTTTTGTACTGAACCTTAACCATGCACAATTTTTGGTGAATAAATAATTTTAGGCATTTTTTTTAGGTTAATAAATATATTCTTTGGATTTATTTTGTTGGTTAGATGCCTCCCCCCCTCTACCCCCCTTTTAGTTTAACATTAGTGATGAGCGAGTATACTCATTGATCGGGTTTTTCCGAGCACGCTCGGGTGACCTCCAAGTATTTGTTAGTGTTCGGAGATTAAGTTTTCATCGCCTCAGCTGAATGATTTACAGCTATTAACTAGGCTGAGTACATGTGGGGGTTGCCTGGTTGCTAGGGAATCCTTATATGTTATCAAGCTGTCTAGTAGCTGTAAATCATTCAGCTGCCGCGATGAAAACTTAATCTCCAAACACAACAAATACTCGGAAATCACCCGAGCGTGCTCGGAAAAACCCAAGCAACGAATGCACTCGCTCATCACTATTTAACATCTCTGCATGGTGGACCACGGGTTGCAATTGCGCTTTATTATTTAATTTATTTAGTGCAATCCGCCAACCCTAACAATAACCATTGACCATATCTAAGGTACTGCACTGCATTTACTTCTCTATTATTCATCATGTGATTAACTGTTTGTCTGAAGTAAGATACCTTTTTCCAATACTGCTACTGTTCTTTTATGTATTCACATACCTGACTTTGCTTCACCTGTGCCACCAGCTAGCTATGCTAGCTTTTTTTCTTTATGTCCTGGTCCTCCTCAATCCACATGTGATCCGTCGAGAACAACTCCACTATACTAGTGATTCTGGACAATGTTGCTCATCCAGACTTATGACTTCCAGATTCCCTCTCACCATGGGAGTATGTATCAAATGTACTTCTAGATCACAGAATAAATAACAGCATGTCAATAAGGAGCTTTGAGGAATTGAGGAATGGACTAGTGGGAGAGGAACATAATATTATCACTTTACAAAGCTTTATTGCAGACTCATCTGTAAAATGGAGTTCAGTTCTAGACACCAGTTCATAGACAGGATTCCCAGGAGTTTGAAAAGGTACAAAGCAAAGCAACAAAAACTGATAAAGGTTATTGAGCAAAGATTAAAAGAATTATATTTATTTCGTTTTGAGAAGGTAAAAAAGGGAAATCATAATTTATCTGTACAGGCAGACAAAAGACCCAAGTGAAAATACTGTGTTTCATGTAAAACCCTTCAAATGACAAAAGTGTTGCAGTGTCAGCAAAAAGAAGTTTCAAAATCCACAAGAGTCTTGTTTGTCAGAACTATTAATCTACTTCATAAAGCTTAGATGCATTTTTTTAAGAAGAAAATAATATGAATACTTGCATAAATGTGTAATATTGTTGTTCTGAGTGTTGATCCAGTTGATCAACACTTAGGATCAGGAAGGAAAATTTGCCTCAGGCACATAATTTTTTCCTTTCTCTGATCAAATAGAATTTGAATAGAATTAGAATTCCATTTATTTTCTTTCCCATTCCTTGACTGAACTTGATGGACATATGTTTTTCTGCAATCTAATATGTAAAAAAAAACAGTTGGGACCAAAAAGCAGTTTTCCATTTTGCCTTAGTCCACTTTAAAAGAGAGAAGACTGCAGTGTGTTAGGTGTTGAGTTCCCGCCACTGCACGGGGGGATCTCAAACCATGTGTGCTGTGGTCACCTATTCTCCTCCAGCCACAGTGGAACCTGCTCAGCAGAGATGTCAGTCCCAGCGTCTGGCTCAAGCTGATACTGTGCGAATGGTTACTACTGCCTTTCCAGGCTCTGCCTCTGTAGCCAGCACTGATCAGCAGCAAGCAGGCCTTTCTGGGACTAAGTCCTGCTTTTCCTCTACTGAGCATGCCTATGGGACGACCTCCCATTGGAGGTCGGGGGTCATATGCTAAGGTCCTGTTACGGCTCCTATTGGACCATCAGGAAGGTCCAGCTTCAGCTGGAGCACTAAAGCTATGAAAGGTTCCCATGGCCGAGCGGCCATGCGCTAGTGTAAAGTTATTTACTTGTGTGTGTGTGTAGATGAATGCCTGTCGATGGATGAAAGCTCCGAATCATTACCATCCCTAGTATTGTTGCCTGTTCGGGAAAGGTGGAAGCTACCTAGTGCCAGACAGTGCTACTCTGCACATCCAGCACACAATACAGCGTGTCTCAGCAGCGACCGCCAGTGCAGCGCCGTGAGCTTAGTGCACTTTCCAGGCCCTGGTTAGGGTGGTTAGTGGCATCCGCCAGAGCAGCGTTGTACGCACTCTTGTGCGATAAATTATTATTATTAGTTCTGTTCTTCCCCTGACACCACAGAAACGGTGTCAAGCGTATGAGGTCCAGAGGAACTCTTTCCCCGTGTCTTGGGACAGAGTTCTGTGACCCTTTACTTGCGCTCTCTGTGCGGTATCGCATCCCTGTGAAGCAACAGGGTTCGCTTCCTTCATACTGGGTTAAGTTATCCCATGTGTGTATTCACATTATACCACCATCTAGTCCACCATTACCGAGCAGCAGGTGTGCTTTCTGCACGGTGGACCCCGGACTGTGAACATACCTCATATCCTCTCTAAATATTATTTGATGCGTTCCGCCAGTCCTAACACAATGTTTCAGGATTGTATTGATACCGCATTTTTTTGACCATAAGACCCATCTTTTTCCCCAAAATTTGTGAGCAAAAGGGGGGCGTGTCTTTTAGGCCAAATTCAGCTTATCGTGAAGGGGAGCGGCAATTGAGTGGGTTCAAAGGAGACATTAGCAGGGTGGCTGCTACGGGAAGCCAGCAGTAGCAGGAAAGGAGTGATGTTGCGAGACCCTAGGCTAGAAGGAGGGGATCTCCTGGTGGTGCAAGGCAGGAATTGAGTCCCTTTTGCTCACATTGATCTCGTGGAGGGCTTCAGGAAAATGGTGCAGGTTTCGGTGCCTATGCAGATTTTGCTCTTGTCTCAATGAAGAGCAAAGATGTCAATCTGCAAATGTGAGCCATTTTACTAAATACCGATGGAATATCAATGTGCGCAGCATAATAATAATAATAATAATGGACTCTCATTGCCAGGACAACCCTCCACCTTGCTTAGAGCCCACAGCATCATCTCACTTTTGCTGTGAAGTGATGTAAATATGACCTTGCTGCTGCCTTCTTTGACCCTGCTTGACCACCGCCACCCACCCCGGTAAGGTACATTTGAACTGTAAGACGCACATGTAACTAGAGATGGGCAGACTTCTGGTCCAGGTCTGGTGGGTTCGGTCAAACAGTTAAAAAAATGTTCAGGTACCATAAAGATAGGAGGACCAGAACCTGAACTGCTTTCATTTGAATGGGGGGCCCGAACATCCAGTATTTGCCAAGCTGTCATGTGCATGACAGTGTGGCAAACACTGCTTCTGATCGACAATAAAATCATTACCACCAGTCAGACAGGCATAGTTCCCACACCGTCAAATGTGTAAGCCTGCATCTGTGATCTGAGGTATAAAGTTTACCTCTGGTCAGGTAATGGGACTACTGCTCCCATCAGCATATGCTAACAGTGAGAGCAGATACCGGCTGATGGGAGTATTCATCAGCCGGTGGCTGCGCTCTAAATAATTTTTAAAAAACGGCATGTGTCCCCCTGTGTTTTTGATAACCAGCCAGGCAAAACTGACAGCTGGGTCTGCAGCCCTCAGCTGTCAGTGTTAGCAAGGTTGGCTATCAAGAATAGAGGGGTCCCCAGGCTGTTTTTTAAATTATTTAAATAATTTTTAGAAAACGATGTGGGGTCTCCCCATTTTTGGCCCTGCCCAGACTAAAAATAGGAACCCACAGCTATTAGATGCGCCAATTCTGTCGCTTTGCCTGATTCTTCTCACTTGCTCTGTAGCATATGTTCATATTTGTGGGGTTCATGTCACCTTTGTATTGCCTGGTGACATCAAGCCCACGGGTCAGTAATGGAGAGTCATCTATACTCCCATCAGCCACCTCCTGCTCTCACTGTTATTAGCGGCAGCAGGCGTAGGCTGATAGGAGAAGTAGTCTCTTTAGTCCACACCAGTGACTGGAGGTAAATGTTATACCTCTGATCACAGCGGCGGGCTCGCACTGTCACTTGACAGTGTGAGAACTGCGGCTTTCTGACTAGCAGCAATGATTTTTCAGCCAGTTAGAAGCAGTGACCTCTGACCCTTTTGATCATCTTTGCTTCTGAGAGGCTCCGCCTCTCTACAGTGCTCTTTTTGTGTGCATTAGATGAAAATTGACCGTACAGCTGTTTTCATTAGTACCACTTACTCTTCCAGCCTTTGGATAACTCTGTCCCAACTGCTTTTGCTACCATCTATTTCTTATATTTTTGTCAATTGAAATGGAACAATGTGTAATGTGAAACTTCTCATCTGTGTTTTATGTTCTTTTGTTAAAGGGACTCTGTCACCTGATTTTGGCGGTCAATGAAACAACTGAAAACACCGCCCATCGGACCGAACACAGGGCCCGCCAAAATCAGGTGACAGAGTCCCTTTAACAAAATATGGTGCTAACAGATTTCCAAAATTTTGCATTCTGTTTTTTTCTTTATATATCTTACAGTGTCCTAACTCTTTGTAATTGGGATTGTGTTTTGAAAACAATAATAAATGGTGAGAACTAAATGTAAAATTTGCTTAACCTTCTGTTTCAGACCTTTTAATCTGCATGAATCAAAGTGACATTGACATATCAAACAATCAAACTTGTTAGGCATCTAATTTTTTAATATCAGCAACATCAACCAATCTATCGGCGCATCATCTTTTTCCCTGGTGATTTGGATTCTTTTGGAAACCAGATTTTTTTTCTTCTTTGTGATCTCTACTTTTTTTTTTTAACTAATAATAACATGTATCCTATTAGTGAGAGCAGACATCTGCAACATATCCACAATTGGTATAATCATAAATGATTATTTGTTTATCTTGAATGTTTTATATAACATAAATCCAATTTGGAAAATAGTCAAAATGTAGTGTCCATGACGAAGAACCAGTGAACCTCACGTTGGGTGTTTGGTGTTGAGTAGAGATGAGCGTCTGCATGATTTACTCATTGGTATCAGTCATAGGTGAATAAAGTCCGCACTGATCCATGCCTGATTTATTTTGACAAGTGTAAGGTTTTCCACACTTGCTGTGCACAACATGGTCCACTTGGGTGTGACAAAGCCATTGGCAGTGTTAAATACCCTCCCTGACAAGTCACTGTAGGCTCCATATGACACTATGCCCATAGCGAACTGGGCCAGTTCTTGCCAATATTCTAATCTGCCAATCCAGAAGTCCATGAGATCGGCACTCAGGGTAACTTCCTGAAAAAGGACACAGTCTGTGTATGACTAAATCTGGTAGATCTACTGGTATGTCTATCTTCACTGAAGTTTGTCAGGTTGTTACAATGCCAAATATGTCATCTGATCAATCACAGAGGGTTCTGCTGGTCAGCTGTAAAGGCGGCAGGCGTCTGTTTGGCAATAGTTTGCAGAGCAGGTAACATAGGTTATCTAGATAATAAGACAATTTTAACTTTCTTTTGGAAGCTGGTATTAGACCTGGCATTTTGCTTTTGTATCAAGGGCCTAAAAGCATGACTATTCCATAATAATAAAAAATTCAGGAAAAAAATCCAGCTGCATGGACTTAAAATATTCTTTTATTGGTGCGTTATTAAAATCATGATACATCCATAGGTGGCTTCAGTTCTGAAACATACAACATACATACTACATACAACATACATACTACATACAACATACATACTACATACAACATACTATATACTGCATACATACTACATACATGCATACAACATACTACATACATACTACATACATGCAACATACATACTAAATACACACTACATACATACTACACACATGCCACATACATACATACATACTACATACTGTACATACTACATAGATACTACATACAATACATTCATATATTACATACAGTACATACATACATATAGACATACAGTACATATAAGATAGAGTACATACTCACCATCACTTGTCACTTTGATCCCCGAAGCCAGTGTCATCTGTAAAAAATATTAAAATAAGAAACAATTTACCCCCTGACCGGTAGAAATCCACGAGTGTCCCACGACGACCTCCCGTGGAGAGCAGCAGCATCAACTGATGCGACCGCTCTCAAGGGGCTCCAGGAATACAATGACGGGAGGAAGGTATCCTTCCACACTGTATTCCTGTAAAAAAATAGTCCCTAGTCTCTCTTTTGGCATTGCTGTGTGAGAAATTTCCCATGCAGCAAATGCCATAAAGTGAGACTCTGAACTAAGGTAACCTCTCAGCCATTGTCTCCTGTCAGTGTGTCACTGAAGGTCCTATAGAGCAGTGACATCACCCGATGTCACTGTTCTATAGGCGAGATCATTGTGGGACACTCGTTATTTATCGGACTACAGCGGACAGGCAGTATACGGTTTATTATTTTACACAGACCCCCGGCAGGCCCGCACAGACCCCCGGCAGCCCACAGAGACCCCCGGCAGGCCCATACAGACCCCTGGCAGCCTGCACAGACATCTTGCAGGCCCATACAGACCCCGGCAGGCCCACACACCCCCCACGGTCGCGCATAGACCCCACCTGCACACACAGACACGCAGTCTTTATAGTGCATTATTGCACTATGGGAACTTCCGATTCCGGTATTCGATATCGTAAATGTATTGGAACTCAGTAACTGAACTCCGATACCCGATATTTGCAGTATTGGAATGCCATTGGTGTGTCTCAAAATAATCCATGCTCCAGTTTGGCTGCTGCCTGATGTCGTCCGTCATTGCTTTGCACTACTGATGCAGATACTCCAGCATACAGTATGCAGAGTTGAATTCCATTGAGTTTTGATATCAGAAATCAGGTGGCACTCTTGTAGACTGTTCTGTTTCTGCAAAGCCAGGAAGGCATGCTTTGCCACCTAAGAACAGTTGAAATGAGGAGATACATTCCTAGGCACAGTCCATCACTGTCACAAATAGGTATATATCTGCATGATATTAAATTCAGGATGTGTACTTTTGTATGGAGAGAGTTACTTAGCCTGAATATAAGGAAGTCAGAATGTTCAGGGCATTGTTGTTCATTACAATGTATTCCTGTACTGATTGAGGTTCTAGTGATACATTCATGGACTGATGGTAGTTGTCGTTATGTTTTCCAAAAAATAGGGTGATACCCTATGAAGAAATAGTGAAGTTGTGGCAGGCACAACAATTATGTAGGCATTAGGAAAAACAGCTGTTGCTACCCTGTGGCTGGTGAAAAAATCCTCCAGGAAATATTAGATCCAGTTGGATAAAACATGTTTGGTGTTCTATGCTGCTGGTTTAAACAAATTATTCAATGGCAATAGTGCAATTTTCTCAAAGTCTCAATGATGTTCCTGTGTCTTTAGAAAAAAATAGATGAAAAAAACTTTTTTGTACTAATGGTGGTTGTCATGCAATATTTCTGTTTTGATGGGGGTTTTGGTGATGTATTTCTGTACTGTTGGTGGTTTTGGTGATGTATTCAAGTACTGATGGTGGTCTGGTGATGTATTCATGTAGTGATAGTGGTTCTGGTGATGTATATCTGTACTGTTGGAAGTTATGATGTCATTCTGCACTGTTGGTAGTTCTAGTTATGTATTAATGTACTGATGGTGGTTATGGTTAGCATTTCTGTACTATTGGTGGTTGTGATGCTGTTTTCCTGTTCTGATGATAGTTTTGGTGATGTATTTCTGAAGTGTTGGTGGTTCTCATGCTTTATTCCTGTTTTGATCACAAGGGGTCATAATGAGTAAACTATTAACCAGCCATAAAAATAGAAAAGCCAGATCAAACTTTGCAACAAAAAAAATCTAAATAAGCCAGCCCAGTTCTAATGGCGCAAGTGAGTGGTGCCCGTAGGCTGAACTGAATGGCATAGGAAACGCACTTTACCAGGAAAGCAGTATAAATTAACACATGGACTATAATAGCCAAAGACAAAGCATTTCTACTTTGTCTTGAGGTATTCATGAATAGGTCATCATGGAGCATTTAAAAATCCAGTAGAATTCATATCTAGCTCACAGGGCAAGGGTGAAATATTTTGAAAAGTAAGAGGTGATTTTTATACATTTTCAATCACTGATCTCAGTAAAAATATTTAAAAAATATTCCATCACATACAGTTTTTTCATTAACACTGACTCTATAGGCAGAGAAAAGGAATTAATTTTTCAATATCGTGTTCTAATACATTGCAGTAATGTTCATGGACTGATGCAAAAATCTAACATTGAGTAATGTGAGCAAGTGGAGACTATTGATTCATCCAAAAACTATCTGAAAGCCGTCAATCAGTGGGAGATTAATATTTACATTTGTGCTTCAGTGACAGTCCTGCGTGTGTGGCATCTCTCTCATTTGTTGCCACCAACAACAGAGTGTGTAACATTGTGCCTGATTTTCGTTGTGGTCTCACTCACCTGTAAAGGGGTAGCTAAATCATACTGAAGTTATAGCTCACCGTGTAATTTGTGTGACGGCAACAAATACCGTAAGTTTGTTTACGTTTTTAAAACAATGAGGAAGTATGGTGGAAGAGGTCGTGGCCGGGGGCGTTCATTGTCAGCTGGTAATGAGGGTAGTGGTAGTGGTGGAGCATCAGCTGGTCGTGGGAAAAAAAATATTGCACCTAAGTCTGGAGCTGTGGAGCCAGGTTCGTCGTCTGGCTACACAAGGCCTCGACCGCTCCCTTTTCTGGGAGTAGGAAAACCGCTTTTAAACCCGGAGCAGCAAGAGCAAGTTTTGGCTTATCTTGCTGACTCAGCCTCTAGCTCTTTTGCCTCCTCTCGTGAAACTGGTAAATGTCAAAGCAGCACGTCGTTAGTGGATGTTCACGGTCAGGGACAAGTCGCTTCCTTGTCCTCTTCAGCAAAAACAACAACAGAGAAGAATGCAGCAGGCGACACAACGGGTTACTCCATGGAGCTCTTTACACATACCGTCCCTGGCTTAGAAAGTGAAGCAGTTAACAGTCCATGCCCATTACAAGTTGAATCTGACATGGAGTGCACTGATGCACAGCCACAGCCAGACTACTATGCTGGTCCTTTGACTCAGACCACAACATTGCCCTCGCAGGGTGCTGATCAAGAATCAGACCCTGATGAGACTATGTTGCCCCATCACGAACGCTATACCACCGACCGACACGGTGACACAGACGAAGTTGCACACGAGCTACAAGAAGAGGTAATAGATGACCCAGTTCTTGACCCCGATTGGCAGCCATTGGGGGAACAGGGTGCAGGCGGCAGCAGTTCTGAAGCGGAGGAGGAGGGGCCGCAGCAGGCATCAACATCGCAACAGGTTCCATCTGCCGGGCCCGTATCTTGCCCAAAACGCGTGGCAAAGCCAAAACCTGTTGGAGGACAGCGTGGCCATCCGGTTAAAGCTCAGTCTGCAATGCCTGAAAAGGTATCCGATGCTAAAAAGAGTGCAGTCTGGCATTTTTTTTAAACAACATCCAATTGATCAGCGCAAAGTCATCTGTCAAAAATGTTCAACTACCTTAAGCAGAGGACAGAATCTGAAAAGTCTCAATACAAGTTGCATGCATAGACATTTAACAACCATGCATTTGCAAGCCTGGACTAACTACCAAACGTCCCTTAAGGTTGTAGCACCCTCGGCCAATGAAGCTAGTCAGCAACGCAACATCCCTTCCGGCAGTGTAGGGCCACCATTTTCCGCACCACCTGCAGTATCTGTGCAGGTTTCTTTGCCAGGCCAAAGCAGTCAGGGTCAGGGAATCACCAGTTTCGTAGTAGGAAACACTGCATCTAGGGCACCGGTGGCAACAATACCATCTCCCACCGTCTCTCAGTCTGCCATGTCCACCGGCACCCCCGCTAGTTCCACGATCTCCAGCTCTCCAGTCCAGCTCACCCTACATGAGACTATGGTTAGAAAAAAGAAGTACTTAGCCTCGCATCCGCGTACACAGGGTTTGAACGCACACATAGCTAGACTAATCTCGTTAGAGATGATGCCCTACCGGTTAGTTGAAAGCGAAGCTTTCAAAGCCCTGATGGACTACGCTGTACCACGCTACGAGCTACCCAGTCGACACTTTTTTTCCAGAAAAGCCATCCCAGCCCTCCACCAGCATGTTAAAGAGCGCATCGTCCATGCACTCAGGCAATCTGTGAGCACAAAGGTGCACCTGACAACAGATGCATGGACCAGTAGGCATGGCCAGGGACGTTACGTGTCCATCACGGCACACTGGGTAAATGTGGTGGATGCAGGGTCCACAGGGGACAGCAAGTTTGGGACAGTTCTGCCTAGCCCACGGTCTAGGAAACAATTGGCTGTAGCCGTTCGCACCCCCTCCTCCTCCTCTTCGTCCTCCTGCAGAAGCGAGAGCTCGTCCACAGACCGCAGTCGCACAACCACTCCATCCGTAGCTGCCACTGTTGCACACCAGGTCTCCCATTATGGGGCAGCTACTGGCAAACATCAGCAGGCTGTATTGGCTATGAAGTGTTTGGGCGACAACAGACACACCGCGGAAGTTCTGTCCGAGTTCTTGCAGAAAGAAACGCAGTCGTGGCTGGGCACTGTAGATCTTGAGGCAGGCAAGGTAGTGAGTGATAACGGAAGGAATTTCATGGCTGCCATCTCCCTTTCCCAACTGAAACACATTCCTTGCCTGGCTCACACCTTAAACCTGGTGGTGCAGTGCTTCCTGAAAAGTTATCCGGGGTTATCCGACCTGCTCCTCAAAGTGCGTGGACTTTGCTCACATATCCGCCGTTCGCCCGTACACTCCAGCCGTATGCAGACCTATCAGCGTTCTTTGAACCTTCCCCAGCATCGCCTAATCATAGACGTTGCAACAAGGTGGAACTCAACACTGCACATGCTTCAGAGACTGTGTGAACAGAAGCGGGCTGTTATGTTTTTGTGGGAGGATACACATACACGGGCAGGCAGTAGGATGGCAGACATGGAGTTGTCAGGTGTGCAGTGGTCGAAGATTCAAGACATGTGCCAAGTCCTTCAGTGTTTTGAGGAATGCACACGGCTGGTTAGTGCAGACAACGCCATAATAAGCATGAGCATCCCCCTAATGCGTCTGCTGATGCAAAGTTTGACGCACATAAAGGATCAGGCGTCTGCAGCTGAGGAAGAGGAAAGCCTTGATGACAGTCAGCCATTGTCTGGCCAGGGCAGTGTACAGGACGAGGTAGCGGGCGAAGAGGAGGAGGAGGACAAGGAGGATGATGGGGATGATTATATTTTTAATGAGGAAGCTTTTCCGGGGCCACTGGAAATTGGTGGCGCGGCACGGCCGGGTTCTGGTTTTTTGAGGGACACAAGTGACGTGGATTTGCCTGAAACTGCCCCTCAACCAAGCACAACCGCAGATTTGAGAACTGGAACTTTGGCCCACATGGCGGATTATGCCTTACGTATCCTCAAAAGGGACACACGCATAACTAAAATGATGAATGATGACGATTACTGGTTGGCCTGCCTCCTTGATCCTCGCTATAAAGGCAAATTGCAAAATATAATGCCACATGAGAACTTGGAACTAATATTAGCAACCAAACAATCAACTCTTGTTGACCGTTTGCTTCTGGCATTCCCTGCACACAGCGCCCGTGATCGTTCTCACACGAGCTGCAGGGGCCAGCAGACCAGAGGAGTTAGAGGGGCAGAAATCAGAAGTGGCATTGGCCAGAGGGGTTTTCTGACCAGGTTGTGGAGTGATTTTGCTATGACCGCAGACAGGACAGGTACTGCAGCATCAATTCAAAGTGACAGGAGACAACATTTGTCCAGTATGCTTACAAACTATTTTTCATCCCTTATCGATGTTCTCCCTCAACCGTCATTCCCATTTGATTACTGGGCATCAAAATTAGACACCTGGCCAGAATTGGCAGAATATGCATTGCAGGAGCTTGCTTGCCCGGCAGCTAGTGTCCTATCAGAAAGAGTATTCAGTGCTGCAGGTTCAATACTAACAGAAAAAAGGACTCGTCTGGCTACCCAAAATGTAGATGATCTAACCTTCATTAAAATGAACCACAACTGGATTTCGAAATCTTTTGCCCCACCTTGCCCGGCTGACACCTAGCTTTCCTATGAAAAGGTGTTGCCTGTGGACTATTCTGAATGCCTTTTCCAATCTCGTAATTTTCTGCACCTGATTGTCCAGCATATGACATGTTTACACCTCACTAAATGGCCAAACTCCCCACACGGGGCCGTGGTATCGACACTTGGCGACAGCACCCGTGAGAGTGCAGTTTGTCTGAAGAGGTGGGTGAGCCCGCTTTTGGTCGACGGCACTGCCACTGGGTCCCTCCTAGTACAATAAAGTGTCTCTGGCGGTGGTGGTGCGCACCCAACGTCAGACACACCGTTGTAATATGAGGGGCCCTGGGCCTGTACCGCCGGCCACAAGACAGTTTCCCCCCACCCCAGCTCAAACAGTGCTCTACCACTTGCAAAATTATCTCACAGCTCCACCAATGTTTAGTCTATGCGCTGACATCCATCAATGCCTGCCACTGACAATACCATTGTATTGACATTTTTGTTATGTTAGGCCTTCGATGCCTGTCTGTGGTCACTCCTTCCACTAGGCCTCCACTGACCACACCACTGCTGCCCGTGTACCCCTGTAACCTATTTAAAATTGCCTACAGCCATGTGTTATTATTTTAGGCCTTCGATGCCTGTCTGCGGTCACTCCTTCCACTAGGCCTCCACTGACCACACCACTGCTGCCCGTGTACCCCTGGAACCAATTTAAAATTGCCTACAGCCATGTGTTATTATTTTAGGCCTTCGATGCCTGTCTGCGGTCACTCCTTCCACTAGGCCTCCACTGACCACACCACTGCTGCCTGTGTACCCCTGGAACCAATTTAAAATTGCCTACAGCCATGTGTTATTATTTTAGGCCTTCGATGCCTGTCTGCGGTCACTCCTTCCACTAGGCCTCCACTGACCACACCACTGCTGCCCGTGTACCCCTGGAACCAATTTAAAATTGCCTACAGCCATGTGTTATTATTTTAGGCCTTCGATGCCTGTCTGCGGTCACTCCTTCCACTAGGCCTCCACTGACCACACCACTGCTGCCCGTGTACCCCTGGAACCAATTTAAAATTGCCTACAGCCATGTGTTATTATTTTAGGCCTTCGATGCCTGTCTGCGGTCACTCCTTCCACTAGGCCTCCACTGACCACACCACTGCTGCCCGTGTACCCCTGGAACCAATTTGAAATTGCCTACAGCCATGTGTTATTATTTTAGGCCTTCGATGCCTGTCTGCGGTCACTCCTTCCACTAGGCCTCCACTGACCACACCACTGCTGCCCGTGTACCCCTGTAACCAATTTAAAATTGCCTACAGCCATGTGTTATTATTTTAGGCCTTCGATGCCTGTCTGCGGTGACTCCTTCCACTAGGCCTCCACTGACCACACCACTGCTGCCCGTGTACCCCTGGAACCAATTTAAAATTGCCTACAGCCATGTGTTATTATTTTAGGCCTTCGATGCCTGTTGTGAATTCTGTGGCTGAGTTCACTTCTGTGGTCACAAGTGGTATTGCAGTCTCTGGGCTTCCTCCCTCAGGTGTTTTGGTGAGCTCGTTGGCTGCCTTGCTATTTAGCTCCACCTGAGTCTGTCTTCCTTGCTCCTTGTCAATGTTCCAGTGTTGGATCTGAGCTACTGCATCTTTCCTTGGGCCTGCTGCTCTGCTAGATAAGTGCTTCTAGTTTGTTTTCTGTTTTTTTCTGTCCAGCTTGCTATTGTCTTTTGCTGGAAGCTCTGAGAAGCAGAGGGGTGCACCGCCGTGCTGTTAGTTCGGCACGGTGGGTCTTTTTGCCCCTTTGCGTGGTTTTCGTTTTAGGGTTTTTTGTAGACTGCATAGTTCTCTTTGCTATCCTCGCTCTGTCTAGAATATCGGGCCTCACTTTGCTGAATCTATTTCATTCCTACGTTTGTCTTTTCATCTTGCTAACAGTCATTATATGTGGGGGGCTGCCTATTCCTTTGGGGTATTTCTCTGAGGTAAGTCAGGCTTGTATTTCTATCTTCAGGCTAGTCAGCTCCTCAGGCAGTGCCGAGTTGCATAGGTAGTTGTTAGGCGCAATCCACTGCTGCTTATAGTTGTGTGAGGATAGATCAGGTACTGCAGTCTACAGAGATTCCACGTCTCAGAGCTCGTCCTATTGTTTTTGGTTATTGCCAGATCTCTGTATGTGCGCTGATTACTGCACGCTGTGTTGCCTGATTGCCAGCCATAACAGTACAAGGAGCCTCACCAATGATTCCCAATAGAGGGAAAAAAGAAATCCTGACAGCATTTTTTTTTCTTAGCTCTGTCTTCAGTCTTTTTTTTCCCCTAGACATTAGAGTGCTTCAGGACACAGCTGTGGACATGGATATTCAGGCTCTGTGCTCCTCAATGGATAATCTCGTTGTAAATGTACAAAAGATTCAAGATACTATTGGTCAGAAATCGATGCTAGAACCAAGAATTCCGATTCCTGATTTGTTTTTTGGTGACAGAACTAAGTTCCTGAGCTTCAGAAATAATTGTAAGCTATTTTTGGCCTTGAAACCTCATTCTTCTGGTAATCCTATTCAACAGGTTTTGATTATTATTTCTTTTTTGCGCGGCGACCCACAGGACTGGGCGTTTTCTCTTGCACCAGGAGATTCTGCATTGAGTAATGTTGATGCATTTTTCCTGGCGCTCGGATTGCTTTACGATGAGCCTAATTCAGTGGATCAGGCTGAGCAAAATCTGCTGGCTTTATGCCAGGGTCAGGATGATGTAGAAGTATATTGTCAGAAATTTAGGAAATGGTCAGTACTCACTCTGTGGAATGAATCTGCACTAGCGGCTTTGTTCAGAAAGGGTCTCTCTGAAGCTCTTAAGGATGTAATGGTGGGATTTCCTATGCCTGCTGGTTTGAATGAGTCTATGTCCTTGGCCATTCAGATCGGTCGTCGCTTGCGCGAGCGTAAATCTGTGCACCATCTGGCGGTACTGCCTGAGAGTAAACCTGAGCCTATGCAGTGCGACAGGACTATGACTAAAGTAGAACGGCAAGAACACAGACGTCTGAACAGACTGTGTTTCTATTGTGGTGATTCTACTCATGCTATTTCTAATTGTCCTAAACGCACTAGGCGGTTTGATAGCTCTGCCGTTATTGGTACTGTACAGTCCAAATTCCTTTTGTCCATTACCTTAATGTGCTCTTTGTCATCGTATTCTGTCATGGCGTTTGTGGATTCAGGCGCTGCCCTGAATCTGATGGATTTGGATTATGCTAAACGTTGTGGATTTTTCTTGGAGCCTTTGCGGTGTCCTATTCCGTTGAGAGGAATTGATGCTACACCTTTGGCCAAGAATAAGCCTCAGTACTGGGCCCAGCTGACCATGTGCATGGCTCCTGCACATCAGGAAGTTATTCGCTTTCTGGTACTGCATAATTTGCATGATGTGGTCGTGTTGGGGTTGCCATGGCTACAAACCCATAATCCAGTATTGGATTGGAACTCTATGTCGGTAACCAGCTGGGGTTGTCAGGGAGTACATGGTGATGTTCCATTTTTGTCTATTTCGTCATCCATTCCTTCTGACATCCCAGAGTTCTTGTCGGACTTTCAGGATGTATTTGAAGAGTCCAAGTCTGATGCCCTACCTCCGCATAGGAATTGTGATTGTGCTATCGATTTGATTCCTGGTAGTAAATTCCCTAAGGGTCGTTTATTTAATTTGTCCGTACCTGAACACACCGCTATGCGCAGTTATGTGAAGGAGTCCCTGGAGAAGGGACATATTCGCCCATCGTCGTCACCATTGGGAGCAGGGTTCTTTTTTGTAGCCAAGAAGGATGGTTCGCTAAGACCGTGTATTGATTACCGCCTTCTTAATAAGATCACTGTTAAGTTTCAGTATCCCTTGCCATTGATTTCTGACTTGTTTGCTCGGATTAAGGGGGCTAGTTGGTTTACTAAGATTGATCTTCGTGGTGCGTATAATCTGGTGAGAATCAGGCAGGGAGATGAATGGAAAACGGCATTTAATACTCCCGAGGGTCATTTTGAGTATCTGGTGATGCCGTTCGGACTTGCCAATGCTCCATCTGTTTTTCAGTCTTTTATGCATGACATTTTCCGTGAGTATCTGGATAAATTCTTGATTGTTTACTTGGATGACATTTTGATCTTCTCAGATGATTGGGAGTCTCATGTGAAGCAAGTCAGAATGGTTTTCCAGGTACTGCGTGCTAATTCCTTGTTCGTGAAGGGATCAAAGTGTCTCTTCGGTGTGCAGAAAGTTTCATTTTTGGGGTTCATCTTTTCCCCTTCTACTATCGAGATGGATCCGGTTAAGGTTCAGGCCATCCAGGATTGGACTCAGCCGACATCTCTAAAAAGTCTGCAGAAATTCCTGGGCTTTGCTAATTTTTATCGTCGCTTCATCTGTAATTTTTCTAGCATTGCCAGACCATTGACCGATTTGACCAAGAAGGGTGCTGATTTGGTTAATTGGTCTTCTGCTGCCGTGGAAGCTTTTCAGGAGTTGAAGCGTCGTTTTTGCTGTGCCCCTGTGTTGTGTCAACCTGATGTTTCTCTTCCGTTCCAGGTCGAGGTTGATGCTTCTGAGATTGGTGCAGGGGCGGTTTTGTCACAGAGAGGTTCTGGTTGCTCAGTGTTCAAACCATGTGCTTTCTTTTCCAGGAAATTTTCTGCTGCTGAGCGTAATTATGATGTGGGCAACCGAGAGTTGCTGGCCATGAAGTGGGCATTCGAGGAGTGGCGTCATTGGCTTGAGGGTGCTAAGCATCGCGTGGTGGTTTTGACTGATCATAAGAACCTTACTTATCTTGAGTCTGCCAAGCGCTTGAATCCTAGACAGGCCCGTTGGTCGTTATTTTTTGCTCGTTTTGATTTTGTGATTTCATACCTTCCGGGCTCTAAAAATGTGAAGGCGGATGCTCTGTCTAGGAGTTTTGTGCCCGACTCTCCGGGGTTATCTGAGCCGGCGAGTATCCTCAAGGAAGGAGTCATTGTGTCTGCCATCTCCCCTGATTTGCGGAGAGTGTTGCAGAAATTTCAGGCTAATAAACCTGATCGTTGTCCGGCCGAGAAACTGTTCGTCCCTGATAGGTGGACTAGTAAAGTTATCTCTAAACTTCATTGTTCAGTGCTGGCCGGTCATCCAGGAATCTTTGGTACCAGGGAGTTGGTTGCTAGATCCTTCTGGTGGCCATCTCTGTCACGGGATGTGCGTGCTTTTGTGCAGTCCTGTGGAATTTGTGCTAGGGCTAAGCCCTGCTGTTCACGTGCCAGTGGGTTGCTTTTGCCCTTGCCGGTCCCGAAGAGGCCTTGGACACATATTTCGATGGATTTCATTTCTGACCTTCCCGTTTCTCAAAAAATGTCGGTCATTTGGGTGGTCTGTGATCGCTTTTCTAAAATGGTCCATCTGGTGCCCTTGGTTAAATTGCCTTCCTCCTCTGATTTGGTGCCTTTGTTCTTCCAGCATGTGGTTCGTTTACATGGCATTCCTGAGAATATTGTTTCTGACAGAGGTTCCCAGTTTGTCTCGAGGTTCTGGCGAGCCTTTTGTGGTAGGATGGGCATTGACCTATCTTTCTCCTCGGCCTTCCATCCTCAGACTAATGGCCAGACCGAACGAACCAATCAGACCTTGGAAACATATCTGAGATGTTTTGTTTCCGCTGACCAGGATGATTGGGTGTCATTTTTGCCGTTGGCTGAGTTCGCCCTTAATAATCGGGCCAGCTCGGCTACCTTGGTCTCTCCATTTTTCTGCAATTCTGGGTTCCATCCTCGTTTCTCTTCAGGATAGGTTGAGTCTTCGGACTGTCCTGGTGTGGATTCTGTGGTGGACAGGTTGCAGCAGATCTGGACTCAGGTAGTGGACAATTTGACCTTGTCCCAGGAGAAGGCTCAGCTTTTCGCTAATCGCAGACGCCGTGTGGGACCCCGACTTCGTGTTGGGGATTTGGTTTGGTTATCTTCTCGTCATATTCCTATGAAGGTTTCCTCTCCTAAATTTAAACCTCGTTTTATTGGTCCGTATAGGATTTCTGAGATTCTCAATCCGGTGTCTTTTCGTCTGACCCTCCCAGACTCCTTTTCCATACATAATGTATTCCATAGGTCGTTGTTGAGGAGATACGTGGCACCTATGGTTCCATCTGTGGAGCCTCCTGCCCCTGTTTTGGTGGAGGGGGAATTGGAGTATATTGTGGAGAAGATTTTGGATTCTCGTGTCTCTAGACGGAAACTCCAGTATCTGGTCAAATGGAAGGGTTATGCTCAGGAAGATAATTCCTGGGTTTTTGCCTCTGATGTCCATGCCCCAGATCTTGTTCGTGCCTTTCATGTGGCTCATCCTGGTCGGCCTGGGGGTTCTGGTGAGGGTTCGGTGACCCCTCCTCAAGGGGGGGGTACTGTTGTGAATTCTGTGGCTGAGTTCACTTCTGTGGTCACAAGTGGTATTGCAGTCTCTGGGCTTCCTCCCTCAGGTGTTTTGGTGAGCTCGTTGGCTGCCTTGCTATTTAGCTCCACCTGAGTCTGTCTTCCTTGCTCCTTGTCAATGTTCCAGTGTTGGATCTGAGCTACTGCATCTTTCCTTGGGCCTGCTGCTCTGCTAGATAAGTGCTTCTAGTTTGTTTTCTGTTTTTTTCTGTCCAGCTTGCTATTGTCTTTTGCTGGAAGCTCTGAGAAGCAGAGGGGTGCACCGCCGTGCTGTTAGTTCGGCACGGTGGGTCTTTTTGCCCCTTTGCGTGGTTTTCGTTTTAGGGTTTTTTGTAGACTGCATAGTTCTCTTTGCTATCCTCGCTCTGTCTAGAATATCGGGCCTCACTTTGCTGAATCTATTTCATTCCTACGTTTGTCTTTTCATCTTGCTAACAGTCATTATATGTGGGGGGCTGCCTATTCCTTTGGGGTATTTCTCTGAGGTAAGTCAGGCTTGTATTTCTATCTTCAGGCTAGTCAGCTCCTCAGGCAGTGCCGAGTTGCATAGGTAGTTGTTAGGCGCAATCCACTGCTGCTTATAGTTGTGTGAGGATAGATCAGGTACTGCAGTCTACAGAGATTCCACGTCTCAGAGCTCGTCCTATTGTTTTTGGTTATTGCCAGATCTCTGTATGTGCGCTGATTACTGCACGCTGTGTTGCCTGATTGCCAGCCATAACAGATGCCTGTCTGCGGTCACTCCTTCCACTAGGCCTCCACTGACCACACCACTGCTGCCCGTGTACCCCTGTAACCAATTTAAAATTGCCTACAGCCATGTGTTATTATTTTAGGCCTTCGATGCCTGTCTGCGGTGACTCCTTCCACTAGGCCTCCACTGACCACACCACTGCTGCCCGTGTACCCCTGGAACCAATTTAAAATTGCCTACAGCCATGTGTTATTATTTTAGGCCTTCGATGCCTGTCTGCGGTCACTCCTTCCACTAGGCCTCCACTGACCACACCACTGCTGCCCGTGTACCCCTGGAACCAATTTAAAATTGCCTACAGCCATGTGTTATTATTTTAGGCCTTCGATGCCTGTCTGCGGTCACTCCTTCCACTAGGCCTCCACTGACCACACCACTGCTGCCCGTGTACCCCTGGAACCAATTTAAAATTGCCTACAGCCATGTGTTATTATTTTAGGCCTTCGATGCCTGTCTGCGGTGACTCCTTCCACTAGGCCTCCACTGACCACACCACTGCTGCCCGTGTACCCCTGGAACCAATTTAAAATTGCCTACAGCCATGTGTTATTATTTTAGGCCTTCGATGCCTGTCTGCGGTCACTCCTTCCACTAGGCCTCCACTGACCACACCACTGCTGCCCGTGTACCCCTGGAACCAATTTAAAATTGCCTACAGCCATGTGTTATTATTTTAGGCCTTCGATGCCTGTCTGCGGTGACTCCTTCCACTAGGCCTCCACTGACCACACCACTGCTGCCCGTGTACCCCTGGAACCAATTTAAAATTGCCTACAGCCATGTGTTATTATTTTAGGCCTTCGATGCCTGTCTGCGGTCACTCCTTCCACTAGGCCTCCACTGACCACACCACTGCTGCCCGTGTACCCCTGGAACCAACATCAGAAAATATAAAAATAAGTATTTTGCTTATAAAAAAGAAAATACTGGAGAGATATCAAATGCAGACATTTTAACATTAAAAACAAACACATACAACAAAAATCTGGTACAGTACTAAAAATGGCCACCAGCTACAATAACTTTCTCCTGCAAGTAGTTAACTGAAAGTTTTTTTCAATTTAAAACACAGATATGGCATCCACCGAGTGTTGTCCTGTCGCGTCTTCTTTATATTATTGCCAAGAAGATGCAAAACAATGAAAATAATAAAATCATTATTTACCAAAAAAATAGAGTAAGTCAAAACCACATTGCAAATAAACATTCATTACAAATAAAGAAGCAGGGCGCGTCCGAGGGTGAGTATATACCTAATAAGAATATAATCACCCTCAGACGCGCCCTGCTTCTTTCCGACAGCCTTCCTTCCTAAGAATCAGCCCTTCCGTGGTGTAGAGAGAGGGTTTGTTACACTCCAAGGTGTTCCCCAGGTTGCCTTTCCTGAGCTTCGATCTTCCGGCTCTCGTTTAGTAGTTGTTGGAAACTACGCTGCATTAGGCCTACAAATTGGGTATGGGGTGTAGAGAGATGGTGTGTTACACTCCAAGGTGTTCCCCAGGTTTCCTCTCCATTGCTTCGATCTTCCGGCTCTCGTTTAGTAGTTGTTGGAAACTACGCTGCATTAGGCCTACAAATTGGGTATGGGGTGTAGAGAGATGGTGTGTTACACTCCAAGGTGTTCCCCAGGTTTCCTCTCCATTGTTTCGATCTTCCGGCTCTCGTTTAGTAGTTGTTGGAAACTACGCTGCATTGGGCCTACAAATTGGGTATGGGGTGTAGAGAGATGGTGTGTTACACTCCAAGGTGTTCCCCAGGTTTCCTCTCCATTGCTTCGATCTTCCGGCTCTCGTTTAGTAGTTGTTGGAAACTACGCTGCATTAGGCCTACAAATTGGGTATGGGGTGTAGAGAGATGGTGTGTTACACTCCAAGGTGTTCCCCAGGTTTCCTCTCCATTGCTTCGATCTTCCGGCTCTCGTTTAGTAGTTGTTGGAAACTACGCTGCATTAGGCCTACAAATTGGGTATGGGGTGTAGAGAGATGGTGTGTTCCACTGTAGAGAGATGGTGTGTTCCACTCCAAGGTGTTCCCCAGGTTTCCTCGCCAATGCTTCGATCATCATGCTCTCGTTTAGTAGTTGTTGGAAACTACGCTGCATTAGACCTACAAATTGGGTATGGGGTGTAGAGAGATGGTGTGTTCCACTCCAAGGTGTTCTCCAGGTTGCCTATCCTGAACTTCTATCTTCAGGCTCTCATTAAATTGTGGTTAAACGGAACAACTGCATTTGGCGTACTAGTTGGTTTGGGGCCTACTATCGGTGTCTGCCGCTCCTTGCTGTTCTCCTGGTTTCCTGTCCTGAAATTCCGTTTTCAGGCGCTCGTTAAGTAGTTGTTAATGTTAGACTGCATTTGGCCTACTAGTTGGGTTGGGGCCTACTATCGGTGTCTGCCACTCCTTGCTGTTCTCCTCCACTGAACAAAGCTGTGCCGCCTGTTTACTACTGTTGCCAATTTTGAACTGCATTTCGACTACTTACTGATTTGGGCCTACTCTCTGTGTCAGCCTCTCATTCCAGTTGTCCTCCACTGCAATGCCCCCTGATTAGTCCTGTGTTACCAATTTTGAACTGCATTTAGCCCACTTTATTCTTTGGGCCTATATCTGTGTTTCCTCCTCATCCTGCCCATTGCCCAGCCAGTGATAGATGAGTCTGCTGGTACATTGACCCATAACGCAACATTTCCCGTGCACGCTACACTGCAAGATTGTGACCCTGCTGAAAGTCAGGTCCCCCTTCCCGCATTACCATACCACCTTACACGGGGACAAACAGGAAGGTGCAGATGAAAGTGCAGGTTCCTTCATCAGGTGAGGGGAGGAATACTAGTTGGCGACGTCACTGGCACAGGGCCTCTCATGGTACGCAAAAGTGTTGCTGCCGGTGGGAGGTGCCCCCGCCGTGCAAACACACCGCTGTACTTTGAGGGGCCCTGTGCCAGTGCCAATGCCAACGAGTGGGCCCCCCCTGCTTGCTCAGGTTCACAGCACTTGCAAAGTTGAAATACTTACCTCTCCCTGCTCCACTGCCGTGACGTGGTCCAGATTTCCTGGGCCCACTAATTACTTGAACCAGCCCTACCCACCACAACTTTAGCCAAATGACCCCCAATTTCAAATGCCTTCCAATTATTATAAGGTAAATTACGCTTGACAAGCTTCATTAAGAAGAATGGATGGTTTTGACATTAAAATGGGCACTCTAGGTGTTTTCCTGGCCCCCACTCACTGCCGACTATGCTGCCCCATTGACTTGCATTGGGTTTCGTGTTTCGGTCGATCCCGCACTTTACGTCATAATCGGCCGATTTCACTCGACCCGACTTTTGAGATAGTCGGGTTTCGCGAAACCCGGCTCGACTCTAAAAAGGTCAAGGTCGCTCAACTCTAATGTGTCAGAACAGAATGTAAAATTAGCTTTATCTTTTGTTTCAGCCCTTTTAACCTGCACAGATCAAAGTGATATATCACCGAAATACACTCGTTAGACGGCCAGTTTTCTAAAGTCTGCAGCATCAGCCAATCACTCGGCATCTCATCTCTTTCCCTGGTGATTTCATTTCTGATAGGAACCAGATCTCTTCTTTCGTTGTGTTCTCTTTTTAGGTACTAGCAAAATAATTCCTGATAGCAGGAGTGCAAAACATCTGCAACATGTTCTCATTCGATACAGTCACCTCTAGGGTTGAGCGACCTTCACTTTTATAGGATCGGGTCGGGTTTCACGAAACCCGACTTTTGGAAAAGTCGGGTCGAGTGAAATCGGCCGATCCTATAAAAAAGTCGGGATCGGCCGAAACTCGAAACCCAATGCAGTGCATTGGGTTTCCATGGTTCCCAGGGCCTGAAGGAGCGGAAACTCTCCTTCAGGCCCTGGGATCCATATTTAAGTGTAAAATATAGAATTAAAATAAAAAATATTGCAATACTTACCCTCTGACGCGCCCTGGTACTAACCGGTGACGTCGCGGCTTGTGATTGGCCGCGCGGCCGCCCATGTGACCGCTCGCGCGGCCAATCACAAGCCGCGACGTCACCCGCGACGTCACCGAAGGTCCTGGAAGGGCTGATTCTTAGGAAGGAAGGCTGTCGGAAGGAAGCAGGGCGCTTCCGAGGGTGAGTATATTCCTATTAGGTATATACTCACCCTCGGAAGCGCCCTGCTTCCTTCCGACAGCCTTCCTTCCTAAGAATCAGCCCTTCCAGGACCTTCGGTGACGTCGCGGGTGACGTCGCGGCTTGTGATTGGCCGCGCGAGCGGTCACATGGGCGGCCGCGCGGCCAATCACAAGCCGCGACGTCACCGCGACATCACGGCAAGGTCCTAGAAGCGCGGATTCGAAGGAGGAAGGCTGCCGGTTAGTACCAGGGCGCGTCAGAGGGTAAGTATTGCAATATTTTTTATTTTAATTCTATATTTTACACTTTAATCTGAATTCCGATACCAATTCCCGATATCTTAAACATATCGGGAATCGGGATCGGAATTCCGATTCCAGATTCAAAAGATCGCCGACTTCATGGCCGACCCCCCACTGGGGTCGGGTCGGGTTTCATGAAACCCGACCTTGCCAAAAGTCGGCGACTTTTGAACAATTTCGACCCGTTTCGCTCAACCCTAGTCACCACGATGATTTGCTTATGGGCAATGTTTCATCTGTCCCCTGGAGAAGTAAGTTTAGATATTCGAGAAAAATGTTGAGAACAGACTTGTATATTATTGATAGCTTTGCATGTTTTATATGCTACTTTTACAATGTTACAGATTATTATTATAAATATATAAAACAAATCTTTATATGGGCTGGAAATATAAAAATATCATATATTCTATGGTAATTAATCGGAAGGAGGCAAAATGGAAATTCATTACTTCTTGCTGCGGACTGACAGTAGATAAAAAGCGTATGCATTAATTAATTAATTAATTAATTAAGTTGGTCACCAATATTTGATTACAGCAATCCTCTATTTTTTACTCTTTAAAGGTGAAACATAGTTATCGAGGCATAATGATTTAGCTTGGAAACAAAACTTACTAAGTATATTCGGCATTCCAAATAATATTGGCACATACCTGTGCTGTGGCGTCCTTTAAATTGGTTGAATTTTTATTTTATTTTATTATTTTTTTAATGATGGTTTTATTTTGAGTTTTTAATATTTCTATGGACGTTAATGATACCCTTTAAAGATTTTAATTTGGCTTGTCTGGCACAACCCCCATCCCCCCAGAAAATATGATGTACTATATCACCTAAAGCAGTCAGTTTATATACACTAACTACTGTCAGTCATTAAGAGTTGGTCTCTAGAGTTATTATCTGTTTTCCTACAACTTCTGAAGGACATTGTGAGGCTATAATTACAAATTAGAAGAAATTAGTTTAAAAAAAAAATTAACGGATTTTTCGTACTATAAGACGCACCACACCATAAGACGCACCACAAATTTTCAGAAGGAAAATGGGGAAGAAGAATTAATGTGTCAAATGGGAGTCCGTCTTACAGTCCGAATTCAGCTTATTGGGGGGAATCAGTTAGAGCGTGGTCACAAGGGGTGTTCGGTGGTCCGGCAATATGACTCCCATCCCAGACTGGTGTGGCATGTTTGGCAGTGCTCGTAGTGCGGGGGCTGCACTGACATTTTCTGAAATCCCGGGGGCCCCTCGCATCATTTTCCCGAAGACCACCGCATCACAGTAATGCATGTACAGGGGTTCCGGGCTTTTACAAAATGTCAGCAGAGCCCCCACACTACAGAACACTGTCGAACCTGCTGCACCAGCCTAGGAACGGAGTGTGATCCTCGCCCTGCAGCGTCAGACTGCCGCAGAATCACCCGATTCCTGCTACCGCCACACTACTTGAAAGTATATTCCGACTATAAGACGCACCAACAGTTTCCCCAAAAAATTTTTGTGAAAAAAGTGCATCTTATAGTCCGAAAAATACGGTATATTTCACTCTTCTTTATCAACATTATTTTTAGCTGTGGCATGGTGGAAAATTATGTTTGATATGGAAACTTAATTTAAGACATAGTATACGTATTTTCTCCCAGCACATTCCTTTTCCTGGAGTTTCTATTATTATTACTATTATTATTTGGTGGAAATACTAATAATGGTGGTATTTATTAAAGATTGTAAATATAGTTGAGTCCAGTGATAGCACAGAGGGCTGTCAGATTCATATCCCACCATTCACCCTGTGGATCTTAGCGTTGAGTCTCAGGGCAGTGGGCGTGATGATGACATCACTACAACATGTCTGCTGTGCAGAGCTTCAGACCACACGATTCAAATGCAGTGGAGGAACGAGGATATAATCAGTATTTTTTTATTTTATCAATTTCTGCTCATATGTGGCCATCATTCTATGGATATATACTTTGGGGTCATCAAATTGCGTAAGTTGGTGATATGGAGCCGTTAAACATTTGGGGAAATTAAAAAGTGTGAGGTTTGTAGGGCATCATTCTGTGAAAGGCCATTGGGGGCTTTACAATGTGTGTGGGGGAACATCATTCTGTATTGGGGCAGAATGGTGGCATCATGTTATGTTGGGGAAATCATACCTTTCTGGAGATGCTGTGGGGTCTTCATGCTTTATGTGTTTAGGGCACTGTGGAGGAATTCATTGTGGGGGTGTCATACAATGTTTGGAGGGCAATTTTTTTGGCAACATACTTTCTGGGGGCAATGAAAAAGGAATTGTAGTGAGTGAGAACAATAAGCAGCTTCAACAAGGGCAGACATACAGTACTTAGTAATTGCCAAAATACATACCCTCTTCCAATCTTTAAAATTTGGGAGATGTGCCCTTCTTTGACTGTAACTATGTGTTGTGACTCAGCCTACGCTCCCGAATATTTTTATTCATTACTTTTGACTTCTTCTCTAGGGACCCATGATTTCTAGGCATGTCCCTTTATGATCATTCTTGCTTCGATAAACTTTGCATAAATTAATAGTAGAAATTGAATATAAGATGCTTTGTCGAATACCTTATCAAAGATATATACTTATTTTTCATCTCCCATCTCCCTCCTGAACATTTCATATTGGGCTTGTCTACATGACCCGGTTATATCGTGCAAGTGCTATCCCCGTGGTTTTCACAGATGCCGCTCATACCAATGATATGGTCAGAAGAAAAAAATCAGAGACCTATCCAATTTTGATCTTTTGATCCGAGTGTCTGATCAAACTTGGCAATGCAAGTGTATGGGTCCATTAAAAACATTGGACTGCACTCAGATTTTCATTGATTGACAGAATGGAGAGGGTGGGACATTTTTACTTTTTCTTCACCTCTTAGATAGACTGATGTCACTTTGATCAAACTCTGATCAGAGTATGATCAGAACAATTGGGACGTTTTTCTCGAATGGAGAGAAAATGGTCGTATGTACCTTCCCTTACTCGGAAAAGCAAGTAGATTCTTTCTTGCTCACTGAGGTATCAGATTACGGTTGCCTAATAAACTCTTTGGAGAGGGGATGAAGAAGGAAGAAATCCACATAGACCTGTGCTGCTGCTCTTTAGTAAGTATTTTCTCTCTTCTAGAGCTGGGTTTACAGTTACACTATTGTATTCTGTCCTCCATGCTTCTACTGCGTTCCTGCCCATATGAGGCAAATATAAATAGTGATATTTCTGCCCCAAAGAACCATTAGGAGGCTAAAGTTAGAAAATACACTTTTTTCAGTTTGCCTTCACGTGACACCACTGTTTTAGTTTCATATGTGACTCAATTAATCAAGTATCTACGTGAGGAATTACTTTAATGTCTTGGACACATTTGTTAGATTTTTTGGCTGTGATAGTGGAAAATTGCTCTCAAAAATAAAAGCTGTGGTATACTGGAATCTCGCAAGTGGCTGAAGATATTCTAAATAGAGACTAGGGGGCCGTTGTGTGCACTGTTTATAAGAGAAATCACGCATTTTAGTCTGTACCCACTAGCTCAGAGACAACTGAAAATTATAGTAGAATGGGGAGACGTGTGCACAGCTTATAAGATGTGGTGCCCAGGTAGGTTCCAACACCCAGATATTTGTAAAATGAAACCAGGTAGGTTCCAACACCCAGATATTTGTAAAATGAAACCTGGCACTCAACTTATATGTGAAAGTAGTTTTTAATTTTCAGCAACAAAACGTTTCGGTCATAAGTCTGACCTTCCTCAGTTACTGTTAATACAAGCGAGATAGAAAATAATAAATGTACAAAAAAAGGAAAAAGTGGTATACAACCAAAATAAAGTATTTACAATATCAAATTTGTCAACATACAGATGGCATGAACGTATATGAGAGATGGTATACAATGTATATAAATACGAGTAGGGAAACATATCCATGTCTATGCGAAATACATATGGAGACAACCAGTTATGGCACAGTGCATGTGGTAAGTGGAGGAGGGAAAAAGAGGAAAAAAAAGGAAAAAAGACGTACCATATAGGAGGAATTGTCTATGGTGAATGTAAGCTCATGTGAGCAAAAAGAGGGGGGTTCTGCTGGAATGTAAGGATAACGCTCTGTTATATATAGGGAGTAATAGGTGAGGAGCTGCCACCGATATTGAGAGTAATTGCCTACCCCTGTAACAAATGGAGATGTGCGCAGCAGCCTGTGGAGAGGATGGGCACACTGTAAGTGACCAAGCTGCCGAGGATACACTTGTGTTAAAGTGGGAAGAAGAATAAGACTTACCGCTGGCGTGTGGCATGACGCGGTGTCCACCGCTTGTCGGTAGCCTGTCACGCCGCTGTGCATTATATACCGGCCGGTGTTGTGGTGGTGAGCCGCACTGTGGACAGGAAGGGGTGTGTCCGGTCAGCAGCGATGAAAGCCGGGAGGTGGTGACACGTGTAAAGGGAGTGTCCCGCAGCTAGGTAGGCGTATACAGGAGGGAGCGCTGTGATAGTGACGTCACCGCTATGGCGGTGCGTTCCAGGGGCTAGGAGTTTGCGTGTCACTAGTGGAAGCTGGATTCTGCAGAATACTAAGTGTGACTAGGACTATGTTAGGGGATGCCAGACGTGGGCAAGTTGGCCCACAGTAAGAAGAGCAGAATGGAACATACAGAAAGAAGATATAAAATCCACAGGGTAGTTATAGGTTTCTGTAGGGAAAAAAAAGACACACACTAATGCAGATCGCATGCAGGTGGATCGAGGTGTATCAACCGAAGTGGTGAGTGCCAGTGAGAAGTTCAGGGTCAATAGATCCGACTCTAAAAAATAGAAAAGGGCAGTTAGAAATCACACAAAAAAGCTACCACATTGATTTATACAAAGGCTAACAGGTCATATTCCCTATTCAACCCTTTGGGAGAGAGGGTCTCTGCCTTCCAGGTGCGATGATCAAGGATGTGACCGATAGGATACCAAAGCTCTTCAGCTCCAAGGACGTCCACCCATTTCTTCTGATACATGTTGGCACCAATGACACGGCAAGGAAGGACCTACCGACAATCTGCAAGGACTTTGAAGAGTTGGGGAAGAAAGTAAAGGAACTGGATGCACAGGTAGTTTTTTCTTCTATCCTTCCAGTAGATGGGCATGGCACCAGGAGATGGAACAGGATCCTTGATGCAAACAACTGGCTAAGACGATGGTGCAGACAAGGATTTGGATTCCTGGACCACGGTGTGAATTACTGGTATGATGGACTCCTCGCCAGAGATGGACTACACCTCAACAAACCTGGGAAACACACATTCGCCAGAAGACTCGCTACACTCATTAGGAGGGCGTTAAACTAGAAGAAGAGGGGACGGGAAGAAAAACATTAGACTCGAACAAAGACGACCCAGGAAAACATACTCAGAAGGGAGGTAAGAACATTTCTAAAACAATCCACAGTGAGGAGATTGGAACAAAACAAAATCCTCTAAACTGCATGCTCACAAACGCCAGAAGCCTGACAAACAAGATGGAAGAACTAGAAGCAGAAATATCTACAGGTAACTTTGACATAGTGGGAATAACCGAGACATGGTTAGATGAAAGCTATGACTGGGCAGTTAACTTACAGGGTTACAGTCTGTTTAGAAAGGATCGTAAAAATCGGAGAGGAGGAGGGGTTTGTCTCTATGTAAAGTCTTGTCTAAAGTCCACTTTAAGGGAGGATATTAGCGAAGGGAATGAGGATGTCGAGTCCATATGGGTTGAAATTCATGGAGGGAAAAATGGTAACAAAATTCTCATTGGGGTCTGTTACAAACCCCCAAATATAACAGAAAGCATGGAAAGTCTACTTCTAAAGCAGATAGATGAAGCTGCAACCCATAATGAGGTCCTGGTTATGGGGGACTTTAACTACCCGGATATTAACTGGGAAACAGAAACCTGTGAAACCCATAAAGGCAACAGGTTTCTGCTAATAACCAAGAAAAATTATCTTTCACAATTGGTGCAGAATCCAACCAGAGGAGCAGCACTTTTAGACCTAATACTATCTAATAGACCTGACAGAATAACAAATCTGCAGGTGGTTGGGCATTTAGGAAATAGCGACCACAATATTGTGCAGTTTCACCTGTCTTTCACTAGGGGGACTTGTCAGGGAGTCACAAAAACATTGAACTTTAGGAAGGCAAAGTTTGAACAGCTTAGAGATGCCCTTAATCTGGTAGACTGGGACAATATCCTCAGAAATGAGAATACAGATAATAAATGGGAAATGTTTAAGAACATCCTAAATAGGCAGTGTAAGCGGTTTATACCTTGTGGGAATAAAAGGACTAGAAATAGGAAAAACCCAATGTGGCTAAACAAAGAAGTAAGACAGGCAATTAACAGTAAAAAGAAAGCATTTGCACTACTAAAGCAGGATGGCACCATTGAAGCTCTAAAAAACTATAGGGAGAAAAATACTTTATCTAAAAAACTAATTAAAGCTGCCAAAAAGGAAACAGAGAAGCACATTGCTAAGGAGAGTAAAACTAATCCCAAACTGTTCTTCAACTATATCAATAGTAAAAGAATAAAAACTGAAAATGTAGGCCCCTTAAAAAATAGTGAGGAAAGAATGGTTGTAGATGACGAGGAAAAAGCTAACATATTAAACACCTTCTTCTCCACGGTATTCACGGTGAAAAATGAAATGCTAGGTGAAATCCCAAGAAACAATGAAAACCCTATATTAAGAGTCACCAATCTAACCCAAGAAGAGGTGCGAAACCGGCTAAATAAGATTAAAATAGATAAATCTCCGGGTCCGGATGGCATACACCCACGAGTACTAAGAGAACTAAGTAATGTAATAGATAAACCATTATTTCTTATTTTTAGTGACTCTATAGCGACAGGGTCTGTTCCGCAGGACTGGCGCATAGCAAATGTGGTGCCAATATTCAAAAAGGGCTCTAAAAGTGAACCTGGAAATTATAGGCCAGTAAGTCTAACCTCTATTGTTGGTAAAATATTTGAAGGGTTTCTGAGGGATGTTATTCTGGATTATCTCAATGAGAATAACTGTTTAACTCCATATCAGCATGGGTTTATGAGAAATCGCTCCTGTCAAACCAATCTAATCAGTTTTTATGAAGAGGTAAGCTATAGACTGGACCACGGTGAGTCATTGGACGTGGTATATCTCGATTTTTCCAAAGCGTTTGATACCGTGCCGCACAAGAGGTTGGTACACAAAATGAGAATGCTTGGTCTGGGGGAAAATGTGTGTAAATGGGTTAGTAACTGGCTTAGTGATAGAAAGCAGAGGGTGGTTATAAATGGTATAGTCTCTAACTGGGTCGCTGTGACCAGTGGGGTACCGCAGGGGTCAGTATTGGGACCTGTTCTCTTCAACATATTCATTAATGATCTGGTAGAAGGTTTACACAGTAAAATATCGATATTTGCAGATGATACAAAACTATGTAAAGCAGTTAATACAAGAGAAGATAGTATTCTGCTACAGATGGATCTGGATAAGTTGGAAACTTGGGCTGAAAGGTGGCAGATGAGGTTTAACAATGATAAATGTAAGGTTATACACATGGGAAGAGGGAATCAATATCACCATTACACACTGAACGGGAAACCACTGGGTAAATCTGACAGGGAGAAGGACTTGGGGATCCTAGTTAATGATAAACTTACCTGGAGCAGCCAGTGCCAGGCAGCAGCTGCCAAGGCAAACAGGATCATGGGGTGCATTAAAAGAGGTCTGGATACACATGATGAGAGCATTATACTGCCTCTGTACAAATCCCTAGTTAGACCGCACATGGAGTACTGTGTCCAGTTTTGGGCACCGGTGCTCAGGAAGGATATAATGGAACTAGAGAGAGTACAAAGGAGGGCAACAAAATTAATAAAGGGGATGGGAGAACTACAATACCCAGATAGATTAGCGAAATTAGGATTATTTAGTCTAGAAAAAAGACGACTGAGGGGCGATCTAATAACCATGTATAAGTATATAAGGGGACAATACAAATATCTCGCTGAGGATCTGTTTATACCAAGGAAGGTGACGGGCACAAGGGGGCATTCTTTGCGTCTGGAGGAGAGAAGGTTTTTCCACCAACATAGAAGAGGATTCTTTACTGTTAGGGCAGTGAGAATCTGGAATTGCTTGCCTGAGGAGGTGGTGATGGCGAACTCAGTCGAGGGGTTCAAGAGAGGCCTGGATGTCTTCCTGGAGCAGAACAATATTGTATCATACAATTATTAGGTTCTGTAGAAGGACGTAGATCTGGGGATTTATTATGATGGAATATAGGCTGAACTGGATGGACAAATGTCTTTTTTCGGCCTTACTAACTATGTTACTATGTTACTATGTTACTATGTATGTATCCAATAGGCCTCTCGTTTTTTCAATAGGGCAACCCTATCTCCACCGCGTCTTTGTGGGGGGACTGAATCAATGACCTGATATTTTAATTGTGAAATTGAGTGTCCTAGTGTGGAGAAGTGATGAGGTATTGGTAAGAGTAAATTGTTGCACCGAATGGTGGATTTGTGTTTCGAAATCCTATTACGTATCGATTGCGCTGTTTCACCAATATACAACAGTCCACAGAGACACTTGATTAGATACACGACAAACGATGAATCACATGTGTAATAGTCTCTAATCCCAAAGCTCTTGCCCGTGTGGGGGTGCTGAAAGGTACAACCCTTTTGCACATTCCCACACTGTGCACAGTGTAAACATGGGAATGTACCCATCTTAGGTTGTGTCAAAAATCTTGATTTTTTTTATCATTTGTGTGGGGCCAAAGTCAGCTCTAACCAGGCTGTCTCTGAGATTCTGAGGTCTCTTATAGCACGGGAGAAAAGGAAGTCTAAACTCCGGGACGTTAGGGTATCCCGTGGCCAGTAAGGGCCAGTGTTTTTTAATATGTTTATGCAAAATGGAAGTAAACGGATGGTACTCATGTACGAATGGAATACGTTTGTTGTGGTCTCTAGTCAAGACACACCCCTTCCGGTCCACAGCGCGGCTCACCGCCACAACACCGGCCGGTATATAATGCACAGCGGCGTGACAGGCTACCGACAAGCGGTGGACACCGCGTCATGCCACACGCCAGCAGTAAGTCTTATTCTTCTTCCCACTTTAACACAAGTGTATCCTCGGCAGCTTGGTCACTTACAGTGTGCCCATCCTCTCCACAGGCTGCTGCGCACATCTCCATTTGTTACAGGGGTAGGCAATTACTCTCAATATCGGTGGCAGCTCCTCACCTATTACGCCCTATATATAACAGAGCGTTATCCTTACATTCCAGCAGAACCCCCCTCTTTTTGCTCACATGAGCATACATTCACCATAGACAATTCCTCCTATATGGTACGTCTTTTTTTATTTTTTTCCTTTCTTTTCCTCTTTTTCCCTCCTCCACTTACCACATGCACTGTGCCATAACTGGTTGTCTCCATATGTATTTCGCATAGACATGGATATGTTTCCCTACTCATATTTATATACATTGTATACCATCTCTCATATACGTTCATGCCATCTGTATGTTGACAAATTTGATATTGTAAATACTTTATTTTGGTTGTATACCACTTTTTCCTTTTTTTGTACATTTATTATTTTCTATCTCGCTTGTATTAACAGTAACTGAGGAAGGTCAGACTTATGACCGAAACATTTTGTTGCTGAAAATTAAAAACTACATTCACATATAAGTTGAGTGCCAGGTTTCAACTGAAAATTATAGACTTAGTGAATTCTAGCCAAAATACAGATTCAAGTCATCCAATGGTTAGAAATTATATCACTTCTCTAGTACACACACTCAATAGTTCATTCTGGAAAGTTATTCAAAGCTACAAGTGACTGTAAGATAAAAATGAAGTTTGAGGAATAAAATAGATGATGTGAATAATATTTAGACATTTAAATTATTATTATTATTATTATTATTATTATTATTTATATAGCACCATTAATTCCATGGTGCTGTACATGTGAAAAGGGGTTACATACAGAGTTATAGATATCGTTAACAGTAAACAAATTTATAGTGACAGACTGGTACAGAGGGGAGAGAACCCTGTCCTTGCGGACTTACATTCTATGGGATAGTGGGGAAGAGACAGGAGGTTGGTGTGCTGCAGCACTGGTGGTGATGAGGTGGCAGCTCGGGTGGTCGTGGCAGCAGCTCGGGTGGTCGTGGCGGCAGCTCGCGTGGTCAGTGACGTGGCGGCAGCTCGCGTGGTCGGTGATGTGGCAGCTCGGGTGGTCGGTGACGTGGCGGCAGCTCGGGTGGTCGGTGACGTGGTGGCAGCTCGGGTGGTCGGTGACGTGGCGGCAGCTTGGGCGGTCGGTGACGTGGTGGTAGAATGGTTATTGCAGGCTGTAGGCTTTCCTGAAGAGATGGGTTTTCAGGTTCCATCTGAAGGATCCGAGGGTGGTGGATAATCGGACGTGTTGAGGCGTGGAATTCCAGAGGATGGGGGATATTCGGGAGAAATCTTGGAGGCGGTTGTGTGAGGAACGAATAAGTGTGAAGGAGAGTAGGAGGTCTTGGGAGGATCGAAGATTACGTGAGGGAAGATAGTGGGAGATTAGTTCAGAGATATAGGGAGGGGACAGGTTGTGAATGGCTTTGTAGATCAGTGTTAGTAGTTTGAACTGGATTCGTTGGGGAATTGGGAGCCAGTGGAGGGATTTGCAGAGGGGAGAAGCAGGGGAGTAGCGAGGAGAGAGGTGGATTAGCCGAGCAGCAGAGTTGAGGACAGACTGGAGTGGTGCAAGGGAGTTAGCGGGGAGGCCACAGAGGAGGGTGTTGCAGTAATCGAGGCGGGAGATGATGAGGGCATGCACAAGAGTTTTAGTAGATTGCCGGCTGAGGAAGGGACGGATTCTGGCAATATTTTTGAGTTGGAGGCGACAGGAGGTGGCAAGGGTTTGGACGTGCGGTTTGAAGGACAGGACAGAATCGAGAGTTACCCCGAGGCAGCGGATTTCAGGTGCGGGAGAGAGCGTGATGATAAATCTATTTGTAAAAGATCTGATGATGGCTACATAATCAGTGTATGGGGTGTGAAAGGGGGAGAAGGCACTGTGCCAAAATGCGCTTTGGGGCAGCTGGCACCACAGCATTCAGGTAACGTCCAGGCACTGATTTACTCCATTTACTTTTCCTTGCTCAGTACACTCTCCTAATTTGGAATACAGCCTTTTTGGACTTTTTCCACTCCTCTGTGTACCCTTGAGTTTGGATACATCCAACACCTACAATAAGTTTATGGTTATATCTAATTGCACAATGCACATGCACTTTGAGCATCTTATATTTCATCTACTCTGCCTGTTTGGTGCCTGTTTTTCTCGTGGTCCATTTTTCTTGGCTTACCATTGCCATTATCCTATTATCTGAATTTATACATGTTTTAAAAATATTTTTTCAATAAAGTTTCATAATTCTTTTGGACTTATAGCAGCCAAGTAATTGTTATGAAGCTTTCATGTATTGTACATGTGGAGGAAGATTGATTTGTATTTAATAATCAGTCCTGATTATTAATCTCACGACTCCATCTCTATCATCAATTAATTTGTGGCTGAATGCACACATGATGTTGAGAATATTAGGAGGCAAAGGAATTAGTAATGGTTAATCGTTGTCGTTAAGTGGAGTATTGTGTGCGTAACTTGGTGACACACATTTACTTCGACTGAACAATGGAGAAGCCGAGTTTAATTTCATGCCTGAGCAGAGTGTGTCGGCCGTTCATTGTTCTGGTGCAACTGCTCTCATGCTGGAGAGCCATCCATTAATGCCACAACAAAAGATATCTCAGTTATACAGGGCAAGGAACAATGTGTGCTGTTGGTAAGCAGGTAGGGGACCATTATGCGCTGCAAGTCCATATTCAACAGTGCTATCATAATGCTATTATTAATTATTATTACTGTTATTATTTATTCGGTGTTTCAGAAAATGCCCTCTCTTTTTCAAATTATTAAAAAAACTACATAAGGTAACACAAACATCAGTTATTGTTATTATTGTTATTTTTTACTCATCAAAAATAAGATTGCATATTTAATAATTATGCTAGCGATTATTCTACTAATAAAAATATGAAAAAACAAACAAAATAATGCTGATAATACTGATTTTTCGATTACAATTACTACAGGTGCTTTTCACAAAATTAGAATATCATGAAAAAGTTAATTTATTTCAGTTCCTCAATACAAAAAGTGAAAGTCATACAGTATATTAGATACAAAAGAAGACACGACCAAGTATTGAGGGCATTTACTGAACATACATTTCAGTAGGACAATATTTCGTATTTTAAAATCATTTTTGAGGCTGGTGTTATGAAATGTTTTAATTTACAGATATAATGACTTTTGTTTTTTCACTGACTGTAAGCCATAATCATCAACATTAACAGAAATAAACACGTGAAATAGATCACTCTGTAATGACTCTATATAGTGTATGAGCTTCCCTTTTTGTATTGAAGAACTGAAATGAAATTAACTTTTTGATAATATTCTAATTTTGTGAGAAACACCTGTTGATATACTAACTCGTTTAACTTAACTTTTATAATTAGTAGCTGAAAGTTCCCTAGTTGTGCTGACACACCATACACACCTATAATACCACTATACTGCTCATATACAGTAATGTGCAAAAGTTTTGGGCAAGTGTAAAAAGATGAGGAAGTTTTGAAAAATAAAAATATGAATAGTTTCAGTCTTTGATATTCACTTTCAACAAAACACTAATCTTCATTTTTTTTACGGACTGAATTTATGTCAAGCTTGTTGGTATTTTTCCTTCTCACAATTTGATTTTACCCTTATATATCTTCTGGGAGGTTGATGTTTTAGGTCCTTCAGCTTTCCAGACTTACCATCTGGAGATCTTGCTTACTTAATTGATTCAAATTAAATCTTGGCATCTACTGATTTCTTTTCAGAACGTCCTTCAAGGAGATGTTCCTTCATAGCTTTTCAAGACAGACTTATTCTGGGTTCATTCATATTTATTTTCAAGACACTATTGAAATAAGGCACCGATGAGCTACTTATTTGTTAATACTGGTGACTAGGGTTGAGCGAAACGGGTCGGCCATTTTCAGAAGTCGCCGACTTTTGGCAAAGTCGGGTTTCATGAAACCCGACCCCTGTGTGGGGTCGGCCATGAGGTTGGCGATCTTCTAAATCTGGTATCGGAATTCCGATACCGAGTTCTGATATGTTTGCAATATCGAAAATCGGTATCAGAATCCATATTTAAGTGTAAAATAAAGAATTAAAATAAAAAATATTGCTATACTTACCCTCTGACGCGCCCTGGTACTAACCGGCAACCTTCCTTCCTTAGAATCAGCATGTGAAAGACCTTAGATGACGTCGCAGCTTGTGATTGGTCGCGTGACCGCCCATGTGACCGCTCACGTGACCAATCACAAGCCGCGATGTCACCGAAGGTCCTTCAAGCGCTGATTCTTAGGAAGGAAGGCTGCCGGAAAGAAGCAGGGCGCGTCCGAGGGTGAGTATATACCTAATAGGAATATACTCACCCTCGGACGCTAGGAATATACTCACCCTCGGACGCGCCCTGCTTCTTTCCGGCAGCCTTCCTTCCTAAGAATCAGCGCTTGAAGGACCTTCGGTGACGTCGCGGCTTGTGATTGGTCACGTGAGCGGTCACATGGGCGGTCGCGCGACCAATCACAAGCCGCGACATCATCTAAAGTCTTTCACGCGCTGATTCTAAGGAAGGAAGGCTGCCGGTTAGTACCAGGGCGCGTCAGAGGGTAAGTATAGCAATATTTTTTTATTTTAATTCTTTATTTTACACTTAAATATGGATCCCAGGGCCTGAAGGAGAGTTTCCTCTCCTTCAGACCCTGGGAACCATAGTATCCCATTGCACTGCATTGGGTTTCGTGTTTCGGCCGACCCCGACCCCAACTTTTCTATAGGATCGGCTGATTTCACTCGACCCGACTTTTGAGAAAGTCGGGTCTCGTGAAACCCAACCCGATCCTATAAAAGTAAAAGTCGCTCAACCCTACTGGTGACCACATGGAAGAAGGGGTGGGTTAATGATTTTGCTGGTTCTTGTAAACTTTTTGCACAGTTCAAGTCCTGTCTACAAGCAGGGCCTCCACCTGTTCCAAAAAAACCCATGTAGGAAAATAAAATGCACTTTATTATAGATATGCCACATTTCCAAAGATTTTCTACTGTCTGAGTCTTAGTAGATCAATTTTCCAAAATGGTTTACATTGTGCCATTGTCTGATCTCAGTTCTGGTCAACAATTGGCTCAAGATTTTTTTGAGTAAAACTTGAAGACTTCACCTACTCTTATTGATTCTTCTCATGAAATACATTATATTGTCCAAAAAAGTAGGGTTCAAACTTCATATATTCCAATAAAAGGTTCTAATGCGCCATTGATAAGAAAGATTATTTCTAATGTACGATCAGTAAGATAAGAGTTAGATCCATTTGAAGAGGGTCCCCTAAAGTGAGGTACCTTTACATACTTTTCTGGGCTGCTTAATTTTTGACCTTGTAACTATTTTATTACAGCTGCCACTAATCTAAGACATATCCATGGGTTATAAATTGGGGATCCAAAGCCCAGATGCTTGTTTTGGGGTTAAAATTACGAAAATCAGGGAATCCCTTCGATTCAGCTTTGTGTAAAATGGCAGCGGGAAATGTTATCACAAACTGTTCGAATTTGCCAGGTCCAGTAAGTTTCCTAAACCTTGACACAAACTTGATTTGTTTCAAATCGATTTGCTAATATCTTCTTTCTTCAGAAAACATATGCTTAAAGTGCTCAGTCCTTTTTAGGTATTTCAATTTACTTGCAAAACAAATCCCAAACTTTATAGAAGCACGCTTGGAAAACCAAAAACAGATTACACACATCACATATGGAAACTAGAGATGATAGAATTGCTTGAAATTCATTTTTGCCTCCAAAATTTGATTTACAGTGATTAAATTAATTGAGAAACCTCAATACTGCACAGCTTCCAATTGCCCTGAAAATGTGCATAGTTCACAGTGGTCTACTAAGACTGTAGAGAACCTCTCCCGGTTTGATGTGTTCTCCGGCACTGAGCCAACATGTTTTCCAAAACATGACAGCTGATTTAATCAGCTCACAAGTGCCCCTAACAGCTGAGGGTGGAATTGTAATTGTTTAAAGTCTACTTTACATGAGCACAATTTTTGAAACATTATTTTTTGTAAGGAAGTTATAAGGGTTTAAAGTTGACAAGTGGTTTCTCATTTTTAGCAACAAAATTTACAAAACCATTTTTTAGGGACCACATCACATTTGAAGTCACTATGGGGCCTATATAATACAAAATACTCCAAAATGACACCATTCTAAAAACTGCAACTGCTCAAAACCACATTCAAGAATTTTATTAACCCTTCAGATGCTTTACGGAAATTAATGGAATGTGTAAGGAAAAAATAAACATTTAACAAAAAATTTCCTTTAGACCCAATTTTTTTTATTTTCATAAGAGTGACATGAGAAAATGGTCCATAAAATTTGTTGTGCAATATCTAATAAATATGTCGATACTTCACAATTTGTGCGCACGGCTCGGAAGGGAAGGAGAAGTGACACCATTTTGGAATCTAGACTAGGGTTGAGCGAAACGGGTCGAACATTTTCAAAAGTCGCCGACTTTTGGCTAAGTCGGGGTTTCATGAAACCCGATCCGACCCCTGTGCGGGGTCGGCCATGCGGTACGCGACTTTCGCGCCAAAGTCGCGTTTCAATGACGCGAAAAGCGCCATTTCTCAGCCAATGAAGGTAAACGCAGAGTGTGGGCAGCGTGATGACATAGGTCCTGGTCCCCACCATCTTAGAGAAGGGCATTGCAGTGATTGGCTTGCTGTCTGCGACGTCACAGGGGCTATAAAGAGGCGTTCCCGCCGACCGCCATCTTACTGCTGCTGATCTGAGCTTAGGGAGAGGTTGCTGCCGCTTTGTCAGAAGCAGGGATAGCGTTAGGCAGGGTCCATTAACCACAAAACCGCTTGTGCTGCAGCGATTTGCACTGTCCAACACCACCCTCGGTGTGCAGGGACAGTGGAAGTTTTTTTTTTTTTTTTTTTCCCCTCAGCGCTGTAGCTCATTGGGCTGCCCTAGAAGGCTCCCTGATAGCTGCATTGCTGTGTGTACGCCGCTGTGCAAACCAACTGCTTTTTTCAAAGCACAAATCCTCTTGTTCCTTCCTTTCTGCACAGCTATCTTTTTTGTTTGTCCACACTTTTTATTTCATTTGTGCATCAGTCCACTCCTTATTGCTGCCTGCCATACCTGGCTGAGATTACTGCAGGCAGGGAGATAGTAGCTGCCTGCCATACCTGGCTGAGATTACTGCAGGCAGGGAGATAGTAATTGTAGGACATTCCCTGTTTTTTTTTTTTTTTTTTTTTGGTGGGAGATTAAGATTGGCAATTTGGCATTTCTGCTAGAGTGCCATCCCTGTGTGTGCCATCTCTCTCACATAGTGGGCCATAGAAAGCCTTTTCATTTTTCTGTATTTTTTTTTGTGGGGTGTATAAATTCTCCCTGATAAAAATACAGTGGGAGATTAATATTGGCCTTTGGGCTTGTGTGCCAGTCCTGAGTGTGCCATCTCTCTCACAAATAGTGGGCCATAGAAAGCCTATTTTATTTTTTTTGGGGTTTTATAAATTCTCCCTGAAAAAAAGGGAGATTAATATTGGCCTCTGGGCTTGTGTGCCAGTCCTGAGCGTGCCATCTGTGCCAGCCCTGAGCGTGCCATCTCTCTCACAAATAGTGGGCCATAGAAAGCCTATTTATTTTTTTTTTTGGTTTTATAAATTCTCCCTGAAAAAAAGGGAGATTAATATTGGCCTCTGGGCTTGTGTGCCAGTCCTGAGCGTGCCATCTGTGCCAGCCCTGAGCGTGCCATCTCTCTCACAAATAGTGGGCCATAGAAAGCCTATTTAATTTTTTTTTTTGTTTTATAAATTTTCCCTGAAAAAAGGGAGATTAATATTGGCCTCTGGGCTTGTGTGCCAGTTGTGAGCGTGCCATCTGTGCCAGTCCTGAGCGTGCCATCTCTCTCACAAATAGTGGGCCATAGAAAGCCTATTTAAATTTTTTTTTGGTTTTATAAATTCTCCCAGAAAAAAAGGGAGATTAATATTGGCCTCTGGGCTTCTGTGCCAGTCCTGAGCGTGCCATCTGTGCCAGTCCTGAGCGTCCCATCTCTCTCACAAATAGTGGGCCATAGAAAGCCTATTTTATTTTTTTTGGGGGTTTTATAATTTCTCCCTGAAAAAAAGGGAGATTAATATTGGCCTCTGGGCTTGTGTGCCAGTCCTGAGCGTGCCATCTGTGCCAGCCCTGAGCGTGCCATCTCTCTCACAAATAGTGGGCCATAGAAAGCCTATTTTTTTTTTTTTTTTGTTTTATAAATTTTCCCTGAAAAAAGGGAGATTAATATTGGCCTCTGGGCTTGTGTGCCAGTTGTGAGCGTGCCATCTGTGCCAGTCCTGAGCGTGCCATCTCTCTCACAAATAGTGGGCCATAGAAAGCCTATTTAAATATTTTTTTGGTTTTATAAATTCTCCCAGAAAAAAAGGGAGATTAATATTGGCCTCTGGGCTTCTGTGCCAGTCCTGAGCGTGCCATCTGTGCCAGTCCTGAGCGTCCCATCTCTCTCACAAATAGTGGGCCATAGAAAGCCTATTTTATTTTTTTTTTGGGTTTTAGAAATTCTCCCTGGAAAAAAAAAGGGAGATTAATATTGCCCTTTGGGCTTGTGTGCCAGTACTAAGCGTTCCATCTCTCTCTCTCTCTCTCTCAGTCAGTGGGCCATAGAACGCCTATTTTTGGTTTTATTTGTTTTATAAATTCTCCCTGAAAAAATCATTTTATTTTATTTGGTTTCTAAATTCTTCCTGATAAAATCTTTTTTTTTTTATTATTTTTTTTTCTAAAGTCTCCCTGAAAAAAAAAAAAAAAAACAGTGGGAGATTAATATTGGCCTTTCTGCTTGTGTGCCAGTCTTGACTCCTGGGTGTGCCATCTCTCTCTCTCTCTCTCTCTCTCTCTCTCTCTCCAATTGTGGTCCATAGAAAGCCTATATTTTTTTTCCTTGATTTGGGTTCTAAAATCTACCAGAGAAAATAACTACATCAATCATTGGTAGAAAAATATTGGCCTCTGGGTTTGTGTGCCACTCCTGACTCCTGTGTGCGTCATCTCTCAGTCAGTGGGCCATAGAACGCCTATTTTTGTTTTTATTTGTTTTATAAATTCTCCCTGAAAAAATCATTTTATTTTATTTGGTTTCTAAATTCTTCCTGATAAAATCATATTTTTTTTATTATTTTTTTTTCTAAAGTCTCCCTGAAAAAAAAAAAAAAAAACAGTGGGAGATTAATATTGGCCTTTCTGCTTGTGTGCCAGTCTTGACTCCTGGGTGCGTCATCTCTCAGTCAGTGGGCCATAGAACGCCTATTTTTGGTTTTATTTGTTTTATAAATTCTCCCTGAAAAAATCATTTTATTTTATTTGGTTTCTAAATTCTTCCTGATAAAATCACATTTTTTTTATTATTTTTTTTTCTAAAGTCTCCCTGAAAAAAAAAAAAAAAAACAGTGGGAGATTAATATTGGCCTTTCTGCTTGTGTGCCAGTCTTGACTCCTGGGTGCGTCATCTCTCAGTCAGTGGGCCATAGAACGCCTATTTTTGGTTTTATTTGTTTTCTAAATTCTCCCTGAAAAAATCATTTTATTTTATTTGGTTTCTAAATTCTTCCTGATAAAATCACATTTTTTTTATTATTTTTTTTTCTAAAGTCTCCCTGAAAAAAAAAAAAAAAAACAGTGGGAGATTAATATTGGCCTTTCTGCTTGTGTGCCAGTCTTGACTCCTGGGTGCGTCATCTCTCAGTCAGTGGGCCATAGAACGCCTATTTTTGGTTTTATTTGTTTTCTAAATTCTCCCTGAAAAAATCATTTTATTTTATTTGGTTTCTAAATTCTTCCTGATAAAATGACATTTTTTTTATTATTTTTTTTTCTAAAGTCTCCCTGAAAAAAAAAAAAAAAAACAGTGGGAGATTAATATTGGCCTTTCTGCTTGTGTGCCAGTCTTGACTCCTGGGTGCGTCATCTCTCAGTCAGTGGGCCATAGAACGCCTATTTTTGGTTTTATTTGTTTTCAAAATTCTCCCTGAAAAAATCATTTTATTTTATTTGGTTTCTAAATTCTTCCTGATAAAATCACATTTTTTTTATTATTTTTTTTTCTAAAGTCTCCCTGAAAAAAAAAAAAAAAAACAGTGGGAGATTAATATTGGCCTTTCTGCTTGTGTGCCAGTCTTGACTCCTGGGTGCGTCATCTCTCAGTCAGTGGGCCATAGAACGCCTATTTTTGGTTTTATTTGTTTTATAAATTCTCCCTGAAAAAATCATTTTATTTTATTTGGTTTCTAAATTCTTCCTGATAAAATCATATTTTTTTTATTATTTTTTTTTCTAAAGTCTCCCTGAAAAAAAAAAAAAAAAAACAACCAAAAAAAACAGTGGGAGATTAATATTGGCCTTTCTGCTTGTGTGCCAGTCTTGACTCCTGGGTGTGCCATCTCTCTCTCTCTCTCTCTCTCTCTCTCTCTCTCTCTCTCTCTCTCCAATTGTGGTCCATAGAAAGCCTATATTTTTTTTCCTTGATTTGGGTTCTAAAATCTACCAGAGAAAATAACTACATCAATCATTGGTAGAAAAATATTGGCCTCTGGGTTTGTGTGCCACTCCTGACTCCTGTGTGCGTCATCTCTCAGTCAGTGGGCCATAGAACGCCTATTTTTGTTTTTATTTGTTTTATAAATTCTCCCTGAAAAAATCATTTTATTTTATTTGGTTTCTAAATTCTTCCTGATAAAATCATATTTTTTTTATTATTTTTTTTTCTAAAGTCTCCCTGAAAAAAAAAAAAAAAAAAAAAAAAAACAGTGGGAGATTAATATTGGCCTTTCTGCTTGTGTGCCAGTCTTGACTCCTGGGTGTGCCATCTCTCTCTCTCTCTCTCTCTCTCTCCAATTGTGGTCCATAGAAAGCCTACATTTTTTTTCCTTGATTTGGGTTCCAAAATCTACCAGAGAAAATAACTCCATCAATCATTGGTAGAAAAATATTGGCCTCTGGGCTTGTGTGCCACTCCTGATTCCTGTGTGCGTCATCTCTCACTCAGTGGCCCATAGAAAGCATATAGTTTGTTACATTTGTTTTCTAAATTCTCCCTGCAAAAATCTTTTTTTTTTTTTTTGGGGGGTTTCTAAAGTGTTCCTGAAAAAAATAAAAATAAAAAAAAAATAATAGTGTGACATTAATATTAACATTTGTGCTTCAGTGACAGTCCTGCGTGTGGGGCATCTCTCTAATTTGCAGCCACCAAAAAAAGAGTGTGTAACATTGGGCCTGATTTTCGCTGTGGTCTCACCAACCTGTAAAGGGGTAGCTAAATCATACTGAAGTTATAGCTCACCGTGTAAGTTGTGTGACTGCAACAAATAACGTTAGTTTGGTTACGTTTTTAAAACAATGAGGAAGTCTAGTGGAAGAGGTCGTGGCCGGGGGCGTTCATTGTCAGCTGGTAATGAGGGTAGTGGTAGTGGTGGAGCATCAGGTGGTCGTGGGGGAAAAAATATTGCACCTAAGTCTGGAGCTGTGGAGCCAGGTTCGTCGTCCGGCTACACAAGGCCTCGAACGCTCCCTTTTCTGGGATTAGGAAAACCGCTTTTAAAGCCGGAGCAGCAAGAGCAAGTTTTGGCTTATCTTGCTGACTCAGCCTCTAGCTCTTTTGCCTCATCTCGTGAAACTGGTAAAAGTAAAAGCAGCGCGTCGTTAGTGGATGTTCACGGTCAGGGACAAGTCACTTCCTTGTCCTCTTCAGCAAAAACAACAACAGAGAAGAATGCAGCAGGCGACACAACGGGTTACTCCA